>NC_141361.1:33646855-33774355 GCF_057382095.1 Aulonocara sp. 'chitande type north' Nkhata Bay
GGAGAGAAAACGGCGAAAAAACAATGAGTTTTCAAACGAAAACGCATCAGTGTGGACGTAGCTTTAGTCCAGCCTCGCCCAGCCACCGGTAGGATTCCCTTGGTGCTTCTACCTGCTCCTTTCTGTGCCCCGCTCATGTACTGAGCCATGCACCTGCTCGTCTTAGCCAGTATGCTGCCTGACAGGAGCTTCCGGGTGGTACTGAGGCAGGTTATTGGCTGGTAGTTGGATGGGACCGATCCCTTCTGGGGATTCTTGTGGATCGGGACTGTCAGCCTTCGATTAGCTCTGATTACCGGGGGTTTTCGTCCACTAGCAGCTGGTTCATTTGTGCCGCTGCAGAAAATAAATAATGTTAACTTTGAATCTTCACAGAACTGAAAAGGAACCTTTAAGCATGACAGAAACATCAAACCTCACTGATATGAAAGACAGTTTACAGAACGCTTTACATCAAGTAATCCTGGTCAGATTCCTTCAGACTTTTACAAGAAGTCAGAATAAGAACTCTACTGTGTTACTCATTTGCTACGTCCTGGTTGGAGCGACTGTGACTTTGATAGTGACAGGAGCTGAAAGTGTGCAGGCTTCTGCACAGCAGAGGGAACACACGACAGGCCTGACTTTCACCGCACTGCTCTCACCGTTACAGTCTGTGACCTTCTCCTCTTCTTCCTCCTCGTCTTTCATTTTCCTATATGTGCCTTCATCTTCTCCTTTCCTCTGGTTATTCACGCACAGTGAGCGGTGAAGGACGAGAAAAGGCAACGTACAGTCTGACTAATGGTTCCAGACCAAGATGGAGTCTTTCGGTTCGTGTCAGGGCCGATGGCGACCTCATGATTCAACAACAGGAACTTAAAGTAATCTTTCTCTGTAGGACTTCAACAATCTTTCAAACCAAAGCTGTGCTGCTGTTCTTTTTTGAACAAAGATACTTTCTCCTGGGAACCTTCTTTTTCTGATTGCGCTGTCAAGACATTTACGTGTAACCGAGCCTGCAGAGTCTGGCATGTATGTTTTTGTTGGTTCTGTGCATTGTGTAGCATCGTAAATACACACCTGAATGCTCCAGACCAGCAAAATGCCAAACCTTTTACTTTAATGGAGCTGCTCACACTGTTAATTAAGTTAATCCTACATGGCTAGGGGCAAAGAGCTGCTACCTTGCCTCTTAACTCCTATAGAAGAAAGTAAGAGCGTCCTTGGTTTTCCACAGGACTCCTCAGACAGCTGCGAGAACTTCACGACTGTCCCAGAAAATACAAGAAAACAAGCATTTCAGTAACATTTGCCCAAAATGTGAGTCTTCAGTATGCAAATGATCAGCGTGGATCTTTTACTGCCTGTGCAACATAAACACACAACACAAACATGTCTAAGAACAGCGTGAGTGTGACACGAGCAGACTGCTGTGCTGTCTCTGCTTGTTAAACGTAATCACAGTCTGGTTTAAATTTAGCTCCTGCTTAATTACACAGCACACAAGACTCAAACCTCACAGTGCTATTCTGGCGCCCAAAAATATAAGAATGCTTGTGCTATTACAAGACATGTTTACTGTTGGCTGTGTGGAGCCCAAAGCATGGAGAGCTGCATCCACGTTTCAACGAGAGACAAAGCACCAACTGCTAACACATGACAGGAGGGCGCGATGTTTTATCTATCATCTTTTTATTCCAAATTATGTAAAAGCCTGTAAACTGAGCTGGAGCTGCAGCGGGCACAGCATCTGTCTTCATGTGGCTTTGAGTCGAGCTGCACAGCTTGACACAAAAGAAGAAATAAGATGAAGGCGGGAGGAGCAGAAGAGCTGTGACTCAACCAGAGATACTGTGTGTGTGTGTGTGTGTGTGTGTGTGTGTGTGTGTGTGTGTGTGTGTGTGTGTGTGTGTGTGGCCTTCATCATTTTCATGCTCTGTATGAAGCCAACGCTCCCGCTCCTTTAAAACAAAGTATTTTTGGATGATTGTTTTTATTAGTCAGCACCGCCTGTTATTCACATCAATGTTAATGTGCAGGGCCAATATAAAAGGAAGCTAGAAAAAAGCCCTCAGCTCTCTAAACTTCAGCTTCGTGACACTTTATTAAATGAAAGGTCCCAGACAGAGGTGAGCACTGCCCTCTGGCCATCAGCCATGTTTACTTGATGCTCATGTGCCAAAATCTTATAGTACGAGTCGTATATTTGACAAAGATTAATACGATTAATAAGACAGCAAAAAACATAAAACATTTAAACGTTTAAAGATCATAAACATAAAACTGGGGAAAATAACCATGATTCTGATGATCATCTAAATATCCAATAAATCAGATCACCTGACTCAGCTCTGTCTTTGAACCTCTCACTCGTGTTCTTGCTCTTCTTTTAGTCTAACAGATGCAAATAATTGTCATGCCTAAAAGAATCTCGTGTACAGTAACAGTCACACGCACTGATCCATGAAAGCCAAGAGAAACACAGCAGGACTGCTGAGCACGCTCACTGAAGCACCGAACTACACTCGGTCCTGCCCATCCCTAGCTTTAGGGATCGTAGTCCACTACAGCGTCAGAGAAACACCCACTCAGGACATGTCACACCAACAGGCTTTGTTCTCGTCGTCTCTCTGCCTTCCATCTTTTGTTTTCCCTTTTCTCCCCAACTGATGTCTCCTTTTATCTCCGCTCGCTTCCCTTTAAAAGGTGTCTTCCCCGCTTATATTTCATACACACTAATTCCTCCAGACTGTCTGTGTTGCACCACTGTGCTGCTGCCCTCCCCCTCTCTCAGAGATGGTTTGAGGTCAACCGGCTCACGTGTCCTCATCTCCTGCTACAGCATGTGGGCTAGAAATTCCATCATCCCACCGTTTCAAATTGCATGTTTCCTGGCTCTGAAAGAGCGGCTGCACACACAGTCTGCCTCCTGCAAAAAAAGACCACTTACACACACACCCTTGTTATTCACTTCCATGCACACACTCTCCCATGCGAACACACAAAACTGAGTAGGCATTATATAAGCAACAACCTGCTAGTGTGAAGGCAGAAAGCAATGAAGTCATTTCTGAGACATGGCACATATCATTATTGAGAAAAGACTTCAAAGTGATGAGCTGACTCTGCTCACAGTCCTACGTCCACGGTCAGCCATTTGTTTACTCGACTAGTTAAGCCATCATGTAAGAATCAGGTTTGTTCCTGCTAACTGACGGACTAGACAACAAGAAAGAAGAAAGAAGGAAAAGTGACATGTTTGCATATCACTGTACACAGAAATACAAACAAAATACGATGCTTTTTCAACCTACATTTATTTGAATACACAACACAGACAACATATCTAATGTTCAAACTGATAAACTTTATTACTGGTTTGCAAATCTTCACTCATTTTGACTTTGATGCCTGCAACACGACCCAAAGAGCTGGGACAGGGGGATGCTGACCACTGTGGTATATCAGCTTTCCTGTTAACCACACTGGGAACTGAGGACACTAATTGTTGAAGCAGTGTAGGTGAATTCTTTCCCATTCCTGCTTGATGTACAGCTTCAGTTGCTCAACAGTCCAGGGTCTCTGTCGGCGTATATTGCACTTCATAATGCGCCACACACGGGAGGCAGGTTAGGCTGCTCTTTCACTACGAAGCCACGCTGCTGTAACACATGCAGAATGTGGCTTTGCACGGTCCTGCTGAAAGAAGCAGGGATGTCCCTGAAGAAGACAACGCTTGGATGGCAGCATGTGTTGCTCCAACGCCTGTATGTGCCTTTCAGCATTAGTGGTGCCTTCACAGATGTGCAAGTTACCCAAGCCATGGGCACTAACACGCCCCCATACCATCACAGATGCTGGCTTTTCAACTTTGCACTGATAACAATGCGGACGGTCCTTTTGCTCTTTGGCCTGGAGGACACGACGGCCATGATTTCCAAAACCTATTTGAAATGTGGACTCGTCAGACCACGGCACACGTTTCCATCTCAGATGAGCTCGGGGCCCAGAGAAGCCGGTGGCGTTTCTGGGTGTTGTTGATAAATGGCTTTCGCTTTGCATGGTAGAGTTTTAACTTGCGCTTGTAGATGTAGAACTGTGTTAACTGACGATGGTTTTCTGAAGTATTCCTGAGCCCACATGGTGATCTCCATGTCAGAATGATGTCGGCTCTTAATGCAGTGCCGCCTGAGCGATCGAAGGTCACGGCCATCCAGTGTTGGCATTCGGCCTTGACGTGCACAGATTTCTCCAGATTCTCTCGATCTGTTGATCGTATTTTGGACAGTAGATGATGAAATCCATAGATTCCTTCAAATTGCACGTTGAGAAACGTTGTTCTCAAACTGCTGGACTATTTGCCCACACAGTTGCTCACAAAGTGGTGAAGCCCTCCTCGCCCCATCCTTGCTTGTGAACGACGGAGCCTTTTGGGGATGCTCATTTATACCCAATCAGGACAAACACCTGACTCCAATTAACCCGTTCAACTTTCCCAGTCTTTTTTGGAACGTGTTGCAGGCATCAAATTCAAAACGAGTGAAGATTTGGACAACAACTACAAAGTTTGAACATGAGACATCTTGTCTTTGTAGTGTATTCAAATACATATAGGTTGAAAAGGATTTGAAAATCATTGTGTCACATGTATACAATGTCCCAACTTGGGGCTGTAACATCACCATGGAACAGTTTGTTCAGTGTTGACAGAAACAAGTCAGGCAGGATTACTTTTTGTAGCCTTTTATAACTAAAATGAACCAGCTTGCTTTTCATATAAGCTCATTATAAGCTTGTATTTGTGCGTATGTTGTAGTAATCTCTTACACACTTGACAACACTCATATCAGTGTCCGTATGCAGCATTTAGGACCTTTCAGAGTTCCAGAGTTATGGAAAATCAGGCACCGTCATTCTTTCTGTAATGTACTGACAAAATACTGGACAGTGTGTTTAACACAGCGCTGTGCACAGTCTGTCCACTCTGGTTCTAGTCGGTGCTCAGTGTTCATTTACTACCCAACTCTTATATCATTCTTGCTTCTGCACTGAGGACTTCACTGCTTTGTCTTGTCATCAAGAAAAACATTCATTTTGAAATTACTTTCAAGCACATGATTTTCTTCTTACACGTTCTTAAATCTTTCTAGTAAAATGTAAACATTTTGTATTGTTGTTTATGTAAATATGCTAATGCTTACTGTGAGGATATCAACTGACATTTAGTCTCAAGACATCCACACAGGTCAGGATTTACTCGACTAACTACTCTACATACCTGCACATGTATGTACACTGCTCAGAGAACTTAAAGGAACACTTTAAGTTCGCATCATTTGATGGAAATAATAATTATCAAAAAAAGAAGGGGGGTATCATCATCTTCCTGCATGAGGCCAGGCATTGCAGGGCCCACTGCACCACCTAATGGCAGTCAGAGTTACCGTTGCCTATCCTGTTACATGCAGCACCACACTCTCCCCAGCGTTTGTTAATTTCATTAATACCAAAGCACCTGAAAGTGATTAACCCCCCCTCTGCTGACCAGAGATCAACTGACTTGATGCTGCGCTCTGATGTTTTTTGAGCAGTGTCGTTTCTCCACACCCTGTGATTGAACATTATGTTTTGCATAACACTTGACACCTCTATGGGTTTTAGCACATCATCACAGTACCATCACAGGACCCAGTTCCACTGAGAGTAAATAAATGACACTGAGTTATGACCCAGTCCTAACTGTAACGGCTGATAAGAGTCACTGATTAGGGTTTGTGTTGGTACAAAGCTTTAACAGAGTGCAGAACAGCATCCAATCAGAGTTCACCAAAGCCTTATCACCACTGCTACCACAGTTCAACAGGGTCTGTGATTGTGTGTGTTCATTCATCGTAATCCTTGTCAGTTAGTATTCAGACACATGGCTGCTAGCAGTGAGTGACCATGCAAATCATCTACACCTTATCTGTATCTCTTTGCAAATGCCCATAAATAAGGACCATACACTGTTGTAGTTGAGGTTATGAGCCTCAGCCAGTCACTGTGTTCCCCTTCGCCCTGTACTTCCAACTGAAACAACACCACAGCCTGTCTCGGTCAGCACAGGCCTCAAAATGTTGTCACAATATACTGTCTCTACTGAAGCAAGGTGCCAGCACCCACAGCAGCAGTACATGGCAGTAGTAATGGCACAGCACTATATCCAGTGACACAGCACAAGCTCAAAAGTACCACAGGAACAGTTTTCCCTGGAAAGTTTCATTAAAAATTATAAAATAATACTGTCACAAAGAAAAGGTGAAAATATTTTACCTGGGATGTTATCTCTAAACTTAGCTTAAAGCCCAGCACGAAGTGTCCCAGCAAAACTTGCTGGAGTCATTTCAATTTCACATCACCAGCTGCTAGCATCTCCTGCTTCGTGGCTTAGTTGCACTCGATGGTGTGTTTCTGCTTCAAGTGGCAAAACAAGCGTATTGTTTCCACCTTCAGCAGGAATAACTTTCTTGCATGTTTTCCAAAGTTGTACGCATTGTTGGAGGTTGTTGATGTAGTTCCCTGTTCAGGTACCAAATCACCATCTGAGGCTGATGTGTGGCTCTCGCTCTCAGACATGCCCGGCCCTTTAGTAAACACACTGGCATTGCCATAGCAATCATATCACAATATGACACTTTCTACTGCTATTATCATGGACAATACGATGTGACCTAGGGCGGACAGCACCAAAGGAAAGCTTGCAGCATTACTAGGACTAGAAGGTGTTTATACCATGACAGCAGTGGCAGCCAGTGTTCAGGGTTGCGGTTTAATAACTGAGCAAAGAAAATCAACCAAAGCCTGTGCGTAAAGTACACCATGGAAGTTGCAAACAAATTTTAAAAAGTGCACAATGAAATAGTGGCAGAGGCACTACTGCTGCAAGCAAGATTACACACAGAACCTGTGGTGTTGCTACATCCCTGCAGTGCCAGCATTAACAGTAGTAGTGATGACAGTGACCACAGCAAATGAACACTGAGCCAAGCTGATGAGCCAAACTGTGATTTATCTCTGTCTAAATGTGAAATGGGTTTTCTGTGCAGACACCCTGACAGCTGTCTCTCTCTCCATCATGCTAAAGCTGTATCAGATGTGCAAATAGTGTTCTCCACGGGCTTTAATGCAACTCGAGTTGCAACTGTAGAATTCTGCAACCGTCAGTGGTGAGAGCTGGAACAGCATCACCAGACATGGTGATTTATGCAGAACGCCTTCAGACAGCACACTCCCACCACATTTCATCACATTCTTCTATCTGATGGAAAAACATCGCTGTCAAGTTTGAATAATTCAAATCATTCTCTGGGGCTGATTTAAATAAATAACAGGTAGGAAATGAGGCAAAAACATAAACAGTTTGAGGTTTTAGGCTAAATGCTGGATTATATTTTGTACACAATCAAGTAGAACAACACTACACAAATGAGGTTAGACTAAAATGTACAATTCTATCAATTAGCAAATGAAAAGTTAGAAATCAATCTTTGACTTTCTCTAGAACTTTTCCATACGGAAAAAAACATTTTCCATGATGACTTTTAATATTTAAAACAGGTTTTTACAGTACTGTGGCATTGATATGTGTGCTGACACAGCCTACAGTCCACAGATAACCCTGCCTCCTCTCACTGTCAGTGCTGTCAGTGCTGTCAGTGCTGTCAGGCAGCTGAATAGTGTTGTGTTATTGTGTTGGAAAATGTGACGTTTGGAGCTGTCATGAGTCCCAACCCAAAGAGGATAAAGAAAGCAAGCGTGTGAGACACAAGCGAGCTGATATGAGAGTGCTTCTAGGAAACTGCAGAGTGCTAACACCTCTAATTTAGCAAACAGCAGAGAGACATGCAAAGCTGTGACAAGAACTGGACAGCTCGCATTTTAGCATCACCTTGAAAAACAGCCCAGTACATCATCACTGTTAAGTGGGGATGGGGATGGATAAGAATTTAGAGATTCCAATTCCATTATGGATATCACTTATCGATTCTCATTGGCTCCGCTTTGAGAGTCGCCCCATCACCAAGCAGCGTATCAAAGACATTACATTGCATTCTGAGGTGGGAATCACCATACATCCCACGATACGATATTATCACAACACTTAACGCACGATACGATATTATCACAACACTTAACGCACGATACGATATTATCACAACACTTAACACACGATACGATATTATCACAACACTTAACACACGATACGATATTATCACAACACTTAACACACGATACGATATTATCACAACACTTAACACACGATACGATATTATCACAACACTTAACGCACGATACGATATTATCACAACACTTAACGCACGATACGATATTATCACAACACTTAACACACGATACGATATTATCACAATACTTAACGCACGATACGATATTATCACAACACTTAACGCACGATACGATATTATCACAATACTTAACGCACGATACGATATTATTGCAATTTTTTAAAAATATTTTGCGATATTCAGATTCTGTACATAAAGGTAAACTTTATCAATATTCATTTTATCTAATATCAAAGTCTCGCACTCAGTCTTTCTCTCATTTCAGTTTTATTGTTGACAAACTGAACGGTTTGTATTACAGTCTAGTCCAACTTAACTGGATGCAACCATCTGGTACAATTACAGCTATTCTGAACTATGCAATATGAAAACTATGGAGCCCCTTCAGCAACTGAAGAATTTGAAAGTAAATTAAAACAAAATATAATTTTACGTTAAATAAAAAAGTTTTAAACGTAATTAAAATAAAACATGTCTTAAATTAAAATAAGTAAACTGTCATGTTTATTGCTGCCAAAAAAAAAGTTAAACACATTTGGACAGTGTCAGGATTCTTGCTCAGAAAAAGGATCAACATGCTCTGAAGTCAGAGCACCAAAACCTTTTTTGTAACAAAATATCGATTTCTGCTGTCGCTGTATCGATACATTATTAGTAGAGCTGGGCGATAGAACGATAACGATATGTATCGCGATATAACTTTTACTCGATAGAGACATTAAGCTATCGCGATAGACCTCGCTGCTCGTCCTCAAAAAAAAAAAAAAAAAAAAAAAAAGGTCAGCCAATCCAAATTAAGTAGCGCAGAGCCGAACCAATCACAGCCACAGCGTCACATCGCGTGACTTGTTACGTGCAGCACAAGTGCCAAGCCGCACGTGTGTTTGTTTGGGAAGCAGCCAGCGCGTAATGGAGGAAATGAGTGTGCCGACTAGAAAAATCAACCGAGCGTGACCGAAGAGAAAACAGATGATGGTTCCAACGCTGGAGAGATTGTCGAACGGAAGAGCCACAGAAGTTCCGTAGTGTGAAGGTATTTCGGCTATTTCAAGTCTGACGAAAAACAGAGTAGCGCGCACTGTAAATTGTGCCGAAAGCAAGTCTGGAAATACAATAAACTGGTGCATGCGTCACACTGTGCGCCACGTTATTGTTTCGGTGAAATGAATTTCTACAATACTGTTAATTCTACTCTCTGCAGTGTTTAAATGCTTACATATACACACAGTTACTGTCCCTCCACACATACGACTCGGTTCTGCTTCTATGCCCCAGCTTTGTTTACTTTTTCCCACCGAGGCTTCTAGACTTCTGATTGGCCAACATTTCTGCACGGTTAGGAATCTAGCGCCACCTGCTGCTTTGGCATGTTCATAGCAGCGTTTTCCTTCATTTCTGCCTTTACGTGTGAACGGGATTATTTTTTAAAACGAAAATGGAAAATCTCCGTTTTCAAAAATACCCGTGTACGCGTGGACGTAGCCTCAGTCTCTGACTGGAAGCGCTAATTCGTCATTCGGCTTTTGTCAGACTAAAGTAACTGTTAAAACTGTTTGAAAAGCTCAGCTATACAACAAGGAGAGATTGAGAATTTCCTTTTAGTTCTCAGTTTATTTGATATTGACAAAAGTTAGTCAGTTTTGTCTGTTCTTCTGTAAAACAAACTAAGATTTATTTTTAGAATTAATATTTTGTTTCTAAGTGGAATTGACAGTTTAGTCTGTTTTGTTTGTTCTATTTTGAAACTTAAACGCTTTAGCGGCTGCCTTTTGTGTAGTTTGCAATATTTGCCTTTATCTATCTGAAAAAGTCTGATGTTCCTTAAGTACATCTACCCTGTTGAACTTATTATGGGAAATAAATATTTAAATAAAAACAAGCTGCTGATTATTTCACATTTTACTTGTGAGCAACGGCACATTTAAATCTTACAAATATAGTTATTTGGCTTATATCGTGATAGATATCGTTATCGCCTGAAATGAAAAAAACATATCGTGATATGAAAAAATCTCATATCGCCCAGCTCTAATTATTAGCAAACAAAATATCACGATACTACACAGTATCGATTTTTCCCCCACCCCTAGTGATGACCCATAAATTAAAAAAACACAGAACACTGTAAGAGCAGCACAGTAATGGCAGAGCTATGCAGTGTGTGTGTGTGTGTGTGTGTGTGTGTGTGTGTGTGCGTGTGTGTGTGCGCGTGTGCGCATGCATGCGTGCGTGTCTTTGGCAGCCGCACAGACATCTGCTGTGAAGGTCAAGTTTCAGTCTGTATGGAACCAATCAATGAAGCCAACGCTAGAACACCCCTCCCTTTCATCTGCTACACTGGGACACACATGGCCAGAAAGCAAGCATTCACAGGCCAAGTATGATAATGCACACGTACAGACACAAAGTTATCACGGATACACAAGCTGACCACAAACACACAGCCGCACTTTTACTCAGCAGGTCTCTGAAACCTACACATTTACTGGAAAACGCATCTCAGAAGCCATTAAACACACAACTGAAGGCAAACAGGCAGGCTTAACACACACAGACCGACACACGTGTGGAGAAGGAACCTTGCCCTAGATTCTCAAGGAACACTCTCATGTTACATCTCCGGTCTAACTGGGCTTTGTAGCACAGCAGTCTCTCAGCCCTGCAGGGACAATACATCACACTCGTGCAGGCTGCGGGCATACTATTGTTTGGAGATTTCTCCTGCTCTGTGTGCAAAATGTGCAAAAAGTTTAGAAAGCAAACAAGACTGAACAACTATTGAAGAGTTAAAAGAAGCTGTAAATTCTGATTGGACACATCACCACGGGCCGTTAAAGGGAAAGCACTCTTTGTTATTTTCTATTGTGTCAGTCTTCAATACGGCAGCATGTTAGGGTGAGTGCAGGTAGAGTGACACCAACAAAGATTCAACACTTCATCAACTATTTCCATTTTTTTCTCTTTACCATGACAAACAGAAAACACGTACACATTTAAAACTGTTTGTGCACGTACACACACACACACACACACACACACACACACACACACACACACACACACACACACACACACACACACACACACACGGAGCTTAAAAAAAGAAGTTGAGCTTAAGGCTGCTTTTTAGCAGTAGTGTTGTCTTTCAGAGAGGATGTAACAATGTGACAGCACACCCTCCACATGCACACACACACAGACAAACACACACACACATGACAGTGTGCAGAGTATTTACATATCATGCATCTAGTTCACTGGGATAGTATTTGCTTCATTCAGTCTTCACAGCGTAATACAGAATACAAAATGTTCTGAAATAACTCTTACAGTACCCAAGACATGGAACCGAGCGTGAGCTCAACTGAAGAGTAAAAAGTTGAGAATATGTGAAAATCTAAATATGATCCAATAAGGAGCTCGTTTAATCAATCCATGAAAACTCATTTGTTAACTATGATTCTGTTTGAATACATTATCAAACTGTCA
Organism: Aulonocara sp. 'chitande type north' Nkhata Bay; assembly: GCF_057382095.1. Classification (NCBI taxonomy): domain Eukaryota; kingdom Metazoa; phylum Chordata; class Actinopteri; order Cichliformes; family Cichlidae; genus Aulonocara; species Aulonocara sp. 'chitande type north' Nkhata Bay. The sequence continues at coordinate 33,658,669 of NC_141361.1, forward strand.
TGCTGCAGATCACAGAAACTGAACAAAGAGCTCAGGTTTCATTGATGCACGTTTTACACCATTAATCATTTTGCTGTTTTAAATCACCTCTCTCTCCATTCACAATCTTCATCAACATGAACAACACCACTACTACAGACAAGTGTGTGTGTTGCTCAGAATCACCTCCAGCACTGTTTTCCTCAAAGGTGTGTCAGTGTAGAACTGTAGTCCAGTCACTTCTCTTTTCTCTGCTTGCCAACACTACAAAAGAAATGAAGCGGGCCTTGTGTGTGGGCAGGCATTTGGAGTCCACATGTGTCTTTTCTTTCAAGTGTGAGTGCTAGCACAGGGGGCCAGGCTGACGTACACACTGACAGGACAGTGGAAAGAAGCCTGGCTGCATGGCCGCCAGAACAAAGACTACTTGTCTGACAAGCTTTACTGCTTTGTGACTGCGACACTGTCTGACTGCTCAAACAGGGAAATACTAATCGTGTACTATCGAGTATATAGCTACTGGGGCTATAGGCAACTTGGGTACACATCTGGATTATATTCCTGTTTATTTTGACATATCTTACACTCATTCTCTATTCAGAGAGACAGACGTCTGTCGGAGCTGCAGCTGCTGCATTAAATGAAGATATTACTCTTAACCGACTGGTATTTCTAGAGCAGACTGTTATCCAATTCAAATTTCACTGCACAACTAAAATATGCCACAATAACTCACAGGATTTTAGCCCATGAGCAGCACAAAAGTTAAAAAGAAAAAGAGCAGCACTGAAGACATCTGTGAAAATGTGACAATAATCAGGCAAAGGATTCATTGTAACAGCTCATGTAAGTGATTAATCATTAAAAGTATCTTCTGACTGTTGATTTCACAAAACAGGCAGCAGAGCTCTGAGCTGCTGGTGATGCTACTGCATTTATAAAGGCACAGTTTTCTTGAATTTCATAAATCCAAAATAAATCAATATTGTCGCCTGCATGTGGGGATAGTACTGTTTGCTGCTTTGATGAAGAAAGAAAGAGCCGACCAGCATTCAGCCTGCTGATGATGATGATGATGATGAGCTCTTCTTTTAGAGGGAATATTTTCTCTCTCAGGAAACAAGAGTTAACTTGTTTAATTGCAATTCACATTCCAGCTGAGACACGTCAAATACAGGAGCTACTGAAGCAGTTTTCAAGGCTAATCACACAGCAGTGTTCAGGGGCGGTGGTGGGGCCTACTTAATTAAAAATACTGCTCTCCATTCATAAAGGTGACATTACATAAGTGTAACTGAAGCACAACCATTCAGGTTTCACAAACTGAAACCATCCCAAAGCAAGCTTATATTAAACTCAGTGTTTTAATAATCACTTTGTACTGTAACAGCTTATAACAATCAAAGAACTGTACAATGAACTCTTCACAGGCAGGTCTCCAAATATTATTTCCAGCATGTTAATGTTTTTTAATCTAAGACCAATTTATTTCAGCTCTAAATGTCCAAAATAGTAAGATATAGAGTACTGAGGTCCAGCCTGGTATCTTCTAATGATCAGTCCTACATAGGGCTGGGTACCGGTGTCCGGTGCCATGACGGCACCGGTTCTGACATAAACGGTAGTAACCAGACTGAAAAGCAGCGCACATTTCGGTGCTTTATTTCGGTGCTTTTTTTTTCCTGAGCTGTGATACACTTTAGATTCTAGCCAATCATTTTACCTTTGCGAGCGTAGTAGGCGGGCCCAGGTACGTACGTTCTTTTAGAGCAGAGCTACAGATTAAAAATGTCCAAGGCGAAGCGGTCAAAGTCTGGCTGTACTTCACAGCAAAAGATGCAAACTCAGCAGCAACAAGTGCTTTAAGCTGATACTGTGATACTGTCAAAGGAGGTAACACCTCGAATCCGATGAAACACCTGGCGACGCATAGCGTTTTTTTTAAAAGCCCAGAAATGCACCGTATTTGATAGCTTGCTGTGAGACCTCACACCGAGCACATCTACTGCGGGTGTGGTGCCTGTTATCGGACCCGGAGTTAGCAACATCCCCCAGAAACCCGAAGAGGAGAGTCCTGGCCCCTAGCCCTGCCAGTGTAGCAGGAATGATGAAGATGATGATGCAGCAGCAGCCGTTCTTCTCTGCGTGAGTAGCTTAATGTTGTTCGTGTGTAATTTACGTTGAGTAGGCTAACAGGAAGATGGTGAAGGACCTCAGCCATCCCAACAACAGACTGTTCTCTCTGTTGAGGTCAGGAAAGCGATTCCGCTCCCTGAAGACCAACACAGAGAGACTGAGGAGGAGCTTCTTCCCGCAGGCGATACGGTCTCTCAATCACACCACCACACAGTACTGACCCACACATATGGTTCTTACACACACACTGGACTTTCTGGACTTTGGTTTTGCACAACACTGGTCACTATATTCTTCATTTCCGGTTAATACTTGTACAGCTGCTGTTATTGTGTATATATTTATTTATATTTAGATTTCTTCATACATTCTTATATAGTTCTATATTGTGTATTGTGTATTTTGTTGTACAGTTATTTTATTTTCAACTTTAATTTATATATTTATCTTTATCTTATTCTTCCCAGTTAAATTTACCCTTCATTCTAATTTGTGTTGTACAGTTATTTCATTTTTAACCTTAATTTATATTTTATTCCTTCCTAGTTAAATTTACCCTTTTTAATTTTTCATATTTATTTCCTATCTTATTCATAGCCTTTTCCTTTTTTGTTCTCTTTAGGTCACGAGCAGTTGTCCAAGCATTTCACTACATATCGTACTGTGTATGACTGTGTACGTGACAAATAAAATTTGAATTTGAATTTAACCACGTTATTACATTAATGCATGTAAGGTGAACTAGCAAACATCATCATAGCTACATGCGGCTGTCTTCTTGTTTGATGGCAGATGCTCCCTTCACCCTGGCCAAAAAGGCTAAAATGACCAAAGAAAAAGTGGGAAACAGTTAAACATGAGAGGTTTTTGGACAAAGTTTGTGTTTTTTCCATTGTTTAAGCACTGCTTCCAGCCAAGAGTGATACCATATATGCCCCATAGCTGCAGAAAAGGCTAACATTGTTATCTTTTTACAAAAAAACAGCTGAACATGAGAGGTTTTTGGGCCAATTTTGTGTTCTCCATTCTTTAAGCACCGTTTGAGCACCGGCACCGTTTCAAAAGTACCGGTTTGGTACTGGTATCGGATAAAACCTAAACGATACCCATCCCTAGTCCTACATGTGAATGATGGTGAAGCTGACCTCATGGCTGATTCTCAGTCGTTATGTATATTCAGCTGAGACTGAAGGAGTCACCTGGATGAGTAACGAAAGGTTGGTCTCACTGAAAACTCCACGTCCAGATGAACAGGATCAACTTTTTGGGGATTCTACATGTGAGTCTGTTTTTTTATGCAGCATGACGGCAGCTCGAGGCTCTAGATGACGAAGCATTATTAGTCCTGTATGAAAATGTCACTTTGGCTTCACGTGTCCTTCTTTCTTCATGATTCTTTCCACCCTGACATGACTCCCAGATCCAGATGCATGACGCATCCCCACAGCAGATACTCCACGTTCATGGATCATGGTCTTCAGGTTGTACGCCTCTCCTTCTTTCTCCAAACATAAGCAGCATTTCTGTGAGCTCCATACTCATCTCATCGAAATTGGAAGTTGTCCTTTAGTTTGAACTTGATTTTATCATAAAGTTAAAGCATATCATTAAACAGCAGTGGTTTTTGCTATGGCTCAATAGAAAAGGACCGTTTTCGGGGGGATAAGATGAAAAGCAAAGATCAACGAGAGATCAAGGACAAAACAAAACCGTGTCCATCCGATGCTGAGCACAAAAGCCAGATCTCTGCTGTTCTCTTGAACCAAGCAACAGCAGCATGTACAGAATTAAATACAGAGGAACAGCAATGTTTCTTATGTTTATTTACTTGACTGCAAACTGTGGTCACAGTGAGCTGACATGCTTTCCCTCTCTCGCTCACTCACTCATTTACTTTCACTGTCATGATATTCAGGCAGGAGCCTGAGAAGCTGAAAGGACGGTGTGACATTGCTGTTAAGCTTTACTACGCTCGAGTATAGCGCGGGATATGGATTCATAATTTCACACTGGTACTGGATCAGTACGCATTATCAGCAGAGACCCACAGCCAAAGATCCGGATCAGGTCTGACCTGGATCAGGCTGGATCCCAGCTCTGATTCCATCAAGACAAAATGAAACAGGATTTTAAGTGGACAGCATATTAAACTTTGTTAAACTCAGTTTAAACTCACATGTCAGTCTTCACGTTCACATGATACACTCTCTGTCAGGTCACAAGCTAACGGTGTAATTCTTGGGTAGCTATGCTGGGAGAGACCCTGAAGCTCTGAAGCTTCAGGGAGAATTACTGTGAGGCTTACACTTCACCCACTGGCTTTGCTACCTGGCAAACACAACAGGAGCAGACACATCACAGTCACAAAGACTCCATCAGACACACTCAACTATCTCAGAAGTTACTCTCAGCTTTATGGCACGAAACAGAGCTGGGAGAGCGCTTCACTGTTGTTGACTTTTGTTTGTTTCTTTTTGTGTTTCTCTGACATCTTTGCAACATAATAACACATCACTGTTCCAGTATAAGGACTAGTAACATTAGATGTCTTACAACCTTGCATTGCTATGTCTTAGTTTAAGAATGCATTTCAAATAAACAGAAGCAGTTCAATACTGATGTGGACATCAGTGCCAATATTGGGTCACCGAGTCATTTGGTTTAGTGCTTATGGACACAGCAGCAGAGAAGAAAGTGGCATTAGCACTACGCCATCTGGAAAGAGTTAGCTAGCTGCTGAACGAAGAGAACAGAATGAACAGAAGGCAGCAAAGGCAAAAACAAGCTCTTTAACGTTTCGACTGCACTCTTAGTGAAACGGAGATGAAGCTCTGCTTTGAAAGCACTACACACTCAAATACACGGCCCTTCACTTTGTTTTGGGGTTTTTCTTGGAAGAAAAAGAGATGTTTCTATGTCTGTATTGCACAGGCAGAGTGAAGCTGGACTCCACAGGGGAGCCATGCTTTCTCCAGTCAACAGTCGTTCCACCGTTTCACTCTCACAGTGCTGTAAACCTTAACATAAGTGCACAAGCGTACTCTGATCTCCTCCGCATGATGTTCAGTGCACGACTCTGCTGAACTATGTTAAAGATCACTCATTAGGGAGCAGTATCCCTGCATTTCAGTGTGTCTTCACTAGAAGCTGCTCAGCTGCACTAAAATAATTGTTGCATGTGTAAAATGTCTGCATTGCATTACAGGACTGTTAGCTTTTAATTGTGCAAATGTCATGGACACCACTGTATTATATTGCACATATTCTATCAGATGGTAGAGCAGTGATTAGTACTGTGTGGTCAATGAACATCTCTGTCTGAAATCAACTGAAGACGCTACAGTTGGAAAGGATACAGTGTGCTCAGATCCTTTGTAGATCTTTGTTGTCTTGTGCTCTGTGCCTCTGCTGTAAGCTGGCACTGAAGGAGTTAAGCTCTGTGCAGCGGGTGAACTCAAAGAAACTGCCGTTCACGTGGCTAAGCCGCTGTTGCTATGGGAGAGAGGCCAGACAGAGGAGAAAGAAACCCCTCTCTCTCACATTCCCATTTTCTCTCTCACGTTCCCTTTCCCTCCTCCTCTGCTCTCGTTCCCTCTCTTCCAGAGAGCCTGGCTGGCTACAGAACCAAACGGCTAATGAGAGTACACAGCTCTCTCTACTCTGTCCCTTCATTTTTCAAATAACAGCCGCTCGCTCCTTTCTTACAGCTCTCTGTAACATCATCTCTCTCTCCTCCGTCCCTCACTCTGTCTCTCTGAATGCCAGCTAGTGAGTCATGCACCAACAGCAGAGGGCCAGGCTCAGCGTACCAGTGTGTACATCTATCAGTTTATTTTCAGGTCCAAATCAAGGAGCTTGTGATCAGAAACATTTCAGCAGCTTACCACAGCCGCTGAAATGTTCACATTTTTCAAAAATACAAACAGATTCATTGCTGAAGAACATGAAGCACAATATGAGTTCAGAAACATGAAGTGTCGCTGCTTCTAAAGAACTAAGAATCAGGAGTCTGGTTCAGCCAATAGCTGATATCAGCCTGTGATTCAAGTATCACACTGTGGTGTACGTGAAAACAGCTGTTTTACCCACTGCTGCACCACCTAATAGAAGAAATCACATTCTATTCACCACCTCTCCCCTACACTCACACACATACATTCATATCTTTTAATGCTACTGACCGTCTGTCATTGGCTCTTTACTGCAAGCATACCTGCTGCTGTTGGTCATGTGCCATACTGTCTGTGTACACAGGCTCTTTTTGAAGACAGACAAACAGTATTTTGATTCTCCTGCACGTCCTGTGCATGCAGCCAACTGTCTTTGACTCTAAATGAAAACAGCAAACGGCAACATCCATAAATGAGATCGTCCAAATGACCTGCACTGTCCCTTTAGTCAGTGCTGCACATATTACACATAACTGTGCATAGGGCTGTTCGATATAACCATATATATCTGATGACGATATAAAAACATCCATCGTTTCATAAACTGTTTACAGCAATATGTTTTCAGTGGCTGTATTCATTTCTTAAAGTTCTCTCTTTCTCTTATATTTAATATAACCACACTACGGACGGACAAGCACCTGTTTTTATGCGTTGTCGTTAGCAACAACGACGGTAACACCATCGCGTGTCCGCTTGTTTATTTTCTACATAAACCTTTCACAATAAAGCTCAAGATCCTGTTGAGACTTTTCAAAATAAACTGAATCACGTGAAAGAGCAGATTATTTACGGATGAGAAGTAAAAAAGACGCCAGGAGCTAAAAAATAAAGCTCAGACTCAAACGTTAGAACAGGCTTTTCCTCGCAGCACGCCGTGTAATAAATACTCACAAAGAAAACGGCGCCGTTACAACTTATGTCTAAAGATGTATCTCCAAAAGTTAATTCTGTTCATCTGGACGAAGTGACGTCTTCAGTCTCAGCTGACTGCAGGTTCCAATCTTATAAACAGGACATGTGCATAATGACTGAAACCAGCCCACTGAAGGAACAATGGGCTGGGAGGTCAGTTCCTTAATCTTAATTATGCAAATTCTCATGACCACTGATCAATGACCACTGATCAATGGCCATGAGTCCCATTGACAGAGAGTTGGGGAATGGCTGCCTTTGATTTAGTTACCTGGATGATTGAGCAAGCATCAAGATTAAAAATGTATCGTTTCATACGTCGGTTAAAACACTCGACTCCAGCTACACGACGCGCAGCTGGAAACACTTCACGCAAGACGAGCTGCCCGAGATTCACAGACTTTACAGAAAATGTTACATTTTTGTGATTTATATCGTTATCGGACGATAGATGTCTTGTATCGGGATATGAGATTCTGGTCATATTGCACAGCCCTAGGTGTGCAGAAATCTTTTTGAGCTATTTGATCAAACAGACGGACAGAGGTAAGAGACAAAGAACCGGCAGTGGGTTTTGCATTTCCTGCTATAAGGTCATTCAGTGGTTAGCATTCAAACTCATTTAATGGTCAAGCGATCAACTTAGATTACACCTCGTCTGCTGGACTATACGTTTATCGCCTGGAAACTGGATCTACACATACAGCTCGGAGGTAAACTGGAGTACAGCACATACAATAATTTCCATCTGGGTATACCCAGCAGTTAAACAAAGAAGTATTCGGTATACTCGTATCACAGCCGGGTCGAGGCAGGAGGAGGTTAACGTGCACCATTTATTCTCCACACTCTGTGCTACCCAAACAGAAGAAACTCAGGTAAAGACTAGGGCTGCCACGATTAGTCGACTAGTCACGATTACGTCGACTATCAAAATCGTCGACGACTAATTTAATAGTCGACGCGTCGTTTGAAGCTTTGTAAGATCGCAAAAGACGCAGGAATAAGCAGCAGGATTTAAGAGTGTAATAACGGACTGAAACAGAAGATGGCAGCACTGCATGTACAAGGATGCCAGCTGCCGTTAAACCCCGAAGAAGAAGAAGAAGCTGTGTCCCAGAATTCATAGCGCGGCCCAGCTCAGTTTCCAACAATGGCGGCAGCTAGTTAGTTTTAATATTACTCTTATTATTCTTTCTGGGTCACAAAATAAACTTTTAACATATTTTCATGGAGAATGTAGCTGTGTAAACCTCAAATATCGGCTCAGTTTATCAGGACACCGCATATTTTCAAAAGCGCTCCGACGTTTTCGGAGACGTCTGTTAGCCACTAGCTCGATAGCTAGCCGGGGCAAGGCTCACCCAAATCGTTTTCAAACCCACCGCTGTCTTTCCTACTCAGGTTAAATATATATGAGTCACTTAGATAACTTAAAAATGTTATTGTTTGGCTTTTTCAGTATTTTATTTGTTCCTGAGTAAATCGGTTTGGCTGAGATTAAAGTTATAGTTTTTACACAGCTGAATAAACGTCAAGCAGACAGCTGATTATCAGAAGTGTGAGATGCTCCAGAATTTACTCCGGTGTCCTGTTATATTTTAGATAGCAAGGAGTTTATTAAACTTCACCGAAACAATCTGCAAATTTCATTAAAATTTAATAAACTCTCATCTTGTCTTTATTTTTAGTTAGCACCTTAAACACTTAAAGCTGTAAGCTAATGATAGTTATATAAGAGCAGATGCTGCTGGTGCAATAAGCTGTAGTTTTACGTCCAATGGATGATGATCTGATTAGTCGACTAATCGCAAAAATAATCGGTGACTAGTCGACTATCAAAATAATCGTTTGTGGCAGCCCTAGTAAAGACACACGTGGACGTTCATATACAACAATGAACAATTTAGAACACCAGAATTAACATAAGTGGACTTCATCAGTTAAATAGCTGAGATATAATTATTCCTTAATGGTGGCCTCCCAGCACACAGTGGAGTTTGCACCGTCAGATTAAGCTTTCATTTAAAAATCAACACTGCTGACGTCATCATCCTTGGACACAACCCTGCACTGCAACAAACACATCATGTGGTAGATACATGAAAAACAACTAATTCCACATAAGTAAAGAGAGCATCCAACACATAAAATATAACGGCAGCTTTTTAGAGATGTGATTATTATTGCAATGCTTCTTTAAGTCCAATAAGGGCACCGACCGGAGCCACAGGTGAAGCCAAAAGCAGACTCCATCAGACTAGATGCTCACCATATTATTAAAGGACTATCAGGAGAACATTAATCAGTAATATTAATGTTAGTATAAAGCACACCCCGCTCAGTACAGTGGATCCCCCTGCATGACAAAAACAATCACCAGAACAGACGTGACCAGCATCAGCCTGGCACGGTGCCCCAGTGGGTCTAAGCCATACTGGGAGCACGGTGAGCCCTACCAGGATTAGGCAGGCGATTAAGGTGTTACCTTATTGTTGTTTATAAAAACACATGGTAAGATTTAGAGAAATCAACGAGGTGGTGTGCTTCAGTAACCATGACAGCCAGCATCTATGGTGGTGGTAGTGACAAAACCATAATAGGAGATTTATATTGTTCATCACAGTCTTATCAGGTAGGAATGGTTGGTGTCTTTGCTCACAGAGAACAAAGTGTTCTGTTTAAAATTCATCTACTGAGGCTGCCGGCACGCCAGCTGTCACTCTATGCTTTGTAGTGTCCCACTGGCACAGAGCAACCACGTTTAATATAACGAATCAGTAGATGACAAGATTAAGTGAATTATGTTTCAGGGCCGACTGGTTTCAGCTAGGACAGAAGTCGGGCGCATTATGTAAGTTGAAGCTCACTGCTCACAGGTAGCAGACAAACAACACTCCACTCACCCTGTGCTCCAAAACTGAAGACGGCAGCAGAAGACAAGATGAACGCATGCGAGCCACAGTGCCTCCATCAATCCATGTGGGAGATGTTCCAAACTGAATGAGTACAACCTCCTCATTACTGGCTACACAAAAATAGCTTCGCTCACATTCTTTGGTAACAGTCTCGTTAGAGGGCCCAGCCAGTCTCCTGGTTGACTGACAGCAGCGTTCAAAAACACACAGAACAGCTCTGGGCTGGACTGAAATGAGTCTGAAGTGCGACACAAGTCATTTATTGAGTCGAGTTGCTTTTATGAGAGACATCCCATGGTGGCGTTGATCTATACTACTTATTTGGATCCCAGCTATATACAAATTGAAGAAACATTTTAGACATTAAGTCCAGTCAAACCATCTCAGTGTGTAGTATTGCATTACCTCTTTTATGCCAAATCAGCCAAGCGTGAGGACAGAGGTGCTGAAGCAGTCAGACGAGCTCAGGTTTACTCGCTCCTTATGCTTCCTCCCTACATGCTTTACTGAGACACTGACTTTGCTGTGGAAACCCCACAGGTCAGCTCACATGTTTTGATTTATCCGTGACATTGGCCTACACAGTGCATTATGTAGTTTGCTCAAAGCCGTCTACAGAAAAAGATCCTGACTAAACAAAGCTGTTCACGTAGCTGTTGATTCATGCCTACACTGAGAGCTTAGAAGGTTTTCCAAAGAGCTCGGCCACGCACTGTTATCCTCCAAAGGTAAGCCACTCACTGAGCTGTGATCCATTACTGAAGCCTTCCCACAGAGTGAAAACAGGGCATGAGGTTAGCTGATATGATGACAGTTTAATACTACTTTGCATTGTGTTTTGATTTAATTGAGTTGAATTATTTGGGGGATGATGATGTGAAATTCAACATGAGGCCAAAATGTAATAAAAACTACACAGTCTGTCTACACACAGAAATTAAATCATGTGAGTGGCTCATTTATTTTATGAAAAATTAAAATGACTGTCCTTTTTCTTTAGATGTATAATCATTTTCCAGCTCACCACTGTAACGTCGCTGCATCACTCATTACTCACTGTGTTGGGTTTTTAACACAGAAAACCAAAAGATGAGGCATTTACCTTATAGAGCAAACAGTCAGTGAGGAAGAGAAGCTTTAATGGAAGAAAGCAGCTCAGACGAACAACTGCAAGGTTTGGAGCGGGCGGATGACACCACCTGATGAAGGCGTAGACACTGATGATAGCAAGTGAGTCAATCTGCAGGACGATGCTTTGGGATCTTCCTTCTATAACTCAGTTATACATGCTCTGCTGTGAGAGCGGAGTACTGGAAGTTTCACTGCTCTGGCTGAAATATTACACAGTCAAAATCCTGATATGGGAGCTGTTTGGTGTGTCCGCCCTCGCACACTGTGCAGAGCACATCGTTCAACTGGACGGTGATTCGGAGAGCTTGGGAATTCTCCAGTAAGGCATGAGAGGTTAGTTATTTCATTCTGTTTAGCTTCATTAGTGCTTTCCTGCTGCACTTTGATGTATTTCTATTTTAAAATGTTGCCGTTAAATGAACTTTTGAGTATTTTCATGATACACAGCTTTACTGTTGCTTTGCCTTACCTCCTGACCATTACTTACACAGGGAAAAGAAATTAGTTTTACTTCTGGTCTGTCAAGAAAGTCCTTGAAAGTGCTCCAGTTCAATTTGTTTAAAAACTGTTTTGGAAACTTGAGCTTTTTTCTAGTTTGACCACATTATCTCAGTAACTAGATTACTTCTTACCACTACAAGCGAGAAAAAACAAAGCGAAGGAGATGGTACAGTGGCGATTTTTGTTCCTTCCACAGATGTTGATGATATTAGGATTCCCAATCATGCCATGATAAAAAAAAACTGTTATGGTTGCAGTGTGCCTGGGAAAAGAACAACTTAACCCCAGGATATATAGGGGTTAAATTACACCGTAATATTACGTGAAATGCTCCTGATCGGACGTTGTGGACCTCTGCTCTGCCCACTGATTGTGCCACCTGGCCCTCTCGTTATGGTGCAGAGTCATTTCTTTGCAAATAAGATGGGTGGAATATCGTACACCCAACCTATTACAGGGAAAAGTCAACCACAGAGTATCAGACTGAAGCTTAGTGCAGCAGAGCACAGTGCACCTGACTCAAACACCCTCTCCAACAAGTCATCATTTAAAAAGTGCTCTACAAACCTTAGCATCAGTTAGCATTACTGCTACCTGATGCATTCTCTCATTTCAGTGCAGCTAGCCATCAATGAAGAATCACTTACTGCTTAATAGACAAAGTGAAAATGGACAGCCTTCCTTTGGTTTTAACATTAAATGTATTGCTGCAGCTAGGAACAATACACAAGGTTATAATACGTTTTAGCATTATACAGTTACACCATGCCACACTAAGAACAGAAGAACAGCCCACTGAGGTCTGACAAGGTCCTGCAGGAAGCTAGAGCAGCTGCTGACTAGAGGAGCCTAATATATTCCCAGGGATATCTAGGAAGCCCGAGAGCCTGTAGAAGACTTTGTGGCTGCTGTATGAAGCAATGAGGTTCAGTGTGTGTGTGTGTGTGTGTGTGTGTGTGTGTGTGTGTGTCTGACAGCAATGGGGGAAGGGTGCATCCAGCCATCCCAACTTGGCTTCAGATTACATTTTGTTTCCTTAGGCACCAGAAAACAAACCACTAACATTTGGTGGATCTCGTTACCGCGCTGCACAGACACCTCACAGCTTGGATGTCATATTGCAAAATGTAGCTCAATGCACTGATGCCAACCTAATAAATAAATATAACCATTCTACACATTTCATTTATTTACCTGATTGAACTGAAACGAATGCTATAACTAATGTGAGAAACGTAGTACTACAAGAATATCCTGAAGAATTTGCAGTACATTTAAAGTCTTAACTGTGCTCAGCTAACCTCCCAACAACATCGTTTTTCAGCTTTACATCCTGTGTGGCTCACGAAACAGACACAAGTGCTTCTTTTCTCCCAAATCTTTTTTTAACTATTCAATTATATAATGAAATTTAGAGTATTTGTCGACAGCTCTATGAGAGATTTTTACAGAGCATAAAAGAAATGAGTGCGCGGTGGTGAGAAGCTCGGCCTGAGATAATACAAAGCTTCTTCACAATATTAACAGAAATTTTACAATATTTTTTAACCATGTAACAAAATGAATTGAAGACCATGTGACTCATATGTACAGTCATGTGACTATAATTTGGACTGACCTGTTGAAGAACACATTTTAAGTGAAAACTGAAAAACAGACGAAGCACCGAACAACAATGCAAAGAACTCAAATCCATTGTGTCTTGTACAGAATGATATAGTATATGGGTCTATTTCATGTGGACTAAGCCTACATCTACACAAGAAGCTGACAGCATCTATTCTGCCACATTTATTCCCTCTGTTTCTAAACAATGTTGTTATTCACGACCCAACACACACACTCACACACACTGCAACACCCATGCATGGATTCTGTATGTGGAAGGTTCTTTTCCACTCACAGCCTGTTATTTTCTGCTGATTAGCCACACAGTGATGGACCGAAGGCTACAGCCTTAAAAACAAACTGGCACCAAAGGTTCTGTACACACACACACACACACACACACACACACACACACACAGTGGATTGTAATGAAAAACAAAAGCTCCTATAGGCAATGACCTGGCTGCCCTGCCCTTTCTATTCACTGTGAATCCAGATGAGTTTGTCAATTTTGTGTCTAATGTGCCAGAGTAGAGCTTTGCTGCTGAGCTTTGCCTTTTCTTTAAGCATGTGTCACTGTCTCTCAAGCAACTGAAAACTATGGGGGCCTATAATGCTGTTTAGACATTGTTTAATATGACTGCTTCACAGATGTTCAGCTCTCGGGTTAATATTTATCATTTTATATCAGTTCCATTTAAACCTGCTACCAGTTTGTGTTTCAGAGTGCTTGCAGAACCAATACTGGCTCAAATGCAGAGGAACTCACAAAAATCATCAATGGAGTAATTTATTTTCATTTTCTGAACTTTATTCTTTTTAAAAATCCTGCCAGAACCGAAGCAGAGCTAATTAAAATGACTTTAGGCTTCTCAGGTGGCAAACACCTAGTGACACTGCAAATAGATTAGGAAGTAACAAGAGCCTGACATGATATGACATGAGATGGAAAATAAACACACGTAGACTGAATCTAACCCTGCGGCTACTCATTAAATATCATTATAAGCAGAACCAACTGTATCAAACTAAACTGTTATTTCATCAAAACAGATACATTGTATCTTATTAACTAACAGTTATGACATTCTGTGTAACAGGATTAAGATTTAGTTACAATGTATTTGTAAGCCTGCTCCTGGGCAAAAAGACGCTCGTGAAGAGATAAACAAACACCTCTGGCAAGGGTCACTCTGACCAGGAGAGGAGTGAACAATGGTTCATGTCACGTTATGTCAAGCTCACTGAGATGAATGAGGCCTACAGGTTGTAGTCCAACATAATGAAGTCATAGTTAAACTGCAGGACACTGAGAAGCAATCAGTGTTACTTGTTTATTTGTCAGAAAGTACTTTGAAAACAAATGATTTGAAGACAAACAGAAAACAGCGTTTAATCCATCCATCCATTCACTTCCACTTATCCTTTTCAGGGTCGCGGGGGGCGCTGGAGCCTATCCCAGCTGTCATAGGGCGGTACACCCTGGACAGGTCGCCAGTCTTTCGCAGGGCCAACACACAGGGACAGACAACCATTCATACTCACATTCACTCGCACATTCACACCTAGTGGCAATTTGGATAAATCAATTAACCTATCCCCACAAGCTGCATGTCTTTGGACGGTGGGAGGAAGCCGGAGTACCCGGAGGGAACCCACGCAAACACGGGGAGAACATGCTAACTCCACACAGAAAGACCCCGGCCTGATGGGGGAATTGACCTCAGGACCTTCTTGCTGTGCGGCAACAGTGCTAACCACCGTGCTGCGTTTAATTCAGTGTTATTTATATAGGACCAAATCACTACACTCAAGGTAGGACTGGGTTAACATGAGGAAAATCTAATATCATGATATTTTTTTGGGCTATATCACAATAAACGACATATATCACGATATGTTTACAACCTCCAAAACCAAATGTTATTTTGAACCATACACCGTTCAACATTTTTTTTCAACATCATCATGAATTCATGAGACAAAATAAAGACTGAAAGTAGGAGTAATAACGGAGTAATAACGGAGTAATAACGGAGTAATAATGCCTTCGCAGCGTGTGGGAGAGGAAAACCTCATATGCAGACAGCTTAATATTTCTATGGCAATTTATACTCAACATGGCTTTATCATAACCATTAACCATCGTACATGCAAAAACTAGCAATACATCGAGTATATTCGATATATCGCCCACGCCTGACTGAAGATGTTTTATATTAAAGGTAAAACAGGTTCTGCCACTTTACTTGATATACAGCTTAGCCAGATGTCAAATTTAAGATCTTAAATAATTTTGACATAATAAAATCTCTGTCAGACACAGTCCACAGCATTTCATGGCTCTTTGAATTTTGAATATTAACCTGGTAAAATCACACAAAGACAATTATGATTATTTCCATGCTCACTGACTCAATCCACGAGTGTTAGAGTGAAAAATGCAGAAGTCAAAATACCAACGAGTTTCACTTTTTTGTTTTCTCATGTCATACCTGGGAAAACTCTACATTAACTCAATCAACCCTGATAATATAGCTTAGAAGACCTTTATAAACAACCAGTTACCAACAATGACCTCCAAAGCACCCTGTACCAACCCTTGAGTAAACACAGGGTATATGGTCACTTAATTCGGAGCTCTTCATATTTACACACAATTGTTAAACTGTCTTATGCAAAATGAACTCTAGAAACTGTGAGTAGCCAACATGGTTGGCTAACCATGCAACCAAATGAATACGATATGAATACGTCTGACCGATCACATCTCAGTGCATCAACGCTGTCTGTGATCAGGTCACACGGACCGCACTGCAACAATCAGAGAAACAACATATTTTCTTTCTTTTTCCAAATCAAGTAATAAGCTCTTCCACTCCATATAAGAGTTAAATAGGGCTGTGCGATATGTCCAGAATCTCATATCCCGATATAAGACGTCTATCGTCCGATAACGATATAAATCACAAAAATGTAACATTTTCTGTAAATTCTGTGAATCTCGGGCAGCTCGACTTGCGTGAAGTGTTTCCTGTTGTGCGTCGTGTAGCTGGAGTCGAGTGTTTTAACCGATGTATGAAACGATACATTTTTAGACATAAGTTGTAACTTTCTAACGTTTGAGTCTAAGGTTTATTTTTTAGCACCTGGCTTGTCTTTTTTAATTCTCATCTGTAAATAATCTGCTCTTTCGCATGATTCAGTTTATTTTGAAACGTCTCAACAGGATCTTGAGCTTTATTGTGAAACATAAACAAGCGGACACACGATGGTGTTACCGTCGTTGTTGCTAACGACAACACATAAAAACAGGCGCTTGTCCGTCTGTAGTGTGGTTATATTAAATATAAGAGAAAGAGAGAACTTTAAGAAATTGAAGAAGAAGCCACTACAGCGACCATCAGAACCATGAACAAATATGGCTGTAAACAGTTTATTTTGCGACACCACCAAATAAACGATAGCGTAAAATGAAACGATAGATGTTTTTATATCGTCGTCCGATATATATCGATATATCGAACAGCCCTAGAATTAAATGCAACTTTAAGACAGTGAAACCAAGAGGATCGTCTTTACAGGAATTCTTAAGTGCTGTTCTGTCCAACGGATTTTTGATACACACTCATTGATTTCTACTTCAGCCACAAACGTGAAAAACATTAAGGGGCGTTCTCTTTTTTCTACATTTGTATCTGCTGAGTAATAAATCTCAGTGAGCATTAACAGTAAATATGAACTTTTGGCCTATCTGATCAGAGACACTTGACAAAGGCCTGGCAACCTGGCTTGACACACTTCCTCTAATCTACTCTCAAATCCCTCTCCACTGTATTCACTCTGATAGTTAAGCCCCTTGCTAATGAGACTGTGCCACACTGTATGGAATTAAAGTAGAACACTACTCCATGCCTAAGTTACATCACAGACAAGGACCAGCTCTACTGGGCATTAGTAATCTGGGGACACGGCTGTTGTCCAGTACAAAGAAGCACATGTCTGATCTAGTGAAGGCACCAACAATGTTTTGTTATGAAACTGTAATTAATTCATGAAAGATAACCACCCATGCCAGCCTGATACTTTGATTATATGAATAACAGAAAGCAAGGAAGGTGTGACAACACAAATTCGTCCACTCTCTAATCAAAAAGACATCAGTATTAATCAGTTGCATCTATGGTCTGCCAAGGACTAAGAACACTGAAAAAAAAACGTTTAAGCTTCAAAATCGTTGGAAAATATGCAAGAAATTAACTTGACAAATAAAATCATACACAAAGAATAAATCCGCCACAGAGCTCTGTGACAATCACATGATTAAATTCGCCATAAGCTTTAAAGCCAGACGCTTTACTGCTCTCAAAAAAGGGAACATATAGACAAAGACAACAGGCTAAAGCATCAAATCAGAGCTGGGCTGGGGCTTCTGCCAGTTATCTGCATAGGCAGTCAAAAAAGACTGAACAAAAGAAAAGGGGAGAATGCACTATACACTGCGTTCGCCAGCCAAGGGCTTGTCAGGGCAAATATTTCATTGTTTGCTGGCTTTGGCACGTTAGCCCGTTATAAAAAATGCCTCTTTATAGGAAGGAGGGGTCGTGTATTTACTGCCCGGCTACTATTACGAATGCAATTATTACACGTGAAGCGGGAAACGTATGGGCACCTGCGTGACAGGAGCGTGACAGAAGGTCCTTTTTGAAAATGCAAACCATATATTTTACTTGAAGACAAAATGGCCTTTGTTCAGCCTGCAGCGAGCCTCTTCTGTTGTGTGTTTGGAAATCCTAGCATTCCCGCACCCGTGCGCAAGTCCGAGTGGCCACAAGAAATGCCCTAATAACACGGACGGAGACTAGTAACCACGAAGTAATAACGACGTTAAGTCTGTGGAAAGCCAACTTGACACGCGTCAGCTGATCTGCAGTGTAAAGCAGGGACTCAAATTCCTACACATGCTTTTCTCCAATGACAACATGAGCCATTCACGTGTCACTCGGTGCTTCGCATTGATTATGTGTCAATCGACCCTTACAATATCCCTCAGGCTGGCAGAGGCACACCGCGCTTCAAATGATCTGGGCACTAACTGAATAACCAGCCCACTTAAATCAGTCTGAGCCACAGCGCGTGCCTAATGGAAGACACAAGTTGGAGGATTTCATGTAAATAAGCGCAGAACTTAGACCTGAACTAACCGTTTGCTTTCCAAGCTACCACGCACTGACTCGCAGGCTTAAGCGGTCCGAAAACTAGCCAAACTCCCACGTAAACAATGCAACATATTCTACTAATCAGGTGTGCATACACACCACAGACTCCTGCGTCCGAAGAGTCGCAGCGACCGAAAAGAAAGCCGCAAAATAATTTCCGCCTGGCAAGCCTACAACAGTGCCTCGCTGGCTAGCCACCAACCACAGAGATTTTCCCGTTTGCTTTGCATGTAACAGACAACTACGAGGACAAAGTCAGCATTTTCCTTACCGTCAGCTCGGCATTGTCGCTGTCACGATGGTTGACGGCCCGTATAACCCCGGACCTCCACGGCCACCGACCAATGTCGCCGATTTCAGGCGGCTCGGCACCGCTGACACAGAGGAACCGCTTCCCGACCAGCTCCGGCCGAGCCTCGACTGCCATGGCCCTTTGCTGGTCAAACCCCCCCACCCCCCCCGGAATAAACTTCCCAACAACGACGCCCTTGCAGACCTGTAACTTACGACATTAAAACAGCTCTAAATAATCCAACGGATGGGAGGAAAAGGAAAAAAAGAAAAGTTGGCCTTGCTGAAAGATGAAAAACCGACCCGGGGGATTTAAACGTGTAGCAGTCTCCACCCGTTCAAGCGTCAGTCGCCTTTTCTCTCCACTTGAAAAAACGGTGGAACATTGAACCGCAGCACAGCCGCCATCCATTGGTGTTTCTCCGCTGATCCCTAGACATTCACAAACCGCAGCACGCTGGTGTCCCTCCGCTCCGTCGAATAATTGGTACTATTTTTGCTAATACTACACCGACTATTACCGCCACGAGTCGAGGCTAATATAATGAACGGCTAATGTTCAAATTCCTTGTTATGCTCCCGCTCTGTTAGCGGGACTGCACTTCTATTTCTGCCATCACAAGCAGCATTAATATAGGAAGGTAACAATTCTGGAGGAAATTATGTTTATATCATCTATATTTTGTTTAATATGTTGTTTATATTAATATATATTATAAATAATGTAATCATTTATCCATTCTACTAAAGGTATACGTTTTTCATCACTATCCCAGTATGAAAGTTGGGGTTTTTTGGTGCGTGTGTGTGAGAGAGAGAGTTGTTTTTTGTTTTTTTTTCTTGCAAAATTACTATTAATCTCTACTCTTTAATGGCTACAAAGAACATACCCAGTGTGCTTGGGGGGTCTCAACAACAACAGTCTGCCTCAAGCTGCTTTATGTTGTAAGGTAAAGATCCTACAATAATACAGCAAATACCCCAACATTTAGTTGACTCCTTATGAGCAAGCACTTTGGTGACAGCGGGAAGGACAAACTTCCTTGTAACAGGAAGAAACCTCCAGCAGAACCAGGCTCAGGGACTGACGGGAAAAAGACACACAACTAGAGATTATTAATAACTAATAATTACATGCAGAATGGTGTACAAACACACATAAAGGTGAGTCAAGAAGAAACACTTAAGGAAGGATTAAGGGTCATCCTTATAATATTCTTTGTCAAAAAGGAACGTTTGAAGCCTAATCTTAAAAGTAGAGATAGTGTCTGTCTCCTGAATCCAAACTGGAAGCTGGTTCCACAGAAGAGGGGCCTGAAAACTGAAGGCTCTGCCTCCCATTCTACTTTAAATACTCTAGGAACAACAAGTAGGCCTGCAGAGCGAGAGCAAAGTGCTCTAATAGGGTGATATGGTACTACAAGGTCATTAAGATAAGATGGGGCCTGATTATTTAAGACCTTTTATGTAATAATAAGGGTTTTTAATTCAATTTTGGATTTAACAGAGAGCCAATGAAGGGACACCAGTGAAATATACTCTCTCTTTTTAGTCCCTGTCAGTACTCTTGTTGAAGCATTTTCAGGCACTTAGCCTATTCATAGGTTTACAGTTTTTAATGTTGAAGCATTAATAAATGATAGGGCTTCTCTGAACAGTCTTGTTGCAATGGGGTCTAAAACACACATTGATTGTTTGGAGGAAGTAATTACTGAAGGTGAACTCACAAAGATCAATTGGACAACAAAAGTCTAAATAAATATCAATGGTATTGCGCTGTGGAGATGTAATACTTCACAATGTATGACTAGCCGAGTAATTGTTGTTGTTGTCACTGGTCGGATTTACTTGTTTAATCTAATTGTTATGTTTTTATGTGATGCCCAATGTCAGTAAATTATTGTGTCCTGAATGTTATGCATCCATCCGCCACCAGGTGGTGCGTTGTTGTTTGGGGGAGTCTTGTATCTCAGTCCGATCTTCTTGTTAACACAATTAGACTGAGATACAAGCAGTGGAAATTTTCTCAGAAAGGTGGATGGGCTCTGCCTTAGCGATAGGGTGAGGACTTCAGTCAGTCAGGAGGTGTTCAGAGCAGTGCTGCTACTCCACATCGAAAGGAGACAGCTAAGGCTGTCGCCTCCTGGGCTAGGTGTTTTGGCTGGGCATGTCTTTCCAGGAGCAGGCCCAGGGTATACCTGGAGACATCAGATAGAAACTCTGATTAAGGTCCAGGAGGACGACAAATATCAACAAATACAATTAAAACACTTTCTGGGTCTTTGGTTGATTGATAACCTCGAGTGGAAGATTGTTGCCACTCACCCGCCTCAACTTGAGCTTCAAGGATTCTAACAGTTAGTATGACTCGGGTGTTGATTCATTTAAACTAAGATAATCCACCTGCTGTAACCAGGTGTCCGTAAGGCAGAGTACATCAATACGTTGATGAATTATTAATTCATGTACCAATAGGAACTTAAGAGAGAAACTTAATAATCTGCATTTCACTGTTTTACTCTTTGGTGCAGTTGTAATTCAGTTGAAATTAGTTCATTTATATAGCGCCAAATCACAACAACAGTTGCGTCAAGGCGCTTTATACTATAAGGTAGACCATACAATAACACGGTAGACCCCGCAATAGTTGTAGATACCACATTGTTCTTTCTTTGGGACTTTTTGTTGTCTTTTGGTGGTCTGGAGCTGACGCAGTCAGGTCACCTACTAATCGGAAGGTTGGTGGTTTGATCCCTGTCTGCTCCAGACTGTGCACTGTATGAACACTGAGTTCTCAGAGTAGAAAAGCACTATATAAGAACCAATCCATTTACCAGACTGAAACTCTGCTTCCTGGTCTCAACTCTGGATAGTTTGGGGGGTTTGACCAGATTCCTAGAAAAGAGATTAGCTCCATCCAAGGATTGGATGTTGTAGCTCCTAACAAGACCAGGTATTCCCCAGAAAGTCTTCCAATTATCTATAAAGCCCACATTATTTTTTGGAACCGTTCAGACAACCAGCAATTTAAGAAGGACATGTGGCTAAACACATCACTCCTGGTCCAATTAGTGGGAACCAGAGAAAACTACCTAGTACAACATTGTTTTGACTGTTACATACTGATTCAATTCAAATTTTAGTGACCTCTTATTGATGTAGCTGACTGGTATTACTGCCAATGGGAGTTATAGTTTTACAGAATTTATGTTTATCCTTAGCCAACAGTTTCAGAGCTCCTGCGATGTCACCTGCTTTGGCCACTGGAAGATACTTCACTATGGTTGTTGGTGTCAGCTTCATGTCCAAAAACAGAATCAGCAATAGCCAGAGTTTGTTTGGTGTTGTTTATTGGGTTGGATGATTGAAGTCCTAAGAAACATGACATTTTGGCAATTTAACAATTTATTCATTTAACAAACACAGGCCATAGAACCATGTGGAAGGACGATACACAGCCACAGCAGGCTGGCACTTCCTTCTCATGCTAGTCACCACTTGGTCACACACTGCTGTGGGCATTCCATTCTTCAATGTCACAAGTCAGCCAATGTGAATATATTGGTCACTCTGGCATGACCAGCACGGCCAAGTTGATCCCACAGGTGTTTGGTGGGATTGAGGTCAGGACTGCAGGCAGGCCATTCCATTCTCTCCACTCCCAAATTCTGGATGTAGTCTCTAATAAACCCCATTCTCTGGGGAATTAACATTGTCATTTTAGAGGATAGAGTCCAGGCTCAGACTGTGGAGATATGGCATTGCTGTTATGGTAAGCTGTTTGGCAGGCAGGGGTTGGACCCAAACGCAGGACTCTGAGACGGAGAACTTAACTTAAAGCAGCAGCTTTTATTTGTTGGCAAAAATGAACCTAGAAACAAAATACATGAACAATAAAAGATAAATAAAAATTCAAACTTGGACTAATGAGCTGAACTTGGGAGATGAGACGAGCACCGACAACTAATGCAGAGAATACTGCAGCTTGGATTTGCAGAACACCAGCTTGAAGTTGCCCAGTGGCATGGGCCCTATCCACATCAACCAAATGTGGCATGCACCAGCAGATGCCAAATGACTGCTGTAGTATTATTGTAAGCACCTAGGATATCAGAGTCAGTGGCACCAAATCATAACAACAGTCGCCTCAAGGCGCTTTATATTGCACAGTAGATTGTACAATAATACATACAGAGAAAAACCAACAATCATATGACCCCTATGAGCAAGCATTTTGGTGACAGTGGGAAGGAAAAACTCCCTTTTAACAGGAAGAAACCTCCAGCAGAACCAGGCTCAGGGAGGGGCGGGGCCATCTGCTGTGATTGGTTGGGGTGAGAGAAGGAAGACAGGATAAAGACATGCTGTGGAAGAGAGACAGAGGTTAATAACAGATATGATTCAATGCAGAGAGGTCTGTTAATACATAGTGAGTGAGAAAGGTGACTGAAGAAGAAACACGCAGCCTACGTCTATTGCAGCATAACTAAGGGAGGATTCAGGGTCACCTGGTCCAGCCCTAACTATATGCTTTAGCAAAAAGGAAAGTTTGAAGCCTAATCTTGAAAGTAGAGATAGTGTCTGTCTCCTGAATCCAAACTGGAAGCTGGTTCCACAGAAGAGGGGCCTGAAAACTGAAGGCTCTCCCTCCCATTCTACTTTTAAATACTCTAGGAACAACAAGTAGGCCTGCAGAGCGAGAGCGAAGTGCTCTAATAGGGTGATATGGTACTACAAGGTCATTAAGATAAGATGGGGCCTGATTATTTAAGACCTTGTATGTGAGGAGCAGGATTTTGAATTCTGGATTTAACAGGAAGCCAATGAAGGGAAGCCAAAACAGGAGAAATCTGCTCTCTTTCTAGTCCCTGTCAGGACTCTTGCTGCAGCATTTTGGATCAGCTGAAGGCTTTTCAGGGAGTTTTTAGGACTTCCTGATAATAATGAATTACAGTCGTCCAGCCTGGAAGTAATAAATGCATGAACTAGTTTTTCAGCGTCACTCTGAGACAGGATATTTCTAACTTTAGAGATGTTGCACAAATGGAAGAAAGCAGTCTTACATATTTGTTTAATATGTGCATTGAAGGACATATCCTGGTCAAAAATGACTCCAAGGTTCCTCACAGTGTTACTGGAGGCCAAGGTAATGCCATCCAGAGTAAGAATCTGGTTAGATACCATATTTCTAAGCTTTTCAGGGCCGAGTACAATAACCTCAGTTTTATCTGAATTAAGAAGCAGAAAGTTAGCGGCCATCCAGGTCTTTATGTCTTTAAGACATTCCTGCAGTTTAACTCATTGGTGTGTGTTATCTGGCTTCATGCACAGATAGAGCTGGGTGTCATCTGCATAGCAGTGTAAATGTATGCTATGTCTTCTAATGATGCTGCCTAAGGGAAGCATGTATAATGTAAACAGAATTGGTCCTAGCACTGAACCCTGTGGAACTCCATAATTAACCTCAGTGTGTGAAGAGGACTCTCCATTTACATGCACAAACTGGAGTCTATTAGATGGATATGATACAAACCACTGCAGCGCAGTTGTTAAGCTGAAGGAGCGGACTCTATGGCAGAACACACAGAGATGTAAGAAGTGCAAAAGGTGCTTTTTATTTACAGTGCCCGGAGTATTTACATAGGCTGGGAGGTTGTAAAATAAACGAGGGAAAACCAGGGAAGGAAGCTGACACGCATTCGGAGTGAACGGGGAAATCAGCGCACACAGGGTGGATCTACGGGAAAAAGGGAAACGAAGTTTTAGGGGAAGACACCAAACAATCGATAGCAAACGGCAACAGGCATGGGGAGAGTTGGGGAGCTCACTTGTCACACCGTAAATCTCCGGGATGCAGAGGTAGATCTCAAGGTTGATCTCCATAGAAATCCAGGAAATGCGGCTTCACCAGCACCTGGCAGCACCAGCACCAGCACCAGCACCTGGACCCATCACCCGGGTGATGGGTCCAGCTAAGGATACAGGAATGCGGATAAGCAGACCAAATCCAAAACATGGGTTTGCCGTAGTGCACACCGCAGAGCTCAATCAACACATTAAAACTCAGGGAGGCGACAACATTCCGACACCAGGCGTCCGTCGCGCTGCTCCTTAAGAACGCGCTATCAAATGACGTCTGATGTACTGCTGGTGTGCCAGCATCCTGTGACACACCGCCCCAACTACCTGTGCTGAAAAAGGAAGCAAAACCCATGAAGCCACACCAGAGAGACCCCACCAACTCCTAATAGCAGTACCTGTAATACCTACAGCATGTTCTAATCGCTCTAATAGGATATTATGGTCGACAGTATCGAACGCTGCACTGAGGACAAGCACAGAGATGAGTCCACTGTCAGAGGCCATAAGAAGATCATTTGTAACCTTCACTAAAGCTGTTTCTGTGCTGCAGGCATGTGCAGGCAAGGATGTTTGATATGAAAGGAAGGTTGGAGATTGGCCTATAATTAGCTAAGACTGCTGGGTCTAGGGATGCTTTTTGAGTAAAGGTTTAACTACAGCCAGCTTGAAGGCCTGTGGTACATAGCCGATCATTAGAGATAGGTTGATCATATTTAAGATTGAAGCATTAAAATGGTAGAAGTTAACTCAGAAAGATCAATGGGAGAAAAAGACTAAATGAATATCAATGGTAATGAAAGTAGCTGTAGATAATGTTACATCTGTGAGATGATTATGAGTTATTTTTCTCTAATGGTTAAAATATCTATCTATCTATCTATCTATCTATCTATCTATCTATCTATCTATCTATCTATCTATCTATCTATCTATCTATCTATCTATCTATCTATCTATCTATCTATCTATCTATCTATCTATCTATCTATCTATCTATCTATCTATCTATCTATCTATCTATCTATCTATCTATCTATCTATCTCAATCAGAATTTAAAATGCAGCTGGCATGTTTGATCTCTCTCCTGTGTGGTTTACTCCACGTCTTCCATCGACTTACTATAAACAAGCAAGACTAAAAAAGGAGCAGTGAAGGCAAGAGGAGGAGAATAGGGCAGAGCAAAGCAGAATGAGAGAGGGAAGGTCTGTGTGAGTCTCCTACTCATGTGTAGCCCTGTCCAGGATTGCGCATTTGTGTGCTTTTGCGTTCATGTGCTTACGTCTCAATGGAGTGGAGTGGAGGCATCTTAAGGACATCGTCAAGGTTTATATGCGTGAAGCATGTAGCAATCAGCCTGCAGTGATCTCCAGGCTTGTGGGATGCAAGATAAGGAGAGAACGAGAGCTTGACGAGCGATGGAAGAAGAGCGGCATTGAAAAAAAAAGGGAAAAGATCCTGAGGAAATGCAGTCATAGAACGGACGGACAAGGAAATGCAAGAAAGAGAAAACCAAAGAGTACGAAGAAGGCACAGAGCAGCGGTAGGTATCAGCAGACGAGTAAGACCAATTTGAAAGCAAGAGTATTGTGATAACTATGAAGAAATGACACTGTGGGATGAACATTATTGGATTCTATACTGTACTGTACACATTTATATTGTGCTTTTACATAATACAAGACCTGCTGGGGAGCTCTGCTAAAGACATCCCAGTTCCTTAAATTAGCAGAAGAACTCACTGCATATTCAAGGTTCTTTATTTGTCACATGCATAGTTATACAAGTATAACACACAGTGAAATGTAGCCTGACACGCTCCTCGACATGTGCATATTCATGCTGTTTAAAGAAATACTTCAACGGCTTTCTAGATTTCTAGCCCTAGATGAGTTGGTCAGATGTGACCAGTCACAGTCAGTGTACAGCTGAGTAGGGATGTGTTTGGTCTTCTTCGTCTTTCAGCGGCCTCCATCTAGCCCTATCCCTACCATCCTCCATCACACCAAGCCTCTCACTATCCCTCCTCTGCACACATCCAAATCATTTCAACCCTGCCTCTCTGACTTTGTCCCTCTGATATACTCATTTCCAATCCTGACCAGCCTGGTCCTGCTCTGCTTCTGGTTTTTCGTCAGCACTACCATCTCCAAACCATACATCATAGCAGTTCTCCATACCAGCTTATAAACTTTTCCTTTCACTCTTTCTGCTGTCCTCCTGACACTCAGTCCGCACTGCCTGCTCTCTTCTTCACAGATTTTGTGCACTGTCTGTTGTTTTGGATAATAATGTCCAGGTATTTAAATGTATCTACTTTCAAACACTTGACTCATCCCTCTTCTCTTCAGTGCATACCTTCACCTCTCTAGGCTCTGTTCCATCTGCTCCATACTCTCCTTACAGATCACTGTAGTCCATGCCTGACCTCATGTGCCAACTTGTCCAACACTATCACAAATAATGAGGGGCTCTCAGAACATCTGTGATATAATCCCAGCTGCATCTTGAACCCATCTGTTACTTCCACCCTACAGCTCACCACTGTCTCGCTGTCCTTATCGATGCCCTCCACCACGCTCGCATACTTCTCTGACACTTTTGACTTCTTCATCCAGTACCACACTTCTTCTCTTGGCACCCTATGATATGGCTTCTCTAGATCCACAAAGACACAGATCAGCTCCATCTGACCTTCTCTAGATTGCATTGGTAAGGTCATTTGGCCAAACAGTCTTACTGTCATGGTCCGCGGCCCGGCGTCCGGGGTGCTGTTGGGATGCCCACGCCCACAGGCGTGGCTGCTAACCCCACACCTGCATCTATCCCAGGCGATCACCAGGTGGACTATTTAATCCTGCCCTACCTGCTGCTCCACGCCAGTCCGTAGTCGCCTCTCAGCGATCACAACTCGGCGTTTTTGCGAGCCACCTGCCTGTCCACCTGTCCGCCTGAGATTCGGAAGCACTATCAGCCTCGCCGTCTCGACCCTTTTGGAGCCCCCCCCCCTCTGGTTCACTCAGCCCGGCTACCTCCGTAAGACGTATACTCCACCTTCCCTCGTATGCTGCCTTTTTTCCGCACCCCAGTAATCTGTTTCTCTTTTTTGTTTTGCAGCTTCTCACAGCCCCGCTCTCGGCGTTCCCTGCGCAGTTCACCTCCCCAGTCCCTCGGTTTCTTCTGGTTCCATACGTTGTTTTTTCGGCTACCCTCACGGGACACCTTTAGTTATAATAAATTTGCTTTCTTTATTCCCTCCTACCCTGGTGTGTGTGTTCTGCTTCTGGGTCCAGCTTGCGCACGGAACTTCGGTTCATGACACTTACAGTTCTGCCCAACATTATAGCTCACTAGCAAAATCAAATATCTTTCCCCAAACTCTTCGTCCATGCTTCAAAAGCATATTCCTTTCCCATATAAAAGGTCAGTACAGTCAAAATAGCACAGATCCTTCTCAATTGCCTTGGCACATGTGCATTCATTTAGTGCTTTTGTCAAAATAACCTGGATGGTTTAGCACAACACCATGGATCCCCTGCAAAAGATCATATCTCTCCCAAAAGAGTTTATCCATGTGTCAAAACTAAATATCCTTCTCATATAAATAGTCAATGCCCCCAAAATGCATTATACCTTTGGCATTGTTTAAGCACTGCAAGTCAAAATGCTTAGACGTTTTGTCACTGAGACACAGGTCTAGCAACAGAATACCACTATGAATAAAACTAAAAGACTTTACAGTAAAATCAGCCTCCAATAAACCACTCATACTCAAGGAAACTGTAAACATTTTCATTCGTACAAAGAAATGTTAACATTAGAGAACATACTGTGAAAAGAAAACATATACAGGATTCTGTAAATGTGAACAGTTATAAACACAAACAAAAAACAAACAAACTCTAGCCTAACATACTGTAAATAAAGTTTCAGAACTATAGTACAGTAATATTTTCAGTGGTCGCCATTGTCACCCTCTCTTTCCTGGCCACCATCCTCATCCCCCTGGCCATCGACGTGCTGCTCTCTGTCAGGCCATAAATTCTCATCCACATCGCAACGGATATTTTCTCTTGCGATGCAGCGAGGGAAGAAACGGCGTGAATGTCTCAACCATCCCCTACATTGATCCCCTGTGATGTCCTCACATGCAGCAGGGCCCTCTGGTCTTGAGCCTGATGCTCATACACCCTCCACCTCCAAGCTGAAAAAACTCCTCAATTGGATTTAGGAAAGGAGAGTAAGGTGGAAGAAACTCCATTAGCATCCGGGGATGGGTGGTGAACCAGGTTCTGATGCGTGGGCCGCGGTGGAAGTTCACATTATCCCACACAATGACATAATGTGGTAGCTGAGGTCCTTCTTCACCTCTCTCATTTTCTGGGATCAGATCAGTATAAAGGTGGTCCAAAAAATTGAGGAGCTTTTGTGTATTGTAGGGCCCTAAACTGGGAATGTGTGTGGCCACACCTCTTTCTGATATAGCGGCACACATTGTTATATTTGCTCCTCGCTGGCCTGGGACATCCACAGTGGCTCGGTGGCCAATGATGTTACGGCCACGCCTTCGACCTTTGGCCAGGTTGAAGCCAGCTTCATCAACGAACACTAGGATGTGAGGGGTTTCGTTGCCTTCTAATGCCATTATTCTCTACAATAGAATAGAAATAAATCTAATCAGTCAAGTAGAGACAGATACTGCAGGGAGGATCTAAAGTACTGTAAAAACAGGGAGTGGAAAACTGAAGACAATTTCTAGGCAAAATGCTCTAGTCACACAAAGCTGGGTTCTGAAGGTAAAAAGGATAACGCAAAACAAAAAAACAGTGGTAACCATGTCTTACTGTAATAGTGTTACAATGATAGACAACCAGTAGTTGACTTACATGCACATACTGGTACCGCAGCCCTTTCACTCTGTCAGAGTTTCTCTCAAATGGTACCCTGTAAATCTGTTTCATGGTCATCTGATGTTTCTGCAGTACCCGGTCTATTGTGGAGATGCTGATAGAGTTTATATTTTGGAACATTACATTGTCTAGCAGGATTGCATTACGAATCTGTCTCAGTGTGATGGCAGTATTTGCAATGACCATGTTGCATATTTCTCGTTCTTGTTGTTCATTTAGAAGTTTTCTTCTGCCGCCCACTTGAGGCTGTCGTCCAATCCTAGACATACAAGTCAAAGGTCAACACTGTAAATTTGTTACAAAATGAGTCACCAATGTAATTGTACTGCTGTTTTATGGTACTAAAAGTGTGATGCACTGCACAGTGACTGGAATACTATTCACAGTATTTTCTCCATTTTTTTTTCTTTGTCATTTTTATAGTATCATATAACATGACATGAAGATATTACAGTACTCTAGGCCTACACACACACCAACACTGAATAGTTCAATAGCATAGTTCTGTACCTGTTTTCCCTGCGAAAGGTTTGGATGATGGAGGAGACTGTAGACCGAGGCACATTAGGCTGCACTCGGCGACCTGCCTCTGCCATTGTGAGGCGATGGTTTATAACGTGGTCAATAAGGGTGGCCCGGATTTCATCTGGGACATCATGGTGCCTCCGTGCTCCTCGGCCTCTTCCCCCTATTCCTCCACGCATTCTCACTCCTCCTCTTCTTCTTCCTCCTCTTCCTCTTCTTCTTCCTCCTCTTCCTCGAGCAGGAAGTTGCTGTTGTACTTGGCGAGGTGCTTCCATGTTCACACTGCAAATGAAACTGGCCCCGGGCCAAGCTCTGTCTATATACTTTTGGCAGCAGTCATAATCATAGACAACACCTGTCAGGTATCTAAACAACCTGTTTGATTGGTCATCTGAGATGTGGGAAACTGCTCCTTCGTTAGTTCTAATTTCACCTGATTGATTGTCAAGTACTGTCATAACTTTATCAAATGTTCCAAGACATACTTTCATGGTATTATATCTTTGACTAATTTTGACAGTTGAACAGACAATTGTGCATATGATGACTTACACAATGAAACCATGCTGATATGTTTTGGAGTGAGTAACCATTTCACTGAAAAATCAACTAATCAGTTTAGATCGCCAAGATCTATTTATTTGGAAAATGTGCTAAATGTGGGCTCATTGTGCTAACTGTAGCTACTTGTACATAATCATTTGAAAAGAAGCACAGAGTCACTTGAGACATGTACTAAAGCATTAGCAATTTGATGAAACCAATGAAAAATGACATTCTGTTGTGAACAATTGCAAGGTGGTTTGGAGATTTGTCCATGTTATTTTGAGAAAGTCAACTCGGTTTCAAGAAATGGGCCAAACCAATCGAGAAAAACTGTAATAAAAAATGTCCACGATGATGCGGCTCATCTTTGGGGAAGATCAGTGCACCTACAGGATTGACTTGGAATCAGTGATGGTGTCATGCAGAGACAACAACTTCCTTCTTAATTCACCAAAGACATTGGAGCTCATCGTGGACTTCAGGAAGAAGGAAAGGTTACTCAGCCATTACTCGTTAACAGGAAGTGTATGGAGAAGGTTTCAGTTTCCTGGTTTTTGGGAGTCCACATCACGGCGGACTTGACCGGTGGTGTTAACACAGCTGAGGTGGTGAATAAGGCCCAGCAAAGACTTCATTTCCTGAGTGTGATAACAAAAACAAAAACCCCAACAACATCCACCTCAAACTGCTGGTATCCTGATATCGCTGCTCAATAGAAAGATTACTGACGCATCGTCTCTGTGTGTGGTTTTCCAGCTGCACAGCGGCACAAAGCACTTCAGCAGGTTATCAGAGTTGCCCAGAGAAAAGTCAGTTTGCCCTCTCTGGAGAAACTTCACAATACCCACTGTTTCAGGAAAGGCCCCAAATTTTGTGTGACCCATCACACACATATCAAGATCTTTTAAATTGCTGCCATCAGGCAGACAATACAGGACAATAAAATCAAGGGCAAATAGGCTAAAAAAAGAGTTTCTACCCCACAGCCATTCAAAGATTAAACGCAATTAAAGTATAATTTCTAATTATTATCAATGAGATTGATGCAATCTCCTGTATATTGGGGGCCACGATGGCTGGTTGAGGGTGTGTTCAGGCCAGATTAGTACTAAGACCGAGAAAATGTGATGAATAAACACTTACAGCTGGCAGTCACTATTGTAATGATAAAGTGAAATTTACACTTTGATCTGAGCAGCAAAGCTCTGCTGATATTTCCTGACTCATTTTTACAGGCTTCACACTCTGAATAAAAACACACACACTAAACAATATGTATTATGTATGTCTATGATTCTATTTTGACTTCTTTCAGTTGAATGATTGGGACAAAGAGAGATTGTTGCTTTCATTTCATTTTAAAGTTGCCTGGTGTAATTACTGGGATGCAGAAGTAAAAATTCAACCGCCACCACTGCAGTGTACTCACAAAGAAAGACCCAAACACCTTGCGTAATGGGAATTGCCTTTTACCAGAGGCTGATCTTCAGAATACAGCATATTTGTTCTGTTTGGTTTGTCTGCAAATGTGTATGTTTCTAATTAATGTTGTTGCTCTCTATGACATTAGACCAGTGAGCAGCTGAGGGTGAGGAGGTGTTTTCTGTTCAGCCCTGAGCCTCTGATGCTTTCCCAGACGGATTGTGTGACCAGACAGACTCCTCTGGGAATCTCCTCGCTGAGCTACACGCTGTAGCAGCCGCCTTCATGAATAACAAGTAGCTATAAAACCAGACCCCCCTCCCAGTCTTACCCACATGCCTGAACATACCTGCACAATACACTAACATGTCTGCATGGGTTTACAAATATCCTGATACAGAAAGGCACAAGCTCATAGCTGCAATTGTACAAGCTCAGATGCTGTTATTACTTAGATTATTATTACCTAAAGCAGACACACACAAAGAAGCGCCATTCTGAAAGCTGACAGATGGGGTTTGTGTGTACTGATTACAGTTAGGTCCGTGAGTATTTACACGATGACACAGTTTGTGTTATATTGCCTCCGTACACTACCACGGTAGAGTTTAAATCAAACAATCAAGAATTGCAGATTCTTACCTTTAATTCAAAGGGATGGCAAAAGTGTTTTTGTACATAGTCCCCATTTTCAGGTGATCAAAAGTAATTGGACATTTGACCGAAAAGCAGTTTCATGGTTGAGGATGGCTTAAGCAGATTAAAAAAAATCTGGGGTTGATTCAAATGTTGAACTTGTATTTGGAGGCTGTTTACTGGAACTCTCAATATGAGGTCCACATAGATGTCAGTGCAAGTGAAGAAGGCCATCACTAAAAAAAAGGCCAAATCAACAATGAATGTAACCACAAAGATGATGAAACACAGCTAACGTGTGGAATTCTGTCTGTGGTTAAGAAAATGACTTCAGAAGCCGTCATGAATGTAAACACAGAGGGTTTCACAACAAAGTGCAAACCGCTGGTTAAACTCAAGAATGGGAAGGGCAGATTAGGCTTTGCCAGAAAACAGAGCTTGCACAGTTCTGTAAAATATTTTTGGACAGATGAGACCAAGATGAATTTGGTACCAGGTGAACCAAAAAGACTGAAGAAAGAAAAGAACAGCTGATGATCTGTTATGGCATGCACGAGTGCCTATGGAGTCAGGTCACTAGTGCTTATTGACCATTACATGACAAAACACTTTTCTGCATAACAACAAGAAACAGACACTTTTTATTTGGCCCATTGGACTTTATGAAATGCTTCAATATTACTTACCCTGATGTACAGTAACCACCTAACCCTTTGCTTTCCAACGTTTATGCGATTAAAGGCATTGTTTATTTTAAAAAATCGTGCTTTCACTTTTAGGTTATTCAAAATGTATTTTGTATAATAACAGCTACAGACATGAAGACTGAACGTAAGGTGGAGGTCAAAGGGCGCGCACCTGCCGTTTTCATGCTCTGAAAAATATTTCCCTCGTGGTTGGCTAGAGCTCGCCACGAATCGACAGCAGACCAATCGGAGCACAGTAACTGAGTTTAAAATGCCACTTGCTTAACCAAATGGATGTGATTGGCTAGCCAAACGTGGCCAGCCAATTACAATTTCAGGTTCGTCGTAAACAGACTGCACTGGCCAATAGCATATGCGGAGGGAGGGTGTTTATTTTCCCTAATGACGACAGCACCTTTCTTGTGCCAGGAACTGAGCAGCGAAGCAGAGAAGGAAGGAGGAAATCTGATGGGAGGGAGCGACTACAGCAGGAATATTTAGGATACGCGCTTCGTCGTGTAGCTATGACTCCAAGGACACTGCAGTGAGGTGTTCCTGGTGTGTTGGCTAGCTGATGTACGACGAGATTAGCTAGCTGTTTCTGTTTACCGAAGTTTGGGCTGAAAAGTTCACGGCGGTGCGGGATCGGCGTTTAACATTATTATTGGCTCTGTT
Organism: Aulonocara sp. 'chitande type north' Nkhata Bay; assembly: GCF_057382095.1. NCBI lineage: Eukaryota > Metazoa > Chordata > Actinopteri > Cichliformes > Cichlidae > Aulonocara > Aulonocara sp. 'chitande type north' Nkhata Bay. The sequence goes on from NC_141361.1 coordinate 33,692,577, forward strand.
CTACTGCTGAAACAGACCTACAGATACAGAAGACATGGTGTCCTGGATGATTTCGAGATGCGTTGTGTAAGTACAGAGACCGCTCAAGGAGAACTTTCCTCGTTTTATGAGCAGCCGCTGTTTGCCTGGCCTGCTTGGCTAACCCGTTGTCGTGCTTAAGCTAAGTGGAGGCTCGAGTCATTTAAACTTGTACATTCGCTCTAAAACAACATCGCTTACGTCCATGCAGAGCTACAAAGTTGTTCTGTTTATGAAATCTAGTGTTGTGGGGACGCAAGGTATGTAATCTTGTCTGAAGCTAATGCTAACAGAGTCATAGCCATCCGTGGTGCTGGTGAGTCAGTCCTAAGGAACTGTGACTATTGTGAAGTGGAACTTTACAAGCCTTTACATGTTCCACTGTGAAGGAGTGTCAGGTACAGCTGTCAGCCTGGAGATATAACTAACCAGCAATGCCCGGTTCAACCTGTTATCCACAATGTTGTCAAGACGCATGAAGAAGTGCGCTGCTATAAGTGGGGGACGGATTTGGTTACTGGATAGTTATTAAATATCCAATGGCATATCACTGGATATTACGTTGAAATTACGTATGATTAAAGCAGGTGTTTAATGTGTTGGGAGCATGAGAGACATGTTGATCTGGTAAGGAAAACAGTAACTTGGGAGTCGACATAATTCCTTTCTTCCCGTCTGCTCCTCCCTGTGTCTGCGTACGTCCACAGGGTAATGGCGGATAGGAACACCAAAAGCCCTCTGGGGAGAGAATAAATGCTCCTCATTTTTAACTAGTACAGCCTGTTACTGTATAATGAACACAGTCATGGGCTGACGGTGCTGCACTTGGGCAGTTATGACGGTGCTGAAAGTACAGAAAGAAGGTGTGTTATTGTCTTAGACCAATAATTACATGCACACACATTCCTTCTAATTTTAGATTCATTTGAACAAAAGGAAAATTGTATAGCCAAGTGTACAAACCACATTCGCCTGTACAAATTGTAGCTAGAGTGATAATTTTCATTTTACTTGGACAATAACTTATCCCAATCCTGCTGAGAAAAAGCCTTTAAATCAGCATGCGGTCCATTACACATGCTCTTTTCCAGTTGCTGGTTTGAAATTCAGTGTAATTTTGTTTAGTCACACATTTATTACAGTCTGCTATATGCTTATGCATCGCCACAAAGAGACTGTTATCTCCTACACAGATAATGTGGCGAGTGTTACCATCTTTTTGCATCTCTCCACGATCTCATAGCTGGTGTATTTTATTATAGCTGAAATAAATAAGGTTGTGTCTACACATAACAGACAACTTGTTGTTAAAAAAGTTCTGTACTTAGACCCCATTTTTACTTTAACTTGCTAAAGAAACGCCAGCGGTAACAGTTTAACAGGCATCAAATTGTATTTTTGCTCCCACAAGATGATTCCAAAAAGCTGTTGGTGGAACATTCAGCATATCTAAAGTGGAGGACAACATCTCAGATGAACAATTGCTGAAAGTCATTAAATGAGAAGAAAGAGGACAGAAGTTTCAGACTCTCCTTTGCACGTTGTGTCAATCAGCTGCCACAGCAGCTCTGCCTCGACTCATTGATAACAGGTAGTCAGAAATGTGTATAGAAGGACTTTGTGTTGGTATCCTCAGATGCATGTTACCATTTTGGAATCAGCTTTGTGCCACAGCTTAAAATGTTTGCAGTTGCTAATGTTGTAGAAATGCTAAAGGTAACATAATGTATCTAATAGCGTTTAACACTACTGCCTCCTCCACAGTCAGCACCAGCATGTGACTGATTCACAACGACTTTTTAGTAAAAGAGCTTAAACAGTGTGGTACTGGTACTGACTATTACATGTTTGCTGTTGTGATGTCCCTACTTGTGAATATCCATTTTTATGGACATTGCTTACTTTTCACATCTATTTTCCTATCTGTTTTTTTCCTTATGCTTTTATTTGGCTCTAACTCATTTTCATATAGAGTTAATGTTATCTATATGTTAAAGCCATAAAGAACGGCACACAAGGATATAATACTGTGAAATAAGGCAACAGCACAGATGACGTGGCAAGCATGCAGTAACAGCAATCAGTCAAAGTCACTGCCACAGGCCCAGTTTGATTAAGGCAAACCCCAGGCTAGAGCTTTGGTTGGTTTAGCCCATTAGGCTGTGCAAGTGACCTATGTGTTTAGGCTAATGCAGGAAAACATCCCCTCTGTAAGCAGTGTCCTCATGGTCACCACCAAAAAAGGAAAGCAAGTCTTCAATTTGAGATCAAGGACTTCTGTCACTCTGCAAAGAGAACATGTAGGTATAACTAACGGTTTCTGTAGTGCACAGGGAAACCCTGGAAGTGTCACCGTAACATAGGGATAGAATCCAAGAGTTGACATTGTTCTATTTTAAGGTGATGAACTCAGCATGAGGAAAAGAGCAGCAGCACCTCATTCTTACGCGTTTCCTTTTCACTTCAGTGTATCTCCCTTTCAGCAGCTATTTCCCTCGTCTGATTGTGCCGCAGTAGAAAAATAAATCAAAGGCTGATTTTCAACCTGTTTCTAATTTTAGGCAGCACCCTCACAAGTCTGCAAGTTAATGTGCCAAATTTTTGTGCCTTTCTTCAAGTCTGTGTATTCAGCTTGTTTCATAGTTGCCGCGTCCTTTTAAGTTTAGCGACAAAGATGTTTGAGTAACCTGCTTCAGAGATAACCTGCTTCAAGATAACGATAATATAACAAAGGAAGCAGTGATTAAAAGACACAGTGGGATTTCAGCATGCTCAGCTGTACAGGTCCAAAAAAGTTTTCCTTCAAAAGAAAGTTTTTGTTGTAGAAGCTCGCCTGTCTCTGCCCGTCTGAGACCCTCACGTTCACTTGTATTGAGGGGAACAAAGTCAATATTCATGCACCAGCTTCACTGTGCTAATGTGTGTGTATTATCCTAACCATAGCTCTCTAGCTAACCACCATGTGGCGCACCATTACATGCCAGCTAGCCAACTTCAGTAACCCTACAAATCAGGCCGCTGTGTGGTTGTGTCTTTATTTATATCCAGTGATAGCAGAGCTGTATGTTTTAGTTTTTCAGAACTCCCTCAGTCAGAAAACGTCCATCATCTTTAGATAGAAACTAGCGATCTAACTCTGTGCTAACTTGTAACGCTGTTAAACTTCTTAAATCCTGTTTTTCATGGATGCTTGTGTGTTCAGCTGGATTGTCACACCTTTTAGAGCAGCCACACTGATCATTTGGATGGTTTTTGACTCAGCAGTGTTTGAGTTTGGGAACTTAAGAGGAGTTTGGACCCAGAAACAGCCATTGACTGTGTTTTTAGTGGAAAAGTCATGTAATCAAGTTCTTATTCCTAAGGCTCAAACCAGATGGTGGGAGCTAAAATCTTGGATATCTCTGGGTCTCCCACTCCTCCTCTCTTCATTGTGTGTGTGTCTCCTGTGTGTTTTTCTTCTGTGTTTTTTTTTTTTTTTTTTTTAAACACTGCTCTGTGTTTCTCTGTTCTTTCCTTCCACCTCCATCCATCTGGTTTTTGGTGGTGTACGATGTCAGGAAGCCAGGGAAACTGACCTGTCGCCCAGAGTCAAAACCCATCTGAAAGCATTATTTTCACAGCTGCATGCAGAGAGAGGAAGGGGTGGGGCTGTGCTGAAATGAAGCTAAGAGGAAATCAGAGGGAATATAAAGAAATGGACAGATGCTAGTTTTGGCATGATGACATTCAACATGTTTTCTGTGAGTATTTGTAGTTTTCTTTCTTATCCTTGTGCACAGGATACGTTTAAGATCACGAAAAATGTCAACGTGCTCTTGCTACCATAGTAACTATCTAAATGTTTCCTAATAGATTTTTTTAATATAAAAATATATGACACTCCTGTTGTTGTACTAAAGTGGTACTCACAGAGGTCAGACACCATGGCATCAGTAAAGATGAAACCTCTATGTAAAGTCTGTACCAGAAGCATGCCAAGGGTGTGACATACAAAACAAGGAGTCCAGCCTGGGAACGATAGACCTCCGTGTAGATGGGACACAGCTGAAAGTCTAAAGGAATCTCTTTGATCCTGAATGATTCAGTTTAAAATAAATATTAGTACATAAATCAGCACAGTCACATGACCCATAGTAATCTAATTAGGCCATGTGAAGCTCGATGACAGGAGGACATTTGATACTTTTTTCAAACTTCAGATTTGTCCTCAATTGGTCTTATGCCAGGTTCTGCTCTGGTGTTAGTTTGCACAGGTCTTTGGCTAAACAGAGTAAAGGACTGCACAGTAACTGTAGTTTAAGTGTAAATAATAATGTCTTGGTTAGCATGTTAGTTTTCTAAAACCAGAAGGGACCATATTTGGATGATGTGGTACAGTATTAAGTTGTTAGCAAGCTGTGAAACACAAACACATGTGCTAATTAGTGCTAACACTAGACTTTCATTCACGAAGACTGAGGCTCTGTTTCATACAGAAGCTATTTTAAAATGCCATTAAAAATACTGAAGAAGGTGCAAACACAGTGGAGAGGTCCAGTTCAAGCCTCAAACAGGACGATTGGCTAAAGTTCCCAAGTCAGGAGCCGTGTCAGATCAAAGTGGCTGCACTCCAGCGTCATAAGTAAATTCACCCACTTTACAGTAACTGTCGATAGAGGAACAGAACATTACTTTTACTAGGTAACGTATCAAAGTTGATAGCTATGGGGATGGAGGCCAGATTCACTGGCTGGTTTGCTGTTGCAGCACGTACGGTAGCTGCTTCTTCACAGTTTCTTGTTTTGCACATCACCAACCAGAACCTGCACCAGGTGAAGAAACGACTGGTGCGACTGCGCTGAGCTCAGTGTAGTTGTAGAGCAGAACAAAGACTACTGTGGCTGCTGCAGTCTGAAAGGGTGAAGTAGCAGTGACTCTGCAGAATGAGAAACTGCCCGAAGAATTGGCTGAGTATATTACTCAGTTATTTTTTTATAAATAGTTTGCAGAGAATTACAGAAAAGACAGATTAAAATGCATTAATTTAATAATGTAAGACAGTGTGCTGAGAAACAAGCTGCAAGTGCATTAAGAAGGATTCACTCACCCTTCCAAGTCATCAAATTCAGCTGTTTCATCGCCCTTATTGTGACAGGTGTATAAATCAAGCACCTAACCATGCAGACTGCTTCTACAAACATGATGGATGCCACCTGTGCAACAAGTACAGCTGTGAAGTTGCCTTACTGCTAAATATTCCACAGTTGGTGGTATTGTAAGTGGAAGCAACTGGGAAATGACAGCAACTCAGTCACAAAGTGGGGTCAGCTGATGTGGAGACACAGCGTGTGCAGAGTTGCCAAGCATCAGTCACTCAGAACAGTGCTTCATGGAGTGGCTTTCCATAGCTCAACAGCTGCATCCACAGTGTTACGTGTCGTGACTGGACTCGAGAGCAGTAGAGATGTTCTCTGCAGTGACAATCACACGTCTTCTGTCAGGCCAACAGATGAGTCTGGGTTTGACAGTTGCCAAAAGAAGGTTAGCGGTCTGACTGCACTGTGCCAAATGTGAAGTTTGTTGGAAGGTGGATTATGGTGTGGCGTTGTTTATCAGAAGTTGTGGCGCAATCCAATATAACCTCTCTGAGATGAGCCAGGAATTCTCGGGATCAGTGCCTGAACACACAAATGTGCTTCTTGAAGAATGGTCAGAAATGTCCAATAACACTCCTAAACCTCGTGGAAAGCCTTCCCAGAAGAGTTTGAAGTTGATATAGCTGCAAAGGGTGGGCCAGCATGTATTTATAGACAGACATGCAGTACAGTGTATGTGCATGACCTGTCCAGAAAATCTCTGGGAACTATTTTCCCTCCAGTTCTTAAAAAAAGTTTGAAATAAAGCTTTATTGCTCTTGATCTTGGAATGGGCATTGATGCTGATGTTTTGATTTTGTGTGGCTTAAATATTTTTATAATAAAATGTATGAAATAGCTCAGGTGACTCCTGCTGAGACAAATCCACTCTTGAGGTTTGATTTTCCTGCCTGTGATTGTCCTACTTTCCTGGAGGAACCTTCCACACCCGCCTTCACTTTCCTGCATAACATACCGTCCTTTAAGTTTAACAGCGTTCACCACCAATATGGGTACTCATGGATTTGTTACCAAGTAATATCTTTGCCATCATATGAAACTGAAAAGCCGAATCCTACGTGACAGCAGATGTGGAAGACTCACTTTACATCTTCGGCCACATACAGCTCTCTTTGATTTTAAGTGGGCTGGACTTTCATTGGGAAAGTAAATTCCCAATGAACTAAAAACATTTAACTGCACATTTAATCTCTGAGTAAGAGTGTGTGTGACGAGTCGTCTAATTGTTGCTGCTGTCAGGAGTCGGTACAAGGCGTGGCTGTAGCTGCGGCGGTAGAGCAGGTCACCTACTAATCAGAAGGTTGGTGTTTGGTCCCCGTCTGCTCCAGTGCATGGCAAGTATCCTTGGCTAAGATACTAACCCCAAGGTGTCTCTGCTCCACCGTCAGATTATAGAACATATCTTACATGCAGGAAGAGTGCTTGTGTGACTGGGTGAATGAGGCAGGTTGTGTAAAGCATGTGCTCAGAGTAGAAAAGCGCTATATAAGAACCAGTCCATTTACTAGTCATTTAATTGAATTATTTTCGTATAGCATCAATAGCTGTAGTGGAGATTTTTATCAGTGGGACAGGCTGTAAAATGTGTGACAATACAGTTAAAAGAAGAAGAAATCAGTGGGCCTGACTGCAGTGTTTTCTGGGCTGATTCTGAATCTTGGACCTTATGTTTGACACCCTTGGTATGGCGAGACCAGGACGTCCTTGCAGGCTCTTGTCCCTGTGTGTCTGGGTAGTCCAGGGTCTGATCTTGGCAGCTTTCCTGTCTGCTTTAAACGCTCACACAAAACCCATTCAGCACCAGAACAGAGAAACAGGATTCAGGTACAGAGTTTTGTTTTCCGTCGGTGGCTCGGCTGTGTGCTTCTCTGCCCTTTATCGAACAAAAAGCACATTTTTGAACCTGCACTGACATGACGCAGAGACGTGACGAGCGTGTGAAGTCTTGGTTACCTCGATGTTTCTATAGCGACAGCTGGAATATAAACAGCTCTGTTTGTTGGCAGCTCGCTGGTTACTGAGGGGACTGTGGTCCAAGGCGGTGTGTCTGTGTACGATACTGTATCCGTGAAGCCTGTGGTTAGAGATTTTTATAGTGCAAAAATGATTTAAAGGCTTCCATGTTTCCTAAAAGTCTGAAAGTTGTTCATAACTAATCAGTAAATAAGCCGATTATTTACAGCCACGGGGCAGTAAATACTCAAAGGATCCGTTCTTGGTTGCTGAGCTCTTGGTAAAATCCTCAACATGTAGCAGAAGGGTTAAATCAGCTCCTTTATTCTTACACCATCATGAGATTATCTGATATTTTTGTCTTTATAAATGTCGAAACATTTTGCAAACATGAAAGTATTTATGTTGTATCCCATCACTGCTGTTGATGTAAGTGATCAGAGTGATCGGGCACTGGAAGGCGGAGTCTTGTTTTTCTTTTAATCTGATCCAATACTGGATGATTAGAATGATCGATGTCTCCGGCCTGTTCTCGCTTCCTTGTGAGGCGTGTTCGGTATTATGAACATCAGTTCCTGTTCCAGCTGCTCGTGAGAGGAGGCTGTGTGCCTGTCTGTGGCTGCAGCGCTGTATTGTGTTGGGTGCTAACTGGAGAAGTTGAAGATGGCACTGATATGGATGATGGTATTTCTCTGGATCCAGGCTACACTTGGGTACGAGAGATTCTGTTTAGTCCAAATCTGTGTTTAGCAGATACCATTTAATCTGCTTTGGCTGTTTCCTCTGTACAGAGTTTCTCACAGGCTTCTTATCATTTGGTTTTCTCTGGTGTTTGCAGTGCTGTTGTGAGACTGGTCAGGTGTATTTGAGTGGAGGCACAAACAGACTACAGCATTAAGATCAGGATTATTTGATTTGGATGGAGAGGATCGTCCCACGCTTATGCGAGCATGTCTGGACTCGCTGTAGCCGCTGCTGTTGTCATGGTAGCTAGCGGCAGTCCGGTAAAACTCATGAAGCCCGTCTTTCTAACGTGTGTGTTTTAATCGTTTCCCGTGAACATCCGCAGAATTAAAGCACTGAAATCTTTATGATGTTAACATGAATCATTCTCACAGTTAGCACAAATTGAAGACCACAAAAATGTTGGGACTTTCTGCAAGACAGGGAGCAGGTCCATGACCACTCCCAGTCAGCTGCAGTCTTCAAAGCAACTTTAATGCGTTCAGACGACAGCAGTAAGACACGGCGAGTCTATCATTCGTCTGGTTTTTGTTTGATATGGGGCTAGTTTGGCAATTACATCGATTCTGTTTGTTATAATACAGCGATTAACCATTAAAATGAACAAAATCACAATTCTGTTTCCATCTACATGTATAGAAAATACAACTACACAAATGTAGTTGCTTCCATTCAGAGTCTAGCCAGAACCTTCAGACTTACAACAGAAATGCCCCCACAAAGAGCCATGCAGTTGCTACAAAATGTCTACATAATGTCAGCAAATTCACTTTTATAAAAGAACAAAAAGAGCGCGACTAGTTTAGTCTCCTCTTCCAGAGAGGCGCTCGCAGGTACTGGGACAGCCAGATTGCAGTAGTTTGCTGATTGCAATTAGACAGACATTATTTGCAAACCTTTGCCAATCTGTGTGAGAGTGATTGCAATCAGACAGCTATGTTCCAGCTGTGTACCTAAACCTTGCTTTGTGATCAAAAGTGGTGAGACTGTTGCATCCTGGTCCATGCTCGACCTCTCAGCCACTACATAAGTTAGTTATTTATTCATTTTTGTGAAAAACCCCCAAGAACAACCAAACAGTCCAGTAAAACTAGACAAGGTAAGCAGGGTAAAACAAGGTAACCCACAACATTGCTGATGGCTACTAGCTAACTAGCTAAAAGAGTAAAAGTTCTTTACTGGTTTTATTCTGTCCTATCGACGAGTCAGACAGCTTTAAGAAAAGACTGGTGACAATTTCCACACTTTTTACGTTAAATGTGACGTACAAAAACTGCAATGATACTAAAGCACTTATTTTGTGCTGTAGCCATGCTGTGCTTCTCCTGTCTGTCAGTGTTTCCTGTAATCTGTGCAGCTGAGTAATGTTGATGGCAGCTGACAAACTGAATGCCGCCCAAGAAGCTGTGTGTTCTTATGTGGTGCACAGTCAGGGTATATCTAGCTTGTGCATACTGGAGAGACCTGCACACTGTGCTGTAGACAGAGTAACCTCAGTGCAAGAGGAGCTTAAGGAAGAGGGATTGGAGGAAAGGAGTGTCCCACTTTAAATTTATCGAGTCGCTTATCTTGCATTGTGAGTCACTCCTTCACAGGCTTCTACCATGAACAGTATATGGTGTTTACCTAGTGTGGGTGTGTAGATGTTCATTGTTTTGCTGTGTGTAACGAGAGCTCTCCTAACGTCATCTGAAACGCTTGATCCTTTATTGCTCGTTGTGCAGTTTCTCTTTCGTTCAGGTGAAATTCAGTATATAATTAAAAAAACGAGGCCTGCACAGTCAAAAGCACCTCAGCTTCAGAAACCCAGCTTCACATTCTTCATATGATTTTCTCTGCTTGAATCTTAGCACACAGTCCTGAGTGAACAGTGCAGTATTTTGGGGTAGTGTTGAAAACTGCATAGAAACCAAACTGTTGCATTATATGACAGAGGAAAGTGGGATATAAATGAGTCCCCACATTGTTCAGATGCAAGAAATGATGGTTTTTAACAATAAAAACGCAGTTTTGGACGTTTGCCTTAGCTTGCATGGTGGCACTGCAGGCTTTCAGCAGTGTATGCATTGGTACAAACAAACCAACATAAAAATAATTTCTTGTATACATGTGAAACAGAATGTATAAACCTGCAGCACTGGTTCACCACTCAGTATCTACTGTATCATATACACCATGTACGGGCCCGTCTTCGCTATGTATGCCTGCTGATCAGCGTGTTGAAATAGGGTGTGGGTTTAAAGGCAAAGCTGTGTTTCCACATACCAGCGATGTTACAGTGCAGAGAACTTTCCTGTTAAACTGTATTTGTGTTGATTAAATTTGAGAGAAGTTGTCATGTGTTCTGTCTCCATGCAGGCTGCTGTTTGGGACTCTGTATCCTGCGTACTACTCTTACAAAGCTGTCAAGACCAAAAATGTTAAGGAATATGTAAGTTCAGAAATATTACTTTTTATTTACTTCTCTTCTCCTGCATGACTTCATCTCACACACAGACACACTGTGGGGGGGTGAGGGGGGGGGGTCTAAGTTATTAACATTTGTTAATGTTGTTTTTAAACATTAGAAAACATTTCATTTCAACAACTTCGACAAATTAGGAGGTAACGTGGGCCAAAATGATCTGGAGCATGATTATAGCTTTTTCACTTAATGAGTAATTATTCCAGCAGGCATGCAAATGAATAATATCATCAAGTGACGTCATTTTGTATGTGAATGCGTCCAGCATGGTCCTGCTGACACAGCCGTCGTGCTTCATGTGCTGCTTCATGTGCTGTCTGCATATGTCAGTGAAACTGAACATATGATGTTGTAAGTTTAAAATATATATCTTCATCATTATGTACCTTTTTCAAAATAACCTGAATGGTGATATTAACTCAGAGATGATATGTGCAGTACAGTAATAGACTATGTTGGACTAATGCAGAGCAGGCTGTGTATCCACTGTTAGTGACATTGACTGCACAGCCCCTTTTCCATCAGTACCTACTGGGATCGACTCGGTATGGTGTGCCACAGTTTTCCATTAGGTCATAGTACCTGGTACCAGGTGTGGGGTTTTTTTTTTAAATAAAGTACCTGCTTGCCCCGGGGTTCCAGGCGATCCAAGCAGGCACTAAAATGTGAGGTCATCAGACTGCATGCCACTGATTGGCTGGTCAGTAGCGTCACTCGGTGAGTCACGGACAGTGTCTCCTTCATGAAAATTAAAATGGCCATTTTTGAAACTCTGCATTGAATGAAATGGCAAAAACCCCCAACAAAAACAAGGCCATGATCTTTGAGAGTGACGAAACGCCACGGGCCAAACACCAGGTATTGTGTCGACGTCCAACTTTGTTGTAGCGTTCGTGTCGCATATTAATTACATTGCAGGATGCTCGGGCGTGTTGCTATGACAACAACCTCGTTAGGTAGTACTGGATTGGGCGACCAGTCAATCCGTGGGGAGTTGATCCGAGGAGGTACTGATGGAAAAAGGAGCTCGTGTCACATTTTTCTACATTCAGGCTGCTGATGCTGTTTATTTTGACTTGACAACTTCCACTCGTTACACAACAGCATCTTTGTGCTGGTTAGCGGTGTGAAAGCAGCCAGCGCTCATGATGTTCTCCCGTATACATTCTCCTATTTACTGACCACTTTATTAGGTATGAATCGATCATTCAGTGTGCCTCTGTCTGACTTCAGAACTGCTTCATGACTGCATCGACGCAGATTCAGCGAGGTGATGGAAGCAGTCCTCAGAAATGTAGAAATGGATTTCTACAATGGCGGACCTTTAACTTGACTCTCTGCAGTGTTTACATGCTTACATATACAACACAGTTTCAGTCCCTCCACACAAAGGGCTCAGTTCTGCTTCTCTGCGCCATCTTTGTTTACTCTTTCCCACCCAGGCTTCTAGACTTCTGATTGGCCAACATTTCTACACGGTTAGGAATATATCGCCACCTGTTGCTTTGGCATGTTCCTAGCAGCGTTTTCCTTCGTTTTTGCATTTACGTGTGGGCGGGATTTAAAAAAAAAAAAAGAAAGCGGTAAATCTCAGTTTTCAAAAGTACCCGTGTACGTGTGGACGTAGCCTGAACCTCAGTTTGAACTTAAGCAAGCCGACTTGCTTAACTATTAAATCTATTGGTAGATTAATAGTTCTTTTGAAGTGAGTTATTTCTCCCCTGTGCCATTAGAGGACTTTAGAGTCACCCTGCCTACCAAAGCTCACTTTCATCTGTGATTACAGTCCTCCATCCTTTGAAATATTTTCTTCTCTGTCAGTTTTAAAAATGCGTTTGATGGTTCGAATGATTTGATCTTTCATCTCGATTCAGACATTCTTGTCCTTGTCTTAGGGACTAGCCCCTCTGGTAGATACCAACTTGCTTTCTTTAAGTCTTTTGCAGAATGTTAAACAGGTCTTGGGACTGATTACACATTTGAAGCACGGCTGGATGCATATAGACGATATGCCCTAGAGGTGTTTTGGCTAAGGAGTCGGGTGATGTAACTAATACCAGTGAGAGTGACATTCCAGTCTGCTGAGTTAGTAACACATTCACATACAGCTTTAACACACCCTGTCTCAGACTGCTGCGTCTTTCACCCACTTACTTTATCCTTATCTGCTCTTCTTGTTAGACCTCTGCTTTTACTTTGCTTTTGCAGAGGTTCATAAAGGAATGGTTGGAAATGAAGGTCAGTACTGTTTCTTGTTTCATGAAGCAAGCTGTACTTAAGCTGACCAGGAGAAATACTTTGTGTGCAGCGCAGCAGCTATTCTGCGTCTCGTTGCTGCTTGTTTGTAGCTGCAGCTCACCCTGCAGAGGTTACTCCAGTTCATGACAAACTTGAAACAGATTCAAGTCCCAGCCTCCTTCTTTGTTCACTGCTTATGAAAACGTGCACGTACCATTGCGCTCACTGACTGATGTTAGTGATGTCGCTCAGTTTCCAGCAGCGTTGTAGTCGGAGTTGTCCATCCATGTACAGTCGACCACACTCAGTTGTAGATAAACAGGTCTGAGATCAGCCGTGTGTATCCCTGCCATGATTGAGCAGGCCTGTCTGCTCCACCATGTGAGTACATACAACATATCTTTTGCAGTGTGTTTTGGAAAACTTAAGCTGTTGTGCATCAAATGCTTTCCAGATGGTGTTTCCTGATTTAAATTTATATTAATTTTGACAAAATCTCTAACACGGTGGATTGGACTCTGTGGTTTACAGATGGCTGTAGACGCTGTACTTTCAGAAAGGTTGGTGTTAGGTGGCTACAAAAACCCAAACAGTCCTCCGGTACAAGGACTGAACTGTAAATGAGTATGAAAAACAGCCAATAACCAAATAACAGCTTTCAAAGACCTCCAGAAAGCTTGGAGAGCTGTTGCTCAAGACCACTTAAATCATTTTAAGAAGGTCTGGGATGAAATGAAGGATGACTAAAGACCTGAGCACATGAGATGTTGCTTTATGGTGCTTCAGTGGGGCCAGTATATCGGCCAGTATCAGCTATTTGCCAGTTCAGCGTATCTGCACTTTTGATGGCTGATCAATGAACATAGTAAAGCAGAGATGTGACAGATGGCCTTAAATCATGTTGCATGGTTTTAAGCAACTTACCTTTTGGCAGCATGTGTTTGGAATACCACCAAAAGAAATCAGCTGATCCAAGTATAGTCTGGCAGAGTGTAAACAAGTAATCCACAAATCTCATAACTAACTACATACATCAGATTCTTTTTAATCCCTAGATATCAGCGTATTGATCGAGTGGTGCCCTGTCAGCACTGCTTGGTGAGGTGGGGAGAAAAACCTCTGGGAGAAGCTCCAGCACAGGTCGTGAGAGAGAGAGAACTTTTTAGCACCGATGTAAAAGAAAAAGCTGCAGTCGCTGTCTGTGCTTCACTTACAGGCTTTTCAACCAGTCAGCGTTCTTTGGACTGAATGTCATTGCCAACATGCTGGAGCCTTTTCGGAGGATTGAACTCAAAACCGCCATAAAGCCTCCGTATAAGGAATCATAGTTTGTCTGCAAAGCCCAAGAACTAAATAAATTAAGACCAAACATTATGAGTGATGCAAACACACTTTAAATAAAAGCTTGTTAGTCTCTGCAGCTGAGGAACATAAGATGTGGGTCAGTGCTTGAGAAAAGTGTTGTGATGCTCTGTGTGCACCTTAGAAGTTTGGTATGATAGATGACAATTTGATGACTAATCGATAAAACTTTAGTGTTTCTTTCATTTAGTCAGGATGAATTGATGGATGGTTAATCAGCTGCTTGGATGCAAGTTTGCTCAAAATTCTTTGAGTTTGTTTCAGAGGCACAACTGAAGCTCGGGTGGTCGTAACTGTTGCCCACCTTTTAGCATTTTACCTCTTAGCTGTAAGCGTGGGTGTTATCACACAGTGGGGCTGGCAGTGTGGAGCATCTACTAGGAGGCTGAGGTGTCGGGCCACCAGAATTTTGATCCAAGTTTAACCTTAGCAGTAGTGGCTGTGCAAGTCTAATGTAATGTTTCTTCTCCCCCCCCCCCCCCGGAAGGCAGTTATTCAAAGACAGGGTCAGTAAATGTCTACTGTAGCCCCAGGAAGCTAAAAGGCTGGTGTATAGGTTACATCTTAATGTCCTTTGTACTGATAAAATGAATGAAGGAGGAAAGGAGCAAATATTCTATCAGAAATGGAAAGCAGAAGGAAGCTGGGAGCTGAAATGTCTGAAGCAGAGGGAGACTGAACGTATAAATTAAACCTCTCAGTGTCAGCTCACTCTTTACATTTAGTGTGAGTGTGAGAGATGGGTGAATGTGTTTCCCTGTTGTTTCTCTTTCAAACACACTCTCACAGAGATGAGTGAAGTAATGTCATTAAAAACGATGAGAAGTCTTGGCTGACTTTCCATAATCTGCATTTTTTGATCTTGGATGTTTTTCATGGTGAACAGCTGTTCAGCATGACTGAGTGGTAGCTGAAAACCCCCCTCTGTGGGCAAATGGGACACAATTAAGCATCACTTATTTACTCACACACACCTACTGCTTGGTTTAACATGGAAATCCAGTCAGACGGGACTGGAAAGCCGTCAAAGAGGGACGAAGGAAGCCAGACCGCCGGGGGGGGGGGGGACCTTTGTCTAAGGAGCTTGGAAAGAAAAGCGTCTGGACTTCTTTAAGTTGCTTGAAGACATTTCACCTTTCATCCGAGAAGCTTCTTCAGTTCTAAGGGCAAATGACCTTAGAACTTAGACCTTAGAAGAAGCTTCTTTGACTACGATGACCTGGATGACTGAGAACCTTCACAGACGTCCTCAACCTTTGTTTCACTGCTGCCAGCCTGCGAAGGAGGCAGAGGCTTAGAGAAAGAACAACATCATTTAAAAACGAGTTTATTAGCTCAAAGCTGTCCACTGGGGTTCGTGACCATGTTCGCTTGTTACACCAGTGTGGAGCAGGGTTCTTAGTAGAATAACTTTTGAATGCTCTGCTCAGTCAAAGCTGAGGTGGTTGATCATCAAAAATGATCAATTCTACCCATTTTCAAAATGCAGCTTTTTAGAAGCACCCATTATGCCTCAGGGCATGTAATGTAAGTCAAAAGAAACCCCAAGTATGTCACGTTGTGGGCATTACTATGCTATAAACGTCTTCTACTGAAGGACGCTGTCACAAATACAGGAAGTGTGCCTGTGTTTATTACACAAAGTGATGCACTCTGGGTCAATGATGCAAAATGGTGGCACTCCAGAGCCGCTTATTATAACTAACTAACTCTAACTGTTCAGAGCTACGCTTCCACTACTGTAGATATATTCATAGGACATCTGTTTACCACACACCGGCACATCTGTATATATGTAGCATATCTTTATATTTGTTCATAGTACACCTGTATATCTGCCCGTCTGCACAGATAGAACATCTGTGTGCTGTACAGATCACCTGTATATATTCATCTCTACTCGACTTATCTGGATATGCTCTGCTCTTATTGCACTTGCTGCTCTTGCAGTCTGCATCTAATCAGAAGTGTGTTTTGTTACTCTGTATTCATTCATGTGCAATGACAATAAAGTGGAATCCTAATCCCGACAGACCAGAATATACAAAATATGAGCTGCTTTTGGTTTTAACTTCCTGTGCGCAGGAAACGAGGGATGCAGTATGAATCCTCACGGCTATGGAGGGCCAGGAGTGACAAAATGAATTAATTAAATACACAAATTAAGTAATTAATTAAATGTGTCATTAATTAATTAAAAATTGGAATTGATTGAATGAATAAATCTATCAATAATTAATTAAAGGCACGATCATTCCATTTAAAACATTGAATTATTTATTTCCTATTTTATTAATGACACGTTTAATTAATTATCCATCCATCCATCTTCATCCGCTTATCCGAGGTCGGGTCGCGGGGGTAGCAGCCTAAGCAAAGAGGTCCAGACCTCCCTCTCCCCAGCCACCTCCTCCAGCTTGTCCGGGGGAATACCAAGGCGTTCCCAGGCCAGCCGAGAGATATAATCTCTCCAGCGTGTCCTGGGTCTGCCCCGGGGCCTCCTCCCGGTGGGACATGCCTGGAACACCTCGCCCAGGAGGCGCCCAGGGGGCATCCTTGCCAGATGCCCGAACCACCTCAGCTGGCTCCTTTCGATGTGGAGCAGCAGCTGCTCTACTCTAAGCCCCTCCCGGATGGCCGAACTTCTCACCCTATCTCTAAGGGAGAGGCCAGCCACCCTTCGGAGGAAGCTCATTTCCGCCGCTTGTATCCGCGATCTCGTTCTTTCGGTCACTACCCACAGCTCGTGGCCATAGGTGAGGGTAGGGACGTAGATCGACCGGTAAATTGAGAGCTTCGCTTTTACACTCAGCTCCCTCTTCACCACGACTGACCGGTGCAGTGTCCGCATTACTGCAGCCGCAGCCCCAATCCGTCTGTCGATCTCCAGCTCCCTTCTCCCATCACTCGCGAACAAGACCCCGAGATACTTGAACTCCTCCACTTGGGGCAGGAACTCATCCCCGACCCGGAGTGGGCACTCCACCCTTTTCCGGCTGAGAACCATGGCCTCAGATTTGGAGGTGCTGATCCTCATTCCCGCTGCGTTACACTCGGCTGCGAACCGCTCCAGTGCGAGCTGGAGGCCCTCACCCGATGAAGCCAACAGAACCACATCATCCGCAAAAATCAGAGATGAGATTCTGAGGCCACCAAAGCGAAAGCCCTCCGCCACTTGGCTGCGCCTAGAAATCCTGTCCATAAAAATTATGAACAGAACCGGAGACAAAGGGCAGCCCTGGCGGAGCCCATCACCCACCGGGAACGAGTCCGACTTATTGCCGGCAATGCGAACCAAGCTCTTGCAACGGTTGTATAGGGATTGAATGGCCCGTAGCAATGGGCCAGACACCCCATACTCGCGCAACACCTCCCACAGGACGCCCCGAGGGACACGGTCGAATGCCTTCTCCAGATCCACAAAACACATGTAGACTGGTTGGGCAAACTCCCATGCACCCTCAAGTATCCTCGAGAGGACAAAGAGCTGGTCCAGTGTTCCGCGACCAGGACGAAAACCGCATTGTTCCTCCTGTATCCGAGGTTCGACTAGCGGACGAACCCTCCTCTCCAGCACCCTGGCATAGACTTTCCCGGGGAGGCTGAGGAGTGTGATCCCCCTGTAGTTGGAACACACCCTCCGGTCCCCCTTCTTGAAGATGGGGACCACCACCCCGGTCTGCCAGTCCACAGGTACTGCCCCTGATCTCCACGCAACATTGCAGAGACGTGTCAACCAAGACAGCCCTACAACGTCCAGAGCCTTCAGGAACTCGGGGCGGACCTCATCGACACCAGGGGCTCTGCCACCAAGGAGTTGTTTAACTGCCTCAGTGACCTCGCCCCCGGAAATCGGTGGGTCACACCCCTCATCCCCAGACTCTGCTTCCTCCCCGGAAGACGTGTCAGTGGGATTAAGGAGGTCCTCGAAGTATTCCTTCCACCGCCCGACAATTTTCTCAGTCGACGTCAACAGCGCTCCGCCAGCACTATACACAGTGCAGGTAGAGCACCGCTTTCCCCTCCTGAGACGCCTGACGGTTTGCCAGAATCTCTTCGAGGCAGTCCGAAAGTCTTTTTCCATGGCCTCTCCGAACTCCTCCCACACCCGAGTTTTTGCTTCAGCCACTGCCCGAGCCGCATTCCGCTTGGCCTGTCGATACCTGTCGGCTGCCTCCGGAGTCCCACAGGCTAACCAAGCCCGATAGGCCTCCTTCTTCAGCCTGGTGGCTCCCTTCACCTCTGGTGTCCACCATTTGGTTCGGGGATTACCACCACGGCAGGCACCGACCACCTTGCGGCCGCAGCTCAATGCAGCAGCTTCGGCAATGGAGACGCTGAACATGGTCCATTCGGACTCAATGTCCCCAGTCTCCCTCGGAATGCTGTTGAAGCTCTGCCGGAGGTGTGCGTTGAAGATCTCGCGGACTGGGGCCTCTGCTAGACGTTCCCAGCACACCCTCACTACGCGTTTAGGTGCACCAGGTCTGTCCAGCGTCCTCCCCCGCCACCTGATCCAACTCACCACCAGGTGGTGATCAGTTGACAGCTCAGCCCCTCTCTTCACCCGAGTGTCCAGAACATATGGTCGCAGGTCTGGTGATACGATTACAAAATCGATCATCGACCTACGGCCTAGAGCATCCTGGTGCCACGTGCACTTATGGACACTCTTATGTTCGAACAGGGTGTTCGTTATGGCCAAACTGTGATTAGCACAGAAGTCCAATAACAAAGCACCGCTCGGGTTCAGATCAGGGAGGCCGTTCCTCCCAATCACGCCCCTCCAGGTCTCGCTGTCGTTACCCACGTGAGCATTGAAGTCTCCCAGCAGGACAACAGAGTCTCCAGGTGGAGCACCTTCCAGCACCCCCCCCAGGGACTCTAAGAAGGCTGGGTACTCCGAACTGCCACTCGGCGCATAAGCGCAGATGACAGTCAGGACCCGTTCCCCGACCCTAAGGCGCAGGGAACAAACCCTCTCGTCCACCGGGAAAAACCCCAACGTACCGGCAGCAAGCCGAGGGGATATAAGAATACCCACCCCAGCCCGCCGCCTCTCACCAGGGGCAACTCCAGACTGAGACAGAGTCCAGCCCCTCTCCAGGAGACTGGTTCCAGAGCCCAGACAATGCGTAGAGGTGAGCCCAACTATATCTAGCCGGTACCTCTCAACCTCACGCACCAACTCAGGCTCCTTCCCCACCAGAGAGGTGACATTCCATGTCCCTATTGCCAGTCTTGGCAGCCGGGGGTCGGTCCGCCAGGGCCTCCGCTCCTGGCCGCCACCCGGCTCACAATGCACCCGACCCCTATGGCGCCTCCTGCGGGTGGTGGGCCTGCGGGAGGATGGGCCCATGTCTCCTCTTCGGGCTGTGCCCGGCCGGGCCCCATGGACTAAGGCCCGGCCACCAGACGCTCGCCCTCGGGCACCCTCCCCGGGCCTGGCTCCAGGGCGGGGCCCCGGTAACCCTATCCCGGGCAGGGTAAACTGTTCCCTCGATATTCTTTTCATGGGGGTCTTCTGAATCGCTCTTTGTCTGGTCCCTCACCCAGGACCAGTTTGCCATGGGAGACCCTACCAGGGGGCAAAAGCCCCCAGACAACATAGCCCCTGGGATCCCTGGGACACACAAACCCCTCCACCACGATAAGGTAGCGATTCAAGGAGGAATTAATTATATAATTGCTTAATTATTTACACATTTAATTATTTATTCCGGTTTTTAATGACGTATTTATGTCATTCATTTTGGCAGTCCTGGCCCTGTGGCTGTTCATGAATGAATTTCAGCCCATCAAAGTCAGGGGCGGGGTTAGTGCTGAAGTCACACCCATTGCTTTGGGCTGCTGCGAGGCTGTATTATAAACTGTGATATGAGTCTGTAGGTGCTCGTATCCTTCTTGCCTTCAGTCGTATTAGTTTCCTTCTGGAAGTGTGTGATGTGTTTCATAGTTTCTAACAGTGAAACGTAACGTGACATAAAAAAGCACGCCCCACACAATCAGATGTTAATCA
The DNA here is from genome assembly GCF_057382095.1 of Aulonocara sp. 'chitande type north' Nkhata Bay. NCBI lineage: Eukaryota > Metazoa > Chordata > Actinopteri > Cichliformes > Cichlidae > Aulonocara > Aulonocara sp. 'chitande type north' Nkhata Bay. The sequence goes on from NC_141361.1 coordinate 33,712,510, forward strand.
GATTTTATTTTTATTTTAGTAAATCTAAAGAATCCTAACAGACAGAGGTGCTTAGATTACAGTTGAATTAAAACAAACGGATGATGTCATCATTTCTTCATGATCAGCATGCTGGTTCAGACGCTGCTGCTCTCGGTGGACATGCTCCCTCTCTGTCCTCCTCGTATAACAAAGATTTTTAATGTTAGTGTTAATATTAGTAATGTTAAGAGGTGATGCATGGTTTAATGCTCAGCCAGCCTTTTAAACGATGATTCATGTCTCTCTGCCTGTAGGTGCGATGGATGATGTACTGGATTGTATTTGCCCTCTACACTGTCGTGGAGACGATCACTGACCTAACACTGGCATGGTGAGTTTGCCATGAATGTTAAACACAAACGCAGTGAATCAAACATTATGTAAACCTCGTGAACTCACATGTCGTACAGATACATCTACACTGACTGTGTGAGTGGAAGAAGTTGTTTTCCTCGCTACCCTGAATAATAATGATAGAAATGTACTCTTTCCTAGTGTAACTAGAATAAACTTGTGGTAATGTGGATGTGCACTGTGTAGGAACAGAGTCACATTTGCAGGAACTTCAGGTCGAGTTTCAGTGATTTTATGAATCTCTCATGTGGCAACATTTAGCTCGAAGGAACAATGTAACGATTTTGAGGAATTGATGGAGAACGATGTTTTTTTTTTTACAGATGTTATATGCAGTTAAACTTTAAAACGCTGACATTTCTAAAACCAATGAGAAGTTTTTGAATATTTATTATTACTCATTAATAAGAGAAAATAATTTCTTACCCGGTTACTCGATTAATCGATAGAATATTCGATAGATTAGTCCATTAATAAAATAATCGATACCTGCAGCCCTACAGCTGATGTTTTATCAGACAGTCACAGAAAGTGCTGGAACATGTCGGTGCAGTCCAAAAAACCATAATAAACCTTCAGAGCTGTGTGCAACAAAAACTTGACAACAGGAGTGGGAGTGGGTGCATATCTCTTAACCTTTTTTTCTGCAGTGGAAAGCATCATTATGTACCATGGGTTAAACTTACCATGTGTGTGTCTCCATATCCAGGTTTCCTCTCTACTACGAGCTAAAGATAGCTTTTGTGGTCTGGCTGCTGTCCCCTTACACCAGAGGAGCAAGTCTTATTTACAGGAAGTGTCTGCATCCTTTGCTGTCCTCCAGAGAAAGGGTACATTCATCCGTACATCCACGTGTAATGCAGGTCACACTGCTTTGTGCCCAGTTCAACTGTGTTCTAAAATGTAATTGTTGTCTTCCTTTAGGAAATAGATGAGTACATTGTGCAGGCCAAAGAGAGAAGCTATGAGACCATGGTGAACTTTGGCAAGCAGGGCCTGAGCATTGCAGCCACCGCTGCGGTCACTGCAGCCGTCAAGGCAAGTTATTCTTTTTTTAATTTTTCACGTGAGTGCACTACAGTTTTATGTTAGATAGCATGGCTAAGTCAGTTTTCATCTTCTTTCTCACTACGTTGCTACAGAGTAGGGCTGTGCGATATGACCAAAATCTCATATCCCGATATAAGACGTCTATCGTCCGATAACGATATAAATCACAAACATTTAACATTTTCTGTAAAGTCTGTGAATCTCGGGCAGCTCGACTTGTGTGAAGTGTTTCCAGCTGTGCGTCGTGTAGCTGGAGTCGAGTGTTTTAACGATGCATGAAACGATACATTTTTAGACATAAGTTGTAACGGCGCCGTTTTCTTTGTGAGTATTTATTACACGGCGTGCTGCGGGGAAAAGCCTGTTCTAACGTTTGAGTCTGAGCTTTATTTTTTAGCACCTGGCATCTTTTTTACTTCTCATCCGTAAATAATCTGCTCTTTCATGTGATTCAGTTTATTTTGAAAGGTCTCAACAGGATCTTGAGCTTTATTGTGAAAGGTTTAAGTGGAACATAAACAAACGGACACACGATGGTGTTACCGTCGTTGTTGCTAACGACAACGCATAAAAACAGGCGCTTGTCCGTCTGTAGTGTGGTTATATTAAATATTAGAGAGAGAACTTTAAGAAATGAACATAGCCTCTACAGTGACATCAGAACCATGAACAAATATGGCTGTAAACAGTTTATTTTGCGACACTACGAAACAAACGATAGCGTAAAATGAAACGATAGATGTTTTTATATCGTCATCCGATACATATCGTTATATCGAACAGCCCTACTACAGAGGAATAAAATACCAGTCTGCGGCTTCAGCTCTCTTTGCTTGCAACAGCTTCCTTTGTCTGTGTTCTACAGTAGCGCCTGTGGGCACTGAATGTCCTTATTTAGCGTGCTAAATCAGACGTAAGAGCATACAGACCAGGGGTCGGCAACCTGCGGCTCTTTAGTCCTTACAGTGCAGCTCCGCGTGGTTTGGGAAAATAAATTAGAAGTGTTTAGATGAAGTGTATTTTATTTATATTAGTTCTTTTTTAACTTGTAGTTCTAAATTGGAAGATTATTGTGATATTGAAATATAAAAATAAAATTATATTATTTTTTTCATCGCTCAAAATAAGCGTCACACTCGTGGAAGCTGAAACGGCGTGCATTTATCGAGACTTTCAGCCCCACGTAGGCCAGTTATGGACCTTCGGATCCACATTATATCAGCAGCTGTTCTCCATTGTGAACTATGTTAAAACAAACACGCTCACGCCCCACAGACGACAGCTTACAGTCCTGTAAAGATAAAGTGACTTCGTACAGCCCCGACCTGCAGACGCTGTGCGCAGAGGTTCAGGAGCAGAAGTCCCGTTGTAAACATATCACAGCAGACCCGACGATGTTTGCATGAACGCGCTTTTCAGCATCTCTTTATTGACCACCTTACACACAGTTGCTGACGCACACAGCCGGCTGTAGCTTTGCAGCTCACAGCCCCACACATACCACCAGACGTTAAGGCGGCGAGGCCTGATTGCGGGTGCAGCTCAGGTGCGTCCGCCTCCCCTGCAGCGGCGCTGCAGACCACGCCCCGCCACACACATTAACCAGGTAAAATACATATTTAGGCAGAATTTTGCAAATATCTATTTTTCCTTTTTTAGCAGCATAGTGCTTATTTCCCCAGTTATTTATTAAAAGTCAGGTCAAGGCTCCAAAAGCACAAAGGCGATATGAGGGGGGCGGCTCACAGCAGTTTTTGTTTGCTGGATTATTTTAGTTCAGCTTTTGTTGTATTTCTTTAAGAGTTCAAAATGTGTTCATTACATGAATAAAATGTAGTTTTCTCTGTAGCACTTCATGGATGTCATAAGCAACACGCCTTAGTTGTTCACACAAAGCATAAAGGTAAAAAACAATATACACAGTGTTATCTTCATTTTAGATGTCAACAAGTATTTTCTTTTGCATGGAAACCGGCTCCAAATGGCTCTTTGGGTGTTGAGGTTGCTGACCCCGATATAGACAGTCACTGTGGCATTGGTGCATGACTGAGTGCATAGGAGATGAATCGATAGCCTGTACGAGATCTTCACTTGACGATGTGTCTGATAGCCTTTGCACATGCTCACACATCCTCTGTGCATGTCTGTGCCTCAGATGGTCTTCCTGCAGAGCCAGTATAAATAAATGACATTTGAACTGGTTTCTTCAGCATTTCTTGAATACCTGAGTGATTCAGATACGCCCAGTTGATCTCACGCTTCACAGCACCTGAGCAGTGGGGATGCACTACAAAGAAAAAGCGAATGGTGTCAGGTTAGATCCACAGTAGTACAGCAGTATTTAACTGTGAGACACTACAAAACAGTGAACCCCTGTAACAAATTAATAACTGCTCACATTATTATTATGATGCTGATGATGATCAAGGATTAGTCTGGTATTAAGTAATTTTATTTGTTTATGGGAGCAGCTGAAAGCAGCTTTATTAAGCAAGACTGAACAATTGAAGCCCATGTTCAGAAATGGAGGAATAATGACTAACTAGTACATTATTAATGATTAATAGTATGTAGTTATTATAATATAGAACTATAATACAATTCTATTGTGTGTTTGTGTGTGTAAATAAATAAAGACGCAGAATTAATCTGAATTGATTGGACCGCTCAGCCAGGATTTAGCAGGTGCAAAGTTCAAGTATCAGAAAATGTTAACATTATGTTAGGATGGTCTCTGTTAGTGTTACTATAAGATGACATTAGCTATGTTACCTTAGCCTAAGCATTTATCCAGTGCTTGCTAACACTTTAGCCTGTGGAGCGGTGTCGGCCGTGTCAAACTAAACAACTTGAATGTTGTTAATGAGTTCAAACTGAAGGAAGTTGAGTTCTTGAGTGGTATTTCCACGACTGCATTGAACAAGGTTCTGCTGACCGTGCTACCCATCGACTCTGAATGGAGTTTTTAACAGGCCATACTTCTTCAGTGGGATTAGTTTGTGGCTGACTTCAGCTGAGTAACAGTGTTATGTTCTGTTTTAGAGAAAGAGCACCTGCTTTTTCACATAATGAACGAGGTCAGGTGTGCATATTCTAACACAAAGAGGCAGCACTCAGCAGGATCAACGACAGGTCTGGTTGTTTTTGTGTCCTTGCTGTGTCAGTGCAGCCTCCTGTCTCCACTTACCTGAAACACCCTGTTAATCAAAGCGATGCCTCTGTCACTGCCCTGCATCTCACTTCTCTCTCGCTGCCTCACTTTGAGTCTCCTATGGTTCCTCCTTGACATGAAGATCTTCTTACATATTTCATCTTTGTGTTCCCCGTTTGTCTTTACAGTCTCTCTTCTTTTCTCCGCATGCATGTTTTGTCATCACAGGGTTAGTAGCAGTTTTTCATTTCTTTAAAATAGGCTTGCATCTTACTAGGAATTTGATTGACCTTGGCTTTTACAGTAAAACCATCTGAAATGCACATAAAATCAATCTGTCTGAAATGTTTTAGCTGAGCCTAGAGCTGTGGTTAGACATGCAAACCTGGCACCTACACCACATGTACCTGCTGTCACAGACTGAGAAGAAAAGACATTTCAGAGCTTTTCCTCCGTCCAGTTTACAGTTCAAAGCTGCTTCTTTGTCCATCTCACAGCATGGGACCAAGATTCAATAAATGAAGTCATAGCAAACAAAGTAAAATCTAAAATGTGTTGTAATGTGGAAGCTTGCAGTCCTGGCTGGTTTGGTAACCAACCAGTTTACCAAATGAGTATTACAGCTCGCAGTGCTCCTTTTGTGAGATGTGTCTGTATCCACACTGATAATTGATAAAACATTTGCATTGCTCTTGGTAACTACGGGACTGAAGAACTTATTGCTAATAAGATCACATAAACATAGTTTAGCTTTGAACAGGTAATGAAGGTCACATCACAGCAGATTAGATCCGAGTACTTTCTAACCATCATCTAGGCAACTCTTGGTTAACAATTTGCTAGTTTTAAGCAGATGCAAACAATATAAACAGGGACTATTTTGATGTTCCTGTCACTGCTATCCGGATGGTGCAGACACGCAGTAAACATGCATTTAAGTTGAAAACACTGTAGTATGAAAATGTAGCATCATTGACCCGAAATGTAAGCAGAATAATTGCTTCACTGTATTATTGTTAACTCGGAGTGCCCCAGAGAAACCCAACCACTGTCCTCCTCTGTGGTTGTGTTTTTAAGAATTTGCTGATTGCAAGTGTAACAAACTCGACTAAATATGAGTTGATATTGTGTGTTTGTTGGTCATCAGCATGCAGGGTTGTGAATGTTTTGGATCCTGGGGGAACACTGCAGATCTCAGCTGGACGTTTGCTTTTGAGATGATGTTTTCTGCATCTGCACCAACTTGCCTCCTGTCTTCCCTCTGACGTTTGTTTCTTTTCTGTCTGCACTAACATCCTTGTGTCTTCAGGGTTTCGGTGGTTCAGCAGGCTGCTCTGGGAGGTAAAAACCAGTCAGTGTAAGCAGCATGGACAGAATGTTCTGTTTCGTACAGCTCAGCATCCACCCTTTGATTATCGTCTGTGTCCAGACCCGCTGCTTGAGAACATCAGTTTTAATTTGATTCTTCTTTTTGGTTTTGGTTTTGACATGGACTTGGTGGTGTTGCAGATACATGTCACTCATTATTTACGACACTGTTTGTTTTTCATTGTATGTCCCTTAATGTGTTTGACATTAATTTCATTGTTACAGCAGCATGCCGGGGCTTTATGTTTACAAACAACAAACAAAAAGAAATTAAGAATTATGTATCAAAACCTTCTAAATCACAAAGCTCTAAGAATAATAATAAATGAGCTTACATTGGTGCTACAGGGTGAAAATGTCCCTGTGAATGTCTGACTTCATCATTTTGTTCGTATTAGCGTTTACCTGTAATAGCCCAAATATACTGCTGTACATTACAACAATACCCCCCCCCCTGCTGTTCATGTTCTTTGTGAAGTGTTTCCGTGGTAACATCTTCATCATCATTCAGTAGCATCCCTGATCTGAATGTATTCTGTACCTCGTTATTCACAGTTAGCGTATTCTTGTCATCATCAATTATTCGTTATATGTTTAATTGATTTAAGCTTTAATTCCCAGATCTGAAGCAGACGGTATCATTTAATCAATTCCATTAGGTATCATTTACACTAGTGGGTCTAGTTACAGTGGAAATGCAGCTTCAGAGTGCTGAAGCCTGTTGCTGTTGAAGCTGTGGTGCTGTGACTGTGGCTTTGGGCCTTGTTAATGACTCTGCACCCTCTCTGAGAGTCCAGTGTGGATGAGAGGCATCACGAAGGCAAACGAAGCCTGTTTCAGGCTTTATTTGTTCCTGAGGCTTGAAAAACAAGTGAACTAATCCTTTAATGCAGAAGGTTCCTTTCATGATGTCTCCCAGTATTTCATGTTTCTAAAAATACAGCAATGATGAAGGACAAACACAGATCGGCAGCACAACAAGAAATGAGTGTTGTGGAAAAACATGTAATGCTTCTTAAACTTTTTAATGTAAAAATGTTGTCACAGCAAAGTCATTTAAACGACATGTTTGCATTTCTGTGCTCCACCGTCGGTTTGTCTCACAGGTCTTTAAAGCTGCATGAAGCCCTGTACAGTAACAGCGCAGCAGTGCGGACTGAAGTTTAGTTTTCTCTAATGTAAATATTCTCTTCTTCATGTAAGATACTGATAGTCCAAGATATGAACGATCTCCTCCACCTCCATACTTCAGTAAACTTGGATCTATTTCCAGAAGTGAAGGGTTGCTCAACAGCAGCTCACAGTGCTGTAGTTTGCAGTGTCTGTTTTTACTGTCAGATTTCTGCCGTTCCAATAATATCTGTCCTGTATTAATATATCATAGTGTTCCCAGTGAACTAGTAAAATCTGAACAGCTCAGTGTTGATATTAATCAGTCACAGCTACACGATGACATTCTGGATACAATGATGCATAAATATGTGGAATTATAATGCATCAAATTTGAATTGTAGCTGTTTAGATGTGACGTGTGTCTAAGGTACAGATAAGCAAAGAAATATTTCCAATTATACAAAATAGTTATTATGAGGATTTTGATTGGTGAGTAATGAACTCTAGATATCTGACACTAGTTGCAAGCACACAAATACGTCTGCTTTTAATTTAGACAAATTAAAGTCTACAGTGTCTGTTATAACAACTGATGGGATCAGGAACAGGACACCTGTATGACTGTAGCCATTCACGTGAAAGATGACTGCCACACCTGGAAACAAAAGCATCACCACATGATTCAGATTATTGATAAACTACAGGCTCTTTCTGTGATTGTAACACATCAGCACTGCTGATCTCTGAGATGTTTTTGTGGTGTAATGCTGAGTGTTGTGTGTGCTGCAGGGTCAGGGGGCCATTACTGAGAAGCTGCGCAGCCTGAGTATGCATGACCTCACACAGATAGACCAGCAGGACGACAGAGGAAACCAGCTGTACCAGTACAGCTCCCATTCTTCCAACCCTGCTGTCAGGAGGTCTCGCAGCAGTGACGCTCCGGATGGAGATGGTACACACACACTCACACACACTCGTGCGCTTCTCTCATAAACGTAACACAACTTCTCAATCACAACAATTCATGGTAAAGGAAACAGAAAGAGTAGAGCTGCTGCTCCTCCACATCGAAAGGAGCCAGCTGAGGTGGTTCGGGCATCTGACAAGGATGCCCCCTGGGCGCCTCCTGGGTGAGGTGTTCCAGGCGTGTCCCACCGGGAGGAGGCCCCGGGGCAGACCCAGGACACGCTGGAGAGATTATATCTCTCGGCTGGCCTGGGAACGCCTTGGTGTTCCCCCGGATAAGCTGGAGGAGGTGGCTGGGGAGAGGGAGGTCTGGGCCTCTCTGCTTAGGCTGCTGCCCCCGCGACCCGGCCCCGGACAAAGCGGATGAAGATGGATGGATGGATGGAAACAGAAAGAGAAAACAGTTCGTAAACAGAAACCTAAAAGAATAAAATCTGTGATTAGAGGTTTGACTAGAACCCTGACAGCTGATTGATAACATGTTTGATATGGTAGCTTTTTCTAAACAATGCTAAGATGAGATTTCCAGCCAAAGGTCAGTCCTTCGTGGTGGATGAAGGTGGCGTCGTTCTGTCTGTCACTGGTTCTCGCCACAGTCTCCATGACAACTACAAAACGTCTCGTATCTGAGGAAGCCTGCTGGGGTTTGGAGCTTTGCAGTGAGCCGGTGACTGGACCTTTATGTTCCCCCTGAAAAGTGTCTCCCTGCTGTGCACAGTTCAAAACCAACCAGGACCCTGAAGAGCCTGAGCTCAGCGTTTAGACTGTTGTGTGAGCAACGATGTGCGCAGTGAGCACATGTGCTCAACACTGTCATGTAAGCACATGCAAACCTCACACATGCCATGAAGGGATGAATCCCAAACATGACTCCTGGAAAGATATCAGTGAAACTCTTTCCAGTGATATTACGTTTTTATTTTATTATGAGTTTGGCAAAAAACGCCAAAGCAGTAATCCATGAAGACTGACGCTGGTGATGAATGAGAGAACATTATTTTATTACAATGTTGACTAATAATAATTAAGAATAATGACAACCATCATAAATAATGATGATGATGATGGTCAGAAGAGAACAATAAGGCACACATGAGCAGGACTTTGTTAGACAGCTACATTGTTACCTTTGCACTTCTCTGTGTGTGTTTGTCCTCAGCGTGATGACAACTGCAGGCTGGTTGGAGTGTGAGATGACTTCCCAGCAGACACAGGGGATGAGATAAGGCTGTGTGGGATGCCAGTGGAATGTCAAACACACTCTCCTGCTCGCGCGCTCTCTCTCACTCACACACACACACACACACACACACACACACACACACACACACACACACACACAGCAAGTAGGTGAGGTGTGGAAAGAGACAGAACGGGGGGTGAGATGAAGGAGGCGAGGACAAAGATGAATGGAGATGTAGAGACGGATGGGTGGATGTAAGGGAGAAAGGCTGCTACACAGCATCAGGATACTGAGAGAGAGACTGTATTATGTATTCAGCTCAGACGACGAGGAGGAGCTACAGAGAGATGAAGACGGAGATGTTTATGCCTAACAACTCTCTTTTGTGTGTGCTCCTCGCTGCCTCTGAGGCTTCATATGTCTGTCATCCTTTTAACAGACTTAAAAATGACTGGTGATGATGCACATTAGGGCTGTTCGATATAACGGTGTATATCTGATGACGATATGAAAACGTCTATCGTTTAATATTACTATCGTTTGTTTTGTGGTGTCACAAAATAAACTGTTTATGGTTTATTTTCTCATGGTTTTGATGGTCGCTATAGTGACTGTATTAATTTCTTAAGGTTCTCTCTTTCGCTTATATTTAAAATAACCACACTACGGACAGATAAGCGACTGTTTTTACGCGTTGTCGTTAGCCACAGCAATGGTAAACCCTGCATTTGGCTCCGCTTGTTTATTTTCCACATAAACCTTTCACAATAAAGCTGAAGATCCTGTTGAGATTTTTCAAAATAAACTGAAGTGATGACAAACAGAAGGACCAGTGAAAACGAGGGGCTACCTCTGTAGCATGGACATGGTTTGGTTATGAAAAGTCTGACACGGACCAGGAAAGCGTACTGAGGTCCCCACCTCAGACTCAAACACGACAAACCTCTACCACCCACGCAAGGATCACGTGAAACAGTGTGGAGAGAGTTTACAGATGAGAAGCAACGAAGAGCCGTCAGGTGCTCAACATAAACCTTAGACTAAACGTTAGAGCACGCCGTCTGATAAATACTCACAAAGAAAATGACGGCCGTTATAAGTTATGTGTAAAAATATATAGTTTCATGCATCAGTCAAAACATTCAGCTCCAGGTACACGATGCCCGGCTGGAAATACTTCAGCTGCCCGAGATTCACAGAATTGAAAATGTTTTTGTGATTTCTATCGTTGTCGGGACGATGTCTAATATCAGGATATGAGACTGTGGTCAAAGGGCACAGCTCTACTGCACATTCATTTTACTATTAACAGATCTGATGCTTAATAAATCCTGCATAGAACCTTTGTGTTGTTACGACCACGTGTGGATGAGACGCACGGAGTCGGGGATGTAGAGGTGAATGAGCTTGAATACCTTGAGCCATAGTTTTCACGTGATTCGAGAGCTGCGGTACTGCGGCCCTTTGCCTTCCAGCCATCCTTTGAATATCTTTGAGTTTACCTTAAGCAAAATACCAGACAGTTGCTGTGTGAGACGTACTAATCAGCCTTTACTTAAAGCTGCCACGAGAGCGTCGAGTACGGTACCAGCACGTGAACGCACCTCCCCTAACCCTGCGTTATAGGCTCGCACCAATCCCTGCTTCTCCACAGCGACCCGGCTGTCAGTGGCGGCTCATGTAAACTATAGGAACAGTTTACCCGACATCGGGTGACAAACGAGAACACTACCAGAGCTGGTCCTGCACTGTCCAAGTCAACAAAACATAAGATTTGTGGTAGTTTGTTTAAACCAGCTATGTAACACTTAATTTTGCTTTAACGATGAATAATACCTGTTTTCACCTTCTTCACATTGACCCACCCAGATGGAAAATGCATGTAGCTGTCCATACTTTGAAAGCTTTCAGTCCTGTGTTAAGAGCCTACACAGTATAAAAGATGGGTGGAGCTTCTGTGGCATCACCCACTGGTTTCCATTGTTGGAAGGATGCAAAGATATGGACGGGGAGGGATGGTTTGTGACTGTAAACTGTACACAAACTGTGTATGACCCAAGATAGTGACTGAGACCATAAGAAGCCAGGTTTTTCTCACTGACGTCTTCATGACTGGAAGTCTTTGTGTAACCATCGTCTTTATGGAAGAATGCAGGTTACAGAAGTCACAGCCTCGGTTTGTACTGTCTGTGGTTCTTTGCCACAAAAACACAATAGAAATAACAACAAGGTCGACAAGAAGAATTGAGGATGACATCATTGCTATGAAAATTGCTGTCAGTTAATTGAAGAGCAGGGAACATGTTCCACTGGACAGTCTACAGATCAGAGCACTGCTGAGGCATGGTGCACTGTTCTGGATCTGCACTGACCACAGGGTTAGGGTGTTTGATTCCCATGATGCACCCAGTGCATCATGGGAATCCCCAGCAGTCTACACCTATTGCAGCATAACTAAGGGAGGATTCAGGGTGACCTGGTCCAGCCCTAACTATATGCTTTAGCAAAAAGGAAAGTTTGAAGCTTTAAAAGTAGAGATAGTGTCTGTCTCCCGAATCCAAACTGGAAGCTGGTTCCTGAAAACTGAAGGCTCTGCAGGATGTTTCTGTGCGAGCGCCGGAGCCGTGCTGTGCAGTCGTGAGTGTCGTTCTCTGTCACAACACATGATGTGGTTTCTTCTTTCTGCTAGTAACTGATTGTGAGTGTGTTTGGTAATGATTCATTCATCCAGTCCAAATCAACTTTGTCGTCATACTAATATTCAAGTATAGTGCATACAGTTGATACAAGTAGGAGTGTGTATTGGCGAGAATCTGGCGATACAATATGTGTCACGATACAATATATTGGGATACTAAAAGCCAGACGATATTTGTGTTTGTGTTGATTGTATGAGAACTGTCAGGGGTTTAGACATTTGTTCAAAACACAAGTAAGAGAAATGAGACAACTGCAGACCGACTCAGAGAGTAATTAGAAAACGTGCGCACGGGTGAATGCCTCTGAGAAGACACACACACCGAGCACAGGCTCGCTTGCTTTATTTATAAGGCAAAAATGGGTTACATAGTACTTCCTCTTTTTAACTGTCAGGGAAGAGATTAAACATTAAATCAGCTTATCTGATCTTTCACACACTGGGATAAAAATACAGAAGTATATCATGCTTTATCTGACATCACAGACACTATAGGAAAAGAATGCATCATTATATCATGCTGTCAAACATCTCAGACACTTAGGTAAGGAATGCATCAGTTTTCCTTTAACAATAGACTTGATTAGGTAATTCTTCAACAATAGGTTTGGTTATGTGAAAATATATGAACACACAAAATATAAGGCATACTTGGTTAGAATATAAGGCCTACTTGATTATATTGTATTATAGAGATTTGGTTATAATGTCTAATGTAGAAAATCTCTAACAAGAACTCACAGTAAACAGTCCAAAGTGTTAAATGAGCTGTTAACTAAAACAGAGGGATACGTTTCACTCTCCAAGTTCAAAATGAATGGAGAAATGTCTTATCAGAAGATAAACAAAAACCACTTTACTGATAGAAGTAAACAATGTAACACTGAGGTCTTACTTAGTGAGTACTATCATTTTAAAATACTAATCCAAAAACTGCTCTCTGCAGCATCAAAAAGAAGCACTTTTATGTGACCTTAACATAAACAACTATACATGAAAAATGAAATTGCTTGAAGAATTCATCCAAGTAAACAATATAAAGTGCTAATAAAAGAAGCCCTGCCATGTCCACCAGTGGAACACTTTTTGTGCAACCTGAAAAGGAGTTTGTTCGTCTGTGACTGAAGGTTCCACGGATCAGTATGTGATGAGCTGTGATCTCGAAGTCCAAGCAGCTGTCTGCTGAGCTGGGAGTCCAGGACTGTCGCTGTGACTTCTTGGTACAACTTTGGAGAGCGATGTCTGCGATATGTTGTCCGGAGAAACGGTGTAACGGGGCTCCAGCGTTGTAATCATATCACCGAATCCTTTATTCTCTACTGCGCTCAGACAGCGCAAATAGAAACAAGTACCGACTGCGCTGGTTTTGTTGCACGAGTCAGTTGCTGGTAGTTTTAAGGTTAGCATTTGATGCTACGTTGCTATGGTACTCGTAAATTTGTGTTACCTGAGTATTTGACTGTGGCGGTGCAGATTTTACGGACTTCGTAGCTCTTGTCAAAGTTTTACTGCCTTGTTTTGTCCTAAATCCAAAAGAAGTCCACACATCTGCTTTGAAAGCTGCTGTGTCCTCTCCTCTTCTGTCATCAGTGAGCTAGCACAGTTTGCCACACGTCCGCTGGTCCACTTCTTAGGTTTGGTAAAATAGACGCTTCTACGGCACATCCAGTGTTATCGCGAGACCTTGTTTTTCCATCATAGTGAAAGCGGTAAACACTAGCGGCCGGAGTTTGAATTGCTACACATAAAAGAAATACACAGTAAATGCAAGTAAATTCTCAATAAAAAAATCGATAACACTGCTTTTGAATATCGATTCAGTATCGTAACACGAAACATCGCAATATTCCAATGTATCGATATTTATCCCTGGATACAAGAGTGCGATAGTGTGAGGCAGTCCTGTCCATGATGTGATGTCCACGAGCTCGTAATGATAAGCTCAGTGCAGTGAAGCTGCAGATGTTATTAATAATGAGCTTGTGCTGTTGTGTGTTTATGACAGTGGAGCCAGAGAGAGGCGGCACTTCTGGTGTGTGCTGCCCTCTGCTGGGACACATGCGCCTCACAGTCATCGCTCACACTCTTCAGTGTTACAGTTTTCCTGTTGTTGGTCCTCACAGGACCTCACCAGTTTGTGATGGTTTTGTGTCTCGTTGTTGTTTTAGTATCGTTGTGTATTTGATTTGTGCTTCTGTTTCCTGTTTATATTACTGTACTGAATATTTCAGTTTGAGTGTGCTTATTGACTGTGGGCCCTTTTAATAGTAAGAACAGTATAAAAAGTCTTACGTTGAATTTGGTGATCATTGTTGAAACTCAGACGTGTTGGTCAGCACGGACGCCTCACAGCAGGAAGGTCCTGGGTTCAAATCCGGGCACTCCAGCTCCGCCCAGAGTCCCAAACATGCAACTCTGAGTCTGTCACAGCTGTGAATGTGAGCGTCTTAATCTCTGTGTGTTAGCACTGGGCACCTGTGCAGGGTGAACCTCTTAAGTGGAGGAGAACAGATGGATGCAAACATTGTGTGTCTTGGTGATTCCTGACGCGTCTGTATGTGTTTCTGTTCTCCAGAGTACTATTATGATCAGGAGGAAAGGACGGACGAAGAGGCCGAGCCAACCTTCTCTGAAGACGAGGCTGTGAGTCAGAAAGGACTGAGGCGATCGCAGAGCGTCAAACTGTCTCGATCCAGAGTTCGCAAAGACGTGAGTGTTCTGTTCCACTGAGTACGCACATTAGTGTGTCGATACATCCTTCTGCCACAGTCAGTAGTGCTGAATCTCTGGACTGCATGCACACTGATGAGTGTTTTTCTTAAACGTTGTCACCAGGCTCGTTACGGATCACTGAAGATTAAAGGCAAGAAGAGACCAGCGCTGAGCGCCGTTAACTACGGAGTCTGAAGACATTACTGCTGTCACATACATACACACAGCTGAGCAGGCTGCTGGTTGGTGGATGGTACTGTCAGCTTGTTTTTAGCTCTGACTTTTCACTCTGCTGAGCTCTTTGACGATCACCTTTCTTCTGACATATTTATTACACGCAGTGGCTCAAAGAGCGCTCGCTCTCAGCGAACACGGGCTGACTTTGTTGTGGGACGTGTGATTTGTTTCTTTCTTCGTTAGCATTGTAGACATGTTTCTATGTGTGTCTAGATTTTAGATGAGCTGTTGATTTGTTTGTAATTTTACAGGACACATGCCACCTAAGGCGTCCTCTGTGAGGAGTTCATAAAGTCATGCTTCACTAGTTTTCATGCTGTTGCATCACAGCATAACAGTAACCCCTCAACAGGCACAAGCTTTGGTTTCTCCACTATTGTCAACTTTTTGCATCAATGATTTTTCTTGTGCAAAAGACCAAAATCTCAAAGTTTGAGTGAACCTTCAACTATTGTGTGCTTGGCTGGAGTCACGTGACACTAATGGCTAACACTCATACTCTACATAGACATTTACATTGCTTTTAAAATAGCTTGTTAAAAATCTTAATTAAAGCTTTATCAGGCAGTTGTTGTAAGAGCAGCAGAAGAAGGGCGAATGTCTAATAACACGTCTGTCTTATTAGCAAACATGAGCGAGCTGCACATTCAGCTACACAACAACAACACAGTTGTGTTACTAAGTGCATTCAGGAGTAAATCATCCTGATTTGGATTGAACTTCATTCCAACTTTCAGCTCAGAGTGAAAAATCACTGTTCTCGTGGTGGAATATAAAATGTTGAACTTGCATTTAGAATAACCAAAGTTGTTTTTATTATATATGTTTTTATGATTTATTTAGCAGTTCAGCTTCAAACTCTATTCGAAAAGTTTGGCATTAGTTCTGCTTTTGCTGCCTTTTAGCTGTTTTACCTGCTCGTACCACTATTGTTGGAGTCTGGACTTGTGGCCTAATTGGTACCCACTTACAGTACCAGTGGAGAGCAATGTGAAAGCATGAACATTTGAGGAGAGCAGGCCTGACAGAGCTGATATTCAGACTCTTCTGTCGGGGGGAAACAACGTGAATAAGAGAGAGTGTCAGCACTTGTGCAGGCCTGCAGCTTCCACTCTTGATGATTATTTTCTGTTTTTTATTGGTGCACTTTGTACTGTGTCCCGATCACTCCCTGGTTGTAAATTTCAAGTCGTGTTTTGTGCTATTACTCAAGTTTTGCTTTCTGAATGGTGTTTTTTTTGTGAGGTGATCAAAAGGTGTTTTGTATGCAACCACGTTTTGCACATATACCTCCTCTTATACTTTTTTATCTTTATGCTGTCCTTGCTTGTCATCTCAATTTTAATGTAACTAGCTGTGAGAGGATGCAGAGCACGAGGTGGCTGATGGATGCTGATAACAGCTGCTCGTAGCATTCGTTTCCTCGCACACTGCTGGTTGAGCGACGTTGTGATTTCCGCGTTTCTCTGGCAGAAACGATGTCGATGTGTCATCGTGCTCCTGGTTCAGCAGGTCGTCCTAAAGCAGAGGAATTTTCAGCCTGTTTTTATTTGCTTTGATGCAACAACAAGCCAAACGTATTCACATCAGCGGGTCCATGTAACCATTGTAACTGACTAATGATACCAAAGCTTTATGTATCCACACAAAGCACTGTGGCTGTATGACCTTTGTGGGGAAGATACCTGGTGTGTGGAGGTGTAATAAAAGAAAGTTTGTCTGACTGCAGTCAGGCCAACAGATCCTGTGGTCTGTCCATTATTATTCAGTTCTGAGAGTTTGCAGTGGATCTAATGTAGCGCCCATATTTCCTGTTCAAATCTTTGTGTGAGACTATGAAACAATACTGTACAGTGTTAATATTACAGAAGAACCGCAGGTGAAACAGACAATTCATTTTATTACAAAATTATACAAATGTATGAACTGTACTCCTGTGGTGTTGGGCGCTGTAACAGTACTCTGGCCCATGGTCATAATTCATATTTCAGTGTGTGGTGCCACTCGGGATTTTTCAGGAGCAAAGTGTGGACAGATCATTTTTCATTTGCTACTATTACAGTTTTTCTCAGTTGCTTTGGTGCATTTCTCACAACAGAATTGATCTCTGCACCACTACTAAGGCTCTTCTCAAAACAATTAGTGCAAACTGCAAAACATGGTGGATAACTTGCAAAAGCGAGTCACTTCATCAAAACAAATATATCCATCCAAAGCAAGTACTTATATCAAAGTGTCAGGGCGTCACAATTACAAGTCACTACACCAGCACCTTTGCTCACAAAATCAAATGGTTTGAACATGTTCTCATTGTGACGGAGTTCTTTGTAGGTGCTTCCCAATGACATGTCAAGTCTGGACAGCATGCACGGCATGTTGAAAACCATAACTTGCAAAGGAAAATCAAGACACTTCCTCTGCACTCTTGATAATATTTAATTGAAACTGTTCACAGCTTTGTGCAACTGGGGAAATACAGCAAATCAAACATTTTACAGCAAACAAACTCACTTAGACAGTAAACCTTACTGCAGTAGTCATGAAACAAAAACCTGAAAAACAGACACTGCTGCATATCAATCATTGATATCTAGACGCTCCCGTCTGTCTGCCCACATATTTGCATCAACATCGCAGCGAATGTCAGCTCTATCGATGCATCGGGGAAAGCATCTTCTGGAGTGTCGAATCCACCCTTTGCAGGACTCTGCTGTGATGTCATCACAAGCTGCATCCATAGCTGCTAGCAGGGTCATTTGGGTACGTGGATGCCTGTCATATACCCTCCACCTCCAGGAAGAGAAAAACTCCTCAATTGGATTTAGGAATGGACTGTAAGGAGGAAGAAACTCCATAAGCATCCTGTCGTGTGCTGCAAACCACTGCCTGATTACAGCAGAGTGATGGAAGCTAACATTATCCCAAACCACTGCATACATTGTCCGATTGTCACCAGGATCATCCCTTTCATTTTGTGGGATTAGGGCCCGATAAAGAGCGTCCAGAAAAGCCAACAGGTGTTGTGTATTGTATGCACCAATACGAGGAATATGGGTGTGAACGCCATTTTCTGAGATTGCTGCACACATTGTAATATTTCCTCCTCGTTGGCCTGGGACATCAATGGTGGCTCTTTCGTCCACGCCGTCTGCCTTTTGTGAGATTGAATCCCGCTTCGTCAAGATATACAAACGTGTGCAGGGGTTCCCTGGCCTCCAATTCCAGGATACGCTATCCAAAGGATGAGAATAAAAAAGTCTGTAATGGTGCATTTGGCACAACAGATTGTACAGTTTGAACTGTGAATAGGATTACAGTAACATGCATAAATGTAAGTGCAGTACATGGCCTAAACTTTTACAGTAAACAGAGGTACATATGCAAACATGTTTTACCTGTACACACTGGTGACGGAGCTCCTTCACTGTTCCGTTCAAATGGTACTTTGTACAATTGCTTCATGGACATTTCATTCCGTCTGAGGACTCCGTCTATGGTGGGCATTGATATTGACTGAATATTTCCAAAGATTGTGTCATCTTCTACGACAGCTCTTTGTATTTCTCTCAGTCTCAAAGCGTTGTTTGCAGCCACCATTGCACAAATTCTTTCCTCTTGCTGCGGAGTCAAAAGTGGACCTCGTCCACCTCTTCTAGGTTGTCTGGCAGTCCTTTAAGCGCAAACATGCTTACAGTAATGGTTACAGGACTATCATTCTAAACTCCTTTCTTTACAGCATTACTGTATTGTACCACAGCACACTATGCCACACCAAGTCTGCGCTTCAGTTACAGTACGTCTATATGTAAAGATCTATAAGGTCATGTCCTAATGCAAGTCTCCTGTATGACTATGAAAGTGCAGAGCAAATTAGTTTGTGCTGAATAACTACATTACAGTATGCTCACCTGTTTTCCCGATGAAATGTCTGAATAATGGAACTTACAGTAGTTCTCCCAACATTTGGCTGCACCCTTCGACCAGCCTCGGCCATTGTGAGGCCATGGTTTATCACATGATCCACAAGTGTTGCCCTGATTTCGTCAGGGACGTGTCTATGTGGTTGGCCTCTTCTTGCCCGGTTTTGTCCTCGTCCTCCACCGATCCTCACCCCTCTTCCACAAGGCTGACGTTCCATGTTCTGCAGTTTTGTAGATTCAGTATGCACCTCATGCCAATCCTGTCTGTTGGTTTACATTATATATATACTTGTAGAGTAGGGGATCCTGTAACGCGATTCACCTGTGACTGGGTAGAAGAGGCTTTTCATTGGTTGCAAGTAAGAGTAACACACACCAATATTCACTAGTGTGAGATAAGGTTCACCTGAGAAAAGTAATTTATGGAGATTTTCATGGAAACTCCTTAAAAATAGGGTTTTCAAAATGGATGTACAAATTGTTTGACAAGATGTTCAACAATTTTGAGTGCACTGACACAAGCAATGAAATGAAGACTATTAGTTGTAAGGACAATGACTATTCAGCCGGCACAAGTATAAATAATTGTGACATTCATGATCAAAGCAAGGAGATGGTGATGAACAGCAAGTCAAAAGTGACCATTCTTTAGATATTTGTACTTATTCAACTGCTTCATGTCCAAAGGCATTTGCCTTTGGACGAAATGAACATGAAACTGCCACAAGGTTGTGCCAAAACGACTACATGTTGTGGAGGTTGAACTGACTATTGTGCAAAGTTTAATTCTGTTGTGAGAAATGCACCAAAGCAACTGAGAAAAACTGTAATAAACTACGTAGAAGCTGATGATTGAAGCCGCCCACAGAGCAGCTTTTGGACTTCTCCCTTTGCCAGAAAAACCCGTTTTGCCAGAGCTGCTCTGCTCAGAGTTCACACCAACAGCAATTAGAAGTGTGTGCAAATCACACAGTACAGAGTTTGTATAGGGCTAAGATGAATCTGACAACAGCACATGAATGTGGTTCTGTCAATATAAGAACACTGCCCGTCACTGACAGCAGTAAAGCCAAGAGTCTGATCCCAAAGGCTGATTCTGTTCATCTGGACGTTTTCAGAGGGAGAAACTTTCATCATCAGGTGACGTCTTCAGTCTCAGCTGACTGCAGGTTCCAACCTTATAAACAGGACATTTGCATAATGACTGAAACCAGCCCACTGATGGAACAATGGGCTGGGAGGTCAGGTCCTTAATCTTAATCATGCAAATTGATGACCATTGATCAACAACCACTGATCAATGGCCATGAGTCCCATTCGCAGAGAGTTGGGGAATGGCTGCAATCACAGCATTGTAAGATGGTGACAGATGTACCCTCAGGCCCCTCCTCCATTCAGAGATGGTCTTTCCCTCCTTGACTCCGCCCTAAAACCAGCGTCCCTCCCTGTCCAGGATGTTACATCCTCATCATTGAAAGA
Organism: Aulonocara sp. 'chitande type north' Nkhata Bay; assembly: GCF_057382095.1. Classification (NCBI taxonomy): domain Eukaryota; kingdom Metazoa; phylum Chordata; class Actinopteri; order Cichliformes; family Cichlidae; genus Aulonocara; species Aulonocara sp. 'chitande type north' Nkhata Bay. The sequence goes on from NC_141361.1 coordinate 33,732,762, forward strand.
GTGTCCACTGGCCTGTAGGTGTAAATAGACTGCAGAGTCCTGGCCTGACGAGGTGGCTCTGCTGTGTTGTGCCGTCCTCTTAGCCAGAGGTTGTTTGGTTTCCCCGATGTATAAATCCTGGCACTTAACAGCGTACACTATGTTACTCTGTCTGTGTCGGGGACCCGATCCTTGGGGTGGACCAGCTTTTGGTGCAGCGTGTTTTGGGGTTGAAAAGCCAGAGAAGTCACTTGGATGAGTGACGAAACATTTCTGTCATTGAAAACGTCCAGATGAACAGAATCAGTCTTTTAGGATTTACTTACCTGGATGATTGAGCATGCAGTGAGCATGCAGCACCTGGACGACACTCCAGAACTGCCTCCTTATGACATCAGTTACAAAGCTGCAAGAACAATGGAACCAAATGAGATTACACACAGAGCTCTAGAAGATGTGCTTCTGTTCACTGATCTTGAAAAGGAGATCAGCCAGATTTAAAATAAGATTTTTATTTCTGGCTTTAAGCCTTTATAGATGGGCTTAATGACTTGCAGGAAAAACAGTCACCCCAGCCATAAACTGTTCAGACTGCTTCAATTCAATTCAATTCAATTCAATTTTATTTATATAGCGCCAAATCACAACAAAAGTCGCCTCAAGGCGCTTCATAGATACAGAGAAAAACCCAACAATCATATGACCCCCTATGAGCAAGCACTTTGGCGACAGTGGGAAGGAAAAACTCCCTTTTAACAGGAAGAAACCTCCGGCAGAACCAGGCTCAGGGAGGGGCGGGGCCATCTGCTGCGACCGGTTGGGGTGAGAGAAGGAAGACAGGATAAAGACATGCTGTGGAAGAGAGACAGAGGTTAATAACAGATATGATTCAATGCAGAGAGGTCTATTAATACATAGTGAGTGAGAAAGGTGACTGGAAAGGAAAAACTCAATGCATCATGGGAATCCCATCAGGAAGGAGGTTCTGCAGCATCCGGTCCCGTACCAGAGACTGAGAGACAGCTTTTTCCATCAGGCCATCAGACTGCTGAACACGTCATAGACACCTCAGCTTCACTACTGGAACTTCAACATTATGCACTCCACACTGTATATAAATGCCACTTGTTTTGCACATATTCAACTCTGTATATTTTATATATTTTATTATTATTATTTTATTTTATTTGTTTACTATTTAATTTGTAAAAATGTGTATACACACACACACACACACACACACACACACACACGTAGGAAAATATTTAGTATACACATCCAGAAATGCATACACTATTATATATTGTACATATATTTATTAGTTTCAGGTTGGCCATTCTTGTATTTTGCTCGTTTGTGTTGTTGTGTTTGCACATCTCTGTTGCTTGTGGGGCTCGCACACAAGAATTTCACTCGCATGTGCTGTGCCAGTGTGCCTGCACATGTGATGTGACAATAAAAGTGATTTGATTTGAAAATGGCCCAGTGTGGTCCCAGGCCTCTGTAGTAGCAGCATATGAGCCACCTGCTCAACTAACTTACCTATATTGGTGGCCCATTCTCAGAACCAGTGCTTACTGAACTGCTCAAATACTACTTGACATTTCCCTGTAGTTGCTTCGACAGCTCTAGGTGGTTTGCAAGTGAAACCCTTAAAGTGAAGCATCAGCAGTAAGAATGTCTTCAGTGGTGTTTTAACAAATCTCTGATCCAACCGGCCACAAGTGGCGAGCTGGGACACAGATGTGTGGGCCTTAGTTAAGCGCTTGGGCATTTGGAAGAACTGAGGTGGTTTTAGAGCTGCTGCTTTCAGTCAATGAGTCAAAAACTTGTCCAAAAACAAGACAACTTGAAGCTTTTTCAGCCGCTGTGATTCTGATAGCTGACCATCTGGCAGGTTTGTCATGCTGCATTCATGCCCTGTGAGAATGATAAAGCAGCTTCTGTAAAGCTCATTTCAAAAACACATGAATAACATGAAGTCCAAATGACACTCTGAGACTGACAGTCAGTTAGCTTTATTCAAAAACAGAACATCATTTTGTACAACTGTTCACATCACCATCGATTTAAAGGCCAGCTAAGCCAAACACGTGGCTTACAATGAATGAGTTTTGCATAGCTGGGAAATGCAGCAAAGTGTCCTGTGTGTAGCCACGTCTTCATCTTCATCATAGTGGATCCAGGAAGGAAATGCACTCTCTTAAGTGAATACACGAGTTTGTACAAGTGCCTCGAAATATGTGATAGTATGCATGCACGTGCTGCATGCATTAGACTGCAAGCAACACAGTAAACAAGTTGCCTCGAGTCCTCTTTATTCTGTTGTGCCGACATAAACGATCAGCTTTGCTCGTAGACATGCTGGACTAAACGCTTGCTCAGCTCGGTTAAAGCTGCACCACAGCTTCAGTTCAGGAGCCGGTGAGTGTCGGGACGTGAATGATCCATCAATAAGAATCTTTTAAAGGGATGGCTTTGTGATTAAGCTGGACTAGCCTCGCTGGATGTTCACTGACGGCCTATGATAATATAAACGTGCCCTGCCTGCAGTTTATGCTGCATTCTGCTCCTTCTGTTGTCATGGATGTTTGTGATCAGATTTTATGATGTGGATCAAAATATCTTCAGTTATTTGAGGCATCCAAACAAAAAGAAATTCACAAAGTCACATCCTGGGATGACTGTGAGCCAAACATTTAAGAGAGCTTCAGATTACTGAAGGTGCTTCTTTTGGCTTTGCAGGTAATGTACAAACTGCCACATTTGGGACTAAAAACGTGTAACTGACATAAATTGTAGTTCCTCCACCGGCCACTTGAAGCTCGCGCCAAGACAGACTCTTTCCCCTTAGACTCACGTTACAATGCCCAGCTACCCACATTAGAAAACAAATTTCCCACGTGTGGGACTAATAAAGGTTATCTTATCTTATCTTAGAAAGCATGTTCACTGGCCTCAAACAATAGTTTTACCCTGCCACAGCTATAAGGAGGGTGAGCAGCCTTTCATGCCTCTGCTATTTGGATACTGGTGAGGCTTAACTTTGGGGCTTGACACAGAGTCAGCCCGTCACCGTCTGCTCACCCCAGTCAAGATGAGTTTATTTGAGCTGAGTGCTCTGCTGCCTTCATGCTCTTTGTGTGTTGGAAACCAGGCTTGCTGAGATGCACCCGTCCAAGAAGTCAAGTATTCTGACTGTATTCACATGTGGTCTACAGTAAACACAGCTGATGTTACCATTAGAGCACACTGTAGTTTAATGTATGCGTGACCACCAGATGATATGGTACTGCAAACGCTCAGGACTAAACATTTCCATTAATGAATAATTACTTGGTTTCAAAACAGGAAATAAAATGCAGACTACAGTTTGTTAGCAGAGTCAACAAGACACGATGAATGACGTCAACATCATAAACAGTACAGACATGAAGATCCTGAGACACAACAACCCACAACTACACTTGTTTTTGAAGAACTGTGTGAAGCATCTGATGGACTCTGCCCTTTGACCTTTGAAGAACACTGTCATTATTCACATGGTGTTTGTTGGAAACCTTAATGTATCAACTCTTCAGAATAGATCAACATATCTGCTCGCTGATGACACTGTGTGCGCGTCAGCCCTCATTCCTATTGATCCCCACTGACACCCATTGATAACCCGTGTGTCTCTACATTTCTGGTGGGGAATAAGAAGAACATCAGAAGGCTTGTTTGTTTTATAAGCCTTCAAGTATCTGCTCAGAAAAACATCAATGAGTCTATTACAAGCTTTTCCCTAACACCAGTATGCTTTCTTATAATTAAGTTACACATGATCTGAATGCATCTGTGTGGATACAAAAGAATTTTAGGAGCAGTTCATCCAGACAATCGACACTCAGTCTTTACCTCTCATGTCACTTAAAATCCAGCTCAGGCCTGCGGTGCCGAACACCTGGAACAAAACGTCCAGGACGGAGTTCATCCGCAGGACCAGTTATTCTGAGAACAGCTGAGTTTGGAGCCACAAAGCACACATACACAGAATTATGTCATAACTCTTGTAGGAAAGCTGTGTGTGTGTGTGTGTGTCCTTTCATAATAATGCACACACTTGCACACACCCCCGCTTCCACAACACCTTAAATAAAGTCTAAATCTGTGGGAAACATCAGCTGATCTGCTGCTGACAGAACTAAGCTGTCGTTGAATGCTGTATGAGATCTGGGTCATGTGATAACACAGTAGAAGTCTGAGACATAAGTGAAAGTTTTGGGAAAACCTTGAACCTTGCCTGTATTCCTGTCATGCTGACACACAGCCTCGCTGCTGTTCTCACAGATTAGTGAACGTTTCCTTTATCTGTGGCTTGGACTGCCTTGCACCAGTGATAGTAGCGTTATCACTTCCTCCCTCTCTGATGTTCCCGTTTGTCGTCTGATTCCACCTGAGCAGAGGCCTCGTGGGTCGAGCCGGTAGCTTTCACTGTATAACGTTTTGGCATCTGAACTCAAAGTCGTACTGGTTGAACCACATGTATGTGTGTGTATGTGTGTGTGATGTGTTCTATTACAGCTTATCCCTGTCTAGTAGCTCCTGCAGTTCATTCTGGATGTCCTCTGGCAGCTCCAGAGGAGGCAGGTCATCCAGACACAGGTCTTCCTGAGCTGGCATTTCCAACGGTGGCAGCTGAGGGATTGCGATCTCCTTTCCCTTCCTTTTACTCTCCCCTCCCTGTCCAACTCCGGTTCCCATAGGACCACCTGCTTGTGGGAGCACCCAGAGCTCGGAGCGCTCCACAAAGTCGGCTGCCTCCGAGTGCAGCCTCATGTTTTCCAGTCGTAGCCGCTCGTTCTCGGCTCTCAGCTGCTGGTTTTCGTTCGTCAGGCCGTCAACCAGGAGTCGCAAGTTCTCGATGGTCGTCTGTTGTTCTTCCAGGCGCGTTTTGTCATCTTTGGTGGTCTTAGATCCCGAACACACTGGAGTTAAAATCTGTGTTCCTCCAGTCTGCCGAGTCTGAAGCTGGTATAGTAAGGTGTCATACTCCCTCTCCCCGACGCTTCCAAGCTCTGCAGCTGAGGCGCCTGGAGAGGCATAGGGCCGGCTGCTGCCCGTGGACGGAGATTTTGAAAAGAACCCTGGCCCGGTAGCCTGCACTAGACCAAGTCGTGTCTTAACCGCCTCTCGCCGAGCTTCTCTCTTCCAGCGCTCTTGGATTAACCGTTGCTGTTTAATGTGACTGTCCCTCTGCAGCTCCATGGACAAACGAGCCTACAGCCAAGGAACAAACAATCACTCTCCTGATACAAGACATACACAAACAATCAGCTCTGAAACTCTGACGATCAGGCAGGTGGGTGAGTGACTTCTGATTTTCCTACGTTTAAGATTTGTCTGTTTTTAAGACTACTACAGATTACTACTTATTGAGATTTGCACAGAGACTGATTAACAGTAGTAGTGCTAATAAAAAAAATCCTCAGCATATCCAACCAAGAAGAGGCCACGGAGACCACATGTCAATGTAGTTTTTATTTACAGCAGACATGTGCAGGTCACCTCTGTCACTACACCCCTGAATCTGCTCTGTGGTCCTGCTCTGCCCCTCTGACACCCTCATGTCTAATCCTGTCCGTCCTGGTCAGGCCTAATGAGAAGTCTTAGCATCTTCAACTCTTTTTGTTTGTGCTGCTGTCTCCAAACCATACATCACAGCAGTGTGATGTACAGGGTCTGCGGTTACACCCGTCTCATTCACACATGCATTCTGTCTCACGTCTACTGATTTTCATTGCTCTTCTTCAACTGTCAACATGACCACTGACCATCAGAGCTACTGATGTACTCCTGCCTGAAACTCCGTCTGTCATTCCTGCTTTTACACCTCACCCACTGTCTCGCTGTCTTCCTGATGTTACATGTTCAACATTACATTAAGTTTATTTTCCCCTTAAATTTTTCTTTGATGATAAGATGGACATTTTAGAGGAAGTGACCCTTAACTTCAGCTGCTGCTTTAAAAAAAACAAACAAACGAGTTGTCATGGCTTCAGTTTTCCTCTGGGGTCTACGTCAGCGGTCCCCAACCTTTTTTGGGCCACAGACCGGTTTAATGTCAGACAATATTTTCACTCATCGGCCTTCAAGGTGTCGCGGATAAATAGAACAAAATAAAATGACACGACCGAGACAAAAACTGGTATTTGGTAAATATAATAATAAACATGAATTCACTGTGTAATTGTGTAACTTTTTTAGCAGCGTCCTCCTGAAATGCGCCAACAACATTGAGAGTAACATCCTCCTCTCTGCCCCTTAATGCTCTCTGGTCGCTATGGTAACATGTAAATATTTCTTTCAAAATAAGACACAACTACAACACGGGAAAAGACCCGGGGAAACAGAGTTAACGATAAAAACCCTGAAAACCATAAATTTCACACCCGAGCCTCAACTCTCGCTGCCCGGTACCAAACGACTCACGGACCGGTCCGCGGCCCAGAGGTTGGGGACCGCTGGTCTAGATGATCTACAGCATGCTACAGGTGGTGTTAGAACTGTGTGTGAATCTGAATCAGCATGTTTACATGACAGAGAATATGTTTCACTCCATCACTGATCAAACACAGAGAGATAAAAAGATAAAACTGAGTGTCTCACCTGCTCACACACGGGTGCCTTCATTGCCTCAGTCAGAAAATCTGGTAGTGAGACAGTGTGTGTGTGTGTGTGTGTGTGTGTGTGTGTGTGTGTGTGTGTGTGTGTGTGTGTGTGTGTGTGTGTGAGAGAGAGAGAGAGAGAGAGAGAGAGAGAGAGAGATGAGACAGAATACACACCTAACACACACACAGTATATTGGATTAAACATCAGTTTAATGTATGGTCATCACAATAAGACAGGGACAGTATTTGTTGCGCTGGATTGGAGTGAAGTGGATGTAGTAAAAAAACCCAAACCCAACAACACCACCCTTCCTCAGACGCTTTCTTATAAGATGTTACCATGGCTACAACGTAAAAGTATATAGGAAGTGAAATGCAGTTTGCTTATGTGAGGGGAGTCAGCACTGTAACGTTCTACTCGTTGTTTGGTTACTTCCTGATTCTGCATAAAAGCAGATCAAGTCCAGAAAGAGTCCAAAGCACATTCAGTGAACGACCTCCGCTCTGCAGAGCATCTACAGAGGAGCAATGCACTACATGGCAGGACTGTAAGGAGAAAGACTGTGGTCGAAGAAGACTGTAAGGAGTGTGTGTGTGAAACTGAGACTACCTGCTGCTTTTCCATGGCAGGAGATGGCCTCTTCATACTTCCCAGCAGCTACCAAACGGTCGGCCTGTCTGCACTGCTGGTGAGCCTGAAGAACGTAAGACAGGGAATGCAATGTGTTACGAGAATGTTAAAGAGGTGGTGGAATGAAACCAGGGATAATATATGAAGCAAAAATACGAAACAGAGACTAGCTTCCCCTCTTTACTGTAAGAAAACTTCTTGTCATACGTGAACATTAATGCTATGAAAATGAGACTGATGATCCGATAGAATCTGAAGACTTTAAGTCTTCAGATCCGATAAATTGGATTTTATGTGATTTACTGTGTTTTTTGTTCTTGACATGTTACACTAGCTGGTAGTTCTACTGTAATCCTGGATGACCGAGTTTCAGAGCTGTAGCTAAGTTAGGAGGAAATATTAAGATCAAATGGAGAAGGGTTTCATGTGTCGCAGACATGCTCCTGATCAATCATCTAAAACCCTGACTGTGCATTGCTGACATGGATGGCCTATGTGTCTGCTAAATGCTGACAAGCGGGCCAGAGTCAGCATCCAGCTGACGTCAGAAGGTGCCGTTTTCATCTGGAACGCCTCCTCAACCAATTTATACTTGGAAAGTCGGAGAAGCCACAAGAACCTTAAGTTAACAAACAAGGATCGTGACAATGAAGGTAAAGATTTTAATCTGTAATCCCACTATTGTATTTGTGACTCACTACATAAACCATACGAAGGAAACTGACCAGGCTCTGTCCACTGCTTCAGTATCCTGATATATATCCTTTGTGTACATACAGCACCTACATCTCCTGATGATTTGTGCCCCACGAGTAAATTTGACCTGGGTGCACTTTATTTTTTAAACATCTTCTCTTTCACTTCTGCATCTCTATGGTGCGGTTAGCGTATATTGCTAACCAGAGGTGTGGACTCGAGTCACATGACTTGGACTCGAGTCAGACTCGAGTCATTAATTTTATGACTTTAGACTTGACTTGAAAAAATGTTCTAAGACTTGTGACTTGACTTGGACTTTTACACCAATGACTTGGGACTTGAATTGGACTTGAACCGGTTTACTTGAAAAGACTTGATATTTTACCCCAAATATAAAATTTAACATGCATATTATATAGAGATTGAAAATGTGACGTCATTCACGGGTAGAACCGCAAAGGATTCTGGGAACTCGTGGCAAGCGGTACTAGCGCACGCAGGCTTTCAATTAAAATCAGTCACACAGCGATAAAAAGAAACACAAAAATGTCAAGAAGCTGTTGTATTATTAACTGCAATAGCTGGTCGCATGACAGCCACGGGAAGCCGACGGGTAAAGAGATCGGTTGTTATCGGATTACGTCGTTGAAGAGAAATTGTTCGAGCCATGTTTCCGAAGTAACAAACAGGCGACGGATGGCCTGGATTGCAGCCATTCAAAGATCAAATATAACGTCCCAGAACACTCCAGCTCACAGGTTAGTCTGCTCCAAGCATTTACACGAAGGTCAGTGTCTTTTAGTACTTAATGCGTCATTTTCATAACATAATTGGTGATATAGGTTACAAGCAAGTCTGGCACTGAACAGAAATTGTCGCACTATGCTCCTTTGTTTATTGTGCATAAATAGTGAATTGTCCTGACACAATATTGCGTTTCGCTTCTGTTATTATGGTACATTGACAAAAACATATACTTTTATTCACAGGATAAAACAGGTTTTTTGTATCACTAATTGCCCCGTGCGATTACAGCATACAGTATTATTGTCACTGCTACATTTCTGTGATGCTACCAGAAATTATTTCCACTACTAATTAATTACCGTTGAGCTCAAAGGTCCTATTAATAAACGGTTAACGAATGTGTATTTATGACGACGATTTGTGAGACTGGTAAACTTATGATACGTACGATGGTCTTTACTTTCTACACGGTGCATTTCAAGGTCCTGCACCCATCTGTCGGTAAACTGTACCTGGGCTTGTTGCAGTGACCTGAAGTTACTAAACTTCATGAGTGTATGCACTCACTCCAAGAACCGTATGATTATAAATATGCATATAAATATGCTACGATGAGATAGCTGACTTCATCTAACTAGCAAATGTTGTCCAGGCTACGTTGGTGATACAGTTTTTTTTAATGTGTATGATATTTTTGTCATGCGATTTTAAAGCTGGTCCTACAACCGCATCCAAGAATAACATGCAGCTTATCTCAGAACTGTCGGTGAAAATTATTCTTGGAGCTAAGTTTAATTGAGCTGCATTCTAAAGAGGTGCAATTTCACAATTTGTGTATATTTTCTAAGTTCACTATTTTGTCATGTGTTGAGAAAAACACAGATTTTAAAATTACATGGTCTAATATTTACATTTAGCATAACTGCAACATTATTTTTTCGTTTGTTTTTTTTAAAGACTCGAAAGGACTTGAAATTCAAAGTTTCAGACTTGTGACTTGACTCGGACTTTTACACCAGTGACTTGAGACTCGACTCTGACTTGCCTGACATTACTTGAGACTTACTTGAGACTTGACTTGAGACTTGAGGATAAAGACTTGAGACTTACTTGAGACTTGCAAAACAATGACTTGGTCCCACCTCTGTTGCTAACTATTGCATGATCCGCCATTGCTGTAAAAAACGAAACGTTCCGTTGGAGTGAATGGGGATGACGCGGCTCTGGTTCTGATTTCCGAGGTAACTGAAACGTTCCCATAAATTGGATTTCCAACTCAGAAAGTCGAAGTAGCTCCACCAATGAGTGTAAACAGCAACCCAACCGTGCCGGTCTGTTCGGCCACGGTAGTGTATTTGTCACCGACTAAATAAACCATGCGCAGAGCGCTGCTTAGCCTCTGTTCGTGAACGGACTGCAGCGGTGTGTTATGAGGCATAAAAGCATTGCGCTATGTTGCTAGTGATGCCTGAATGGCTCTGCTAACGAGTAAAACAGATCCATATATTCTTGTTTTTCCCGACTTTACGCCTTGAGAGTAACGCCAGTCTCTGCTCCAACATCTGACTTACGAAGCAAATGGGTCGCAGCACAACAGCAGCAAAGCTAACAACAAAGCGGCTAGCCGCTAGCTCCTAGCTGCTGTAAAGATAGCCTCTTATTGCAACATCAAACTTACAAGGTTGAGCGGGCTGTCCACGACCTCCATGGAGTCGATCCTTCGACGGCTTACACTACATGAAACGCGCCTCTGTCCCTCACTGACTGTCATTCGCACTGAGATTCAAAAGCTCGAATAAAATAATTACAAGAAAATTACTGTAAAGGAAGCAAGAGTCGCCTCGCTGCACAGCCACAGCAGCGTCGTGACATCACAGCTAGCTTGCATCTTGATTGGTCAACTGTGGTGCTGGGTCGGCTTTCTTCTTCTTCTGTTAATTATTTTAACGGCGTCGGTAAAGCATGCAGCAGCATCACCGCCTGCACTGGCGTGTGGACAGATTAGCAGAGGAAACGAGCTGTATTCTCAATCCTGTAGTTCAAAGATGCTCCTGTAATAATAACATAATCTGTGGTGCTTCCTCTAACATGTAAAGTTCTGATTACGATCCTTTCAATCACGCTACTAAATCTCTCCCCACTCGCACTTATTGCATTTTTAACACTTTCTGTCATAATAGAGTAAAGACGGGGTGTTAATGGGTGTAGTGTATGGGTCAGTCCTATATGATCTCCTGCTTTGGGTTCCTGCCCTGCATGCTGTTCAAAACTACTTACTACTTAATGGATTCTCTGTAGATGTATTTGTGTGTCCACTATCTCAACATTCATATCAAATCTTCTGCATATGATTATGAATTATATTTTTTCCTTTGGTGCTAATTTTCTATAAACTGAATTCATTTTTGCCAACAAGTCCACCTTTATATTCCCTGAACACATACACGTACGGGCAGATAAGCTCTTCTTTCCTCCCGTCTACTTCGACTTGAGAGACACACAAAGCAGAAACTAGACTTGTGTCTAACTTTCTTTAACACCAGTTTAGCTTCTCATCAAACAAGCATGTAGAAATCTCACCACGTGCACCTGTAACCATGAATGTACTGATTTTTAGTATTTTTTTTAAAAAGACATGATTTTTTTAACTGATAAAATAAATAAATATAGGATAAATCCCGACTTATTTGCACAGTCTTCTACTTCCTTTCCTGCAGGCTGCATTTTATTTCAGAGACATTCCATTTTTCTACCCAGTGCGCCCCATCTTTAGCATAACGCAATTTTCCTACATTTGTTCAGTCTTTTCAAAAACGTCATTATTCTTTATGTTAAGTAATATACGACACATCATACGACAGTCTATTTTTACTTCTTTTGTCCTACCAAACAGGAATTCTAATGTCAACTTTTACAATTTGCTATTTACTGCTTGTTTTCTGAGTTGCAGAAGTCCCTCACCACATTTGATGAGGAGCCTCTGTTATCATCAACTCTATGCTCCCTGATCTTAATGCCATGGATCTATAGCTTAACAGATTTGTTGGGTCTTTACCTGAATTGACTATTTACACTATAACTGCTTGGTTTGATTGAGGGGATTGGGATAGCTTGTGCCCTTTACTAATATACACACAATCATGATCATTTATGAACTTTTTCAATCTCTTCATTCACATGAACGAGTTCTGCTACGACTCCCCACATCACATTTCCTCTGATGGGGACACCAACGTCATTCAGTATATCAGTTCTCGGTGTGTTGCTAGGATTATGATAATAGACCACACAATGACATGATATCGTCACACTATGTTTATCTGTCCATACCTTGATTACATTCATAATATTATACCATGTCCTATTCTGGGATAAGACATACCACATGTATGTCCTATTCTTCACCTTTCTAGTCTGTCTGTGACTCCTGATTGTATACCAATATCTGACACAATCAAACTGTCATTTCAACCATATTTCTTGAATACATATTAAATTAGGCGTTTCTAACAATTCTTAAACAATTTTGTAAAATTCTTGTCCATTGGCTTCAAGACTCATTGAATTCCACAGTGAATACACGAAGAGCCATCAGACCTTGACAGAAAGTTAGTATTTCTGGAATTTAACATTCTTCTACTGTTTCACAGTGTAGTCCTTAGATAATAATTGTATTGTTTTTTCCTGTCTTAAACAGTAACAGCAAATACAGTAACACCCGGTTTCCTTGCAACAAACAGAGTCACAGTTTTGTGTGAGAGCTGCTCTTCCGAGCACATCCCACGGATCTGTTTACTGCGGAGGCCTTTTGAGTGTTTTTTCAATCTTCTGTTTCTTTTTGGTGAGTCCGAAGTGTGGCGTCAGTTTCCTCCCATACGGTAAAAAAATATATTTTGAAATATATTTTGAAATATATTTCAAAATATACAAAAATTGGCCAAAAAATATATGCGCTAAAATACATTTCAAAATATATTTATATATTTTGAAATGTATTTTAGCGCATATATTTTTTGGCCAATTTTTGTATATTTTGAAATGTATTTCAAAATATATTTTTTGAAATACATTTCAAAATATATAAATATATTTTGAAATGTATTTTAGCGCATATATTTTTTGGCCAATTTTTGTATATTTTGAAATATATTTCAAAATATAATTGAAAATTAATTAAAAATCTTTCAAAAATATATTTTACCCTTCATATATTTCAGTCGAAGAAAACACATTCACATGTAACAACTGAAAATCTTTATTTGATATCTAAAACAAACACAGCATATAAATCAAGCTAGGAACATACATTATACAACTTTATTTTCATAACATTCTTAAAAATTGTAAAATTTTTAAAAAATAAAAATTATATATATATATATATATATATATATATATATATATATATATATACACACACACACACACACACACACACACACACACACACACACACACATATATATATATACATACATTTTACTATACAAAATGCAACTGCAACAAACACTTATAAGTAACGATACTGTGAATTTGATGTGAACTGCTATTAACACAATAAAAATGTGATCACTCAAAGATGTTTACTGATCAATAACAAGCAGAGGAATACACACACACATATATATATATATATAGATATATATATGTGGGTGTGTACGAACATAAAACATATTTAAAATGTAACTTTTTTTTTCTTTTCCAACAGTCTGAGTTCCCCCAGCTTTGAATTGACTGCAATCCCCAAAGCCCCTCTGGATACATTGGGGAACCTCTTCCTTACCGCCACTGTAACAAACAAAAGTCACAGTTCTAGTACTTTTATCAGAGTTAAAATAAAAACATGATTTAAATTAGCTAGCTTCATTTAGCAAACAGATATTTCCGTTTATAGAGATACAGATATATTTTCCACATAATTTTACCTTTTTTTTCCCCCTCGATGGAAAGTCTATCCAGTTCACATTACAGTAATACTAACACCCCTTTTGGTCATCTATCCTTACTCTCCATCATTCAATCTGTTGACCTTCTTTGTCTGAGTCCAACCACTTCAATGCTTCATCACCTATCTGTGCAATTTTTATTGTTGCAAAGTGAGTTACTTGTGCAGTATGCAATTTTAGATACACAGTCTTCACTTACTATATATGGCTGTCATGGTTTCTTTATCAAGGGCAGTTCTTCGCTCTGCGCCGATGTCTGTTTTGCTGTGTCCTCCTATAAAAAGCATTAACATTTGAGTGTCTGGCTAGTTAAATTTCCAAAAATCTGATCTTTGTTCATCTAAACATTTGAACTACAATATTATGCTTTTTGGTAAAGAAACTGGTGACAGAGAAGTAGGCTTTTTAAAGTACTATTAGCTAACCATTTGAACTGACTTTCAAAGCTGATTACCTTTTAAATTGCTGTGGATCAAAACCTCCAGTGGGAAGGCGGCCATTAGAAGAACACGCACCATTGAACCTGAAAATAACAAAAACAAACAAAAAACAGAACAATATATAGATACTGTTTATATAGGGTAATAAATCTCTTCTGAAGCAATATAGTTCATTTTGGGTGAAAAACAAAACATTCCTCTAAAATATATATACTGACATCAGCAATCAACATCATGATTGTAATTATTTCCTTTTTAGTACATCTACTGCTGTTTGCATGTGTCAAGCACTACGACTGTATCTATGCATATAAATTCACCATATATATCCAGCAAAAATGTTTTGTTATAGTCAAAAGGAAAACAAACAAAGGCATTCAATCAGAGGTGAGAAATTAATTGGGAATATGAATTATAGGTGAACTATTCTTTACCTACTAGCAATCAAGCTTCTTTAACCAAGAAGCTTGAAATATTTGAATGTAAAATAAAATAAATAAATAAATAAATAATAATAAAAATAACATGATGTAATTAAAATGCACAACTTACATTAAGGAAATCTGCATTTGTATCCACAGGCTAAAAGTAAAACAGTAAATGTGTTAGTGATAGTACAGGTATTTGTAAAAAAAAAAAAAAAAAAGAGGCAGTAACTGTGACGCTTCTAGTGGGATGCTAAATGCAGAGATTTATATTTACAGTATAATACTGCATGTACGGGTAACTGTGTTGTGAACTGTAACTGAATATTAGAGAATCTCAGAGAAATTAAATGTATTTATTTTTTGAATTTATCAATCATAAAACCGTCTGTTTTGAAGGCCTGTTACGATAGCGACTTTTTGTTGGTCGGTATATTGCCCCATAAACAATTGCGACAAGTTATGTCATTGTCATTTTAAGACCATTTTATGTCTTTGAATGTATAATCATAATATAACACCATAATAATGCAAGATCTACACACTTTCAATTGACAAACCAACATCTAATTCTTAAAGTATTTAGATCATTGAAATTAGGAATCAAAATATTAGATACCTTAAAAACTTGAATAAATAGTAAATTTTCTAACAAATAGAAAACAATGTTATTTAATGTTATTGTTATGTTATCATTATATTTTATTTTTGTAAATATAATGGCGGATAAATTACATCATCAACAATTATTGAGGTCATGTACATGTATTGTGTGTTAAGTCGATATATCGATTATTGTGATAGGCCTACTGTTTTGGTATCATAACGAGCTTGTCAAACATGCATGACCACTAAACAATGTCTAAGCAGTAGTATTGGTCTGAATGACAACAAACATAACTAGTGTTTTGGAAAATCTGTTAGAAAACAGTTATTTCAATAATTATGATTAGCATGTGACACAGACACCGCATAAAAAACTACAACAACAAATACTTACTTTAGGAGGATGGGGGAGGGCAGCATGAGGTTGAGACTTTGACATCTGTAAAAAACAAATTCATGTATTACAAACAAGTCACTTAAAAATACATTAATGTGGCAGACTGTTCCCTGTTCAGATGCAGTGTATAAGTACAATCAGGGCTGTCACAACAATGGGGTGGGGCCAAGTGGCTGCAACCCTAGGTACAATGTGCAGGTATATATAATTACATATAATATATGTGAATAAAGCAAGAATCTGTTTAGGTTAGTCACTGTGCTGACTGATGCTTGCTAGGTTTATATGATTGCAAACTGCACAAAAACAACAACAGCAACAACATTAATGACAATGACAAACAAAATTACTTACATTTATGTAAATCTCACATTAGGAAGATCTGCATTCGATTTCATGGGCTGAAATAAATAGGCAGAAACATTACTGCTAAAAAAATAAAAAACAAAAACTCTAAAAAGCCTAAAAATGACTTAAAAAGCAAGGAAATGTGGAACATTGTAATTAGCGAACATTAATAAAGCATAACTGTTCTTTGTTTCTAACCTTGGTAAGTACTCTGTAGCCAGAAGGAGAGGTAGGATTTCTGTGAAAGCCAAATTAAATGTGAATAGGCTTTGATAGTTATTGAGAAGGCAGAATAATAAGAAAAGGCAAAAGTACGTCACAATATAATTAATTAAGTTACATATTTTGATTACCAAATTATGGAAGCGTGGAGCTGCCACCCAGGCAAAAGAAAAATAGAGCTGTATCACGTTATGACGTGAAATGTTTATTGTTCTAACATTATGCTTTTCATGTTTGTATAATATAATATCACGTTATTATAATATACATAATTGTCACGTTCGCACAATATTGTACGGACGTGATAATTATGTACATTTTTCGTACAATGTTGTTCAAACATGTTGTTCAAACATGATAGTATATTGTTAGAACGATAAACTTTTCACGTTATAACGTGATATACTTATATTTCTCTTTTGCCTGGGTGGCAGCTCTACGCTTCCGTTCCAAATACACGAGAATAAAGTAATATTATATGGGAAAAGGCACCTGCTAGCTTGATGATGGAGGCTTCTTAGACTGGCCACCCGCCTTGGCTTCTTGTCGCCACTCCACGAAATAAAGGTCCGTTTCCTCCATGCCGGCTAATTATTCATCCTCATTAAAATCTCGTATATGTTCAGTTGGCAGAATTGAGAATTTTACATCTTCCAACCACTTAATTAACGCGAACATAATCGGCTTGTTTCTTCCCGTCTCCTGTATCCGGCCGTTCCTCTCGCTGTCAGATTTCGCGCCTCAGAGACGTCGTTATTTTTCAAAAAAAAAAAAGAAGAAAGAAAGAAAGAAAGAAACAGCAACAACTACTAAAGAGAGTTTTTGCACGTTCATTGCACATTTGTGGGAATGTTTAAATATTTAATTTTTATTAATTACTTTTCATTATATCTTTATTTTTTAAACCACCGTGGCAATGCGCATGCGCATACACTCCTGCACGCAAAGGGCTTTGGAATTGACGTAATGTCGCAATGCATTGTGGGAGCGCAGCACCATCTTGGCAGGTCACGAATCAAAACAAGATTGCTACGAACCATTCTGAAACGTAGCTCAAAAGAAAATGACGGTATAGAGACAGATTCTGTCCAGATGCAAAGAGACGGTACTTGATTGTTAAAATGTGGACCCGTATGAAATATAGCCGTGGAGTAGAAACCCTGAAGACCAAACCGCTATTGACTTAGCATGATCTACTCTCATACCTTGTCTGTGGAGTCAGAGCATACACGGCGCACCAATTTCGCAATTATAAATCTCTGGAGGCGCACATCCAATTCACCAAGGACTGGGTACAAGATTTGGCTATTTTTAAGCCTCCACGTTGTGAGTACGCCGTCATTCAAGCAAAGGTAAGTCAGCTTGAGTACTGCGAGTAAAATGCGTTTGATTCCCCCCAGCATTCAAATTAGTGCTAGCAAAAATTCATTCGTGAGGGGGAAATTACAGTGAGAACATGTAGAGGCTCTGTTAGAGGGATAACATAGTGAGTTCAGTGCATTGATGTGACATTGTCCTGAAGGATTTAGTTATTCTTTATGGTTAAAGAAATTGCCCTAATTAATTCATATTTATTATAAATAATCCTAATTACACATCTTGCTTCCTTGTTTGTGTCCTGTGTCACTAAAAATACATTCTGTTTTAGTTTTATACATTGATTAATGACCTGCAGAATCTGCTTGTCATATTAGGTGTCCATAGTTGTCACTTAAAGTCGAACTTTATGTTTTCTCCCTCTTGAAAGTGATTACATCCTTGCATTACATACTTTAGATTCATTTTTTGCTGATAGGTTTCTAAAAAGAAACATGCAGATTTAGAATATAACATGCAGCGTTCTATAGATGGATACATAAAAACACTTTATTTGTTACATTTATGATAAATGGATTTGAAAGTAAATAAAACACATTTGTGTCGGACTTGGCTTATTAAAGTTCTTGTCTTTAAATGAACTTTGTCTGTGTGTGTTTTAGGTCCTGCACTCTTAAAGACTGAATTGCAGCATTGCAGCCACAGGTCATTGTGAGCATCACAGGGAAGGTTGAAGCCGCCCACTGCAGCTGTATGGCTAGAGTCGTGGAGACTTGCAGCCATGTCACTGCTCTTCTGTTTAATGTAGAAGCAACAGTGAGGATCTGTGGCACAAGGACTGTTACAGATGAACCTGCATACTGGGTTTTGCTGGGTAATATGACCAAGATACAGCCAGAGGTTGGCCATAAGATAGACTTCTCCTCTTCAGCTGCCCAAAAAAAAGGTTCTTGATCAAAACATAAACAGACCATTCGTTGTGACAGGTAAAAGAAGCCATCCTCAAAAAAGAAAGGTTCCACCTGCTACTGTGGAGGAGTTGGATCAACTGATGGGACAATATTTTTCCAAGCATAGTTCTGTTCTGAATAACCCATAATGTTTTAATTTAGGGGGCCATGTAAATACTTTGCATTTACTGAATATGTACTTACTAAATACCACTGTTCAAAAGTTGAATAAAGAAACAAAGAAATGTTTGCCTATTTTTAATTAAAAGCACTTTGTCGAACATCACATCAGTTACAATGTAGAAAAAATGTTATGTATAGTTTACAAATGACAAAATGTTCACATAAAATCATGACAGCATTTGTATAATATCACCCACTACTAGCATTCTGTAATTTACTGTCTCTTTTGAAAACTTATCACTACATAAACAGCACAAGACTTAAAAGTATTTAACAAGAGCATTTTTCCCTGGTTTTACTACCACACTGGGGCACATGTTCACCAAAACGCAGCAAACCTTTGCCATCTTATCCAGGAAGGTCACCTTTTTACCCTCACATGGAAGAAGTAATCTGATTGGCATGGTGGTATGTAGCATGTAGTTTGAAGCAGGGATTTCGTAGTGCCCCATGTGTAGTGTTGGAACCCAGTCAGGATTTGTTTCATTCATTTCATAGGCTGGTTTGTTGCAATAATGCCAAATAATTAGCAACTCTATAAATAGAAGGTAGTTCTGCATGTTTGTTCTAAGTTTGTGCTATTGAAAATAAAATTAACAGGCTATAAATAATAATATGAACTTATTTAGAACTTACCTGAATGAAAATACTGGAGCACACCAACAGATATCTGTGGCTGGTAGAGAACTGAATATCAGCTCGTCTCACAGCTGCTATCCAGGCTAGACGCCTTCTTTTGGTAACATCCAACACATAAGCTCCCTCATGATGTTTCCAGGTGAGGAAACAATGAAAAGAGAGCCTGTTTTCAAGCTTATTCCTTTGTCGGTAGTGCAATCTAACATTACAACCGACCGCACAGCAAGCATTTGTTTGGCCTGCTAATATGGCGCCTTGACCAAAAATCCTGGCTACGCCCCATCCCATAAGATCACGCTCCAGAGCCCTATTAACGTACGGATCTAGAAAGAAGACGCTGCATTTTTAACTCTGAGGGAGGTGGAGAATGAGCCTATTTCCAAAACAGTGGAGTGTGTTCCTTTAAGTACTAAATTGTATATATTGTCAAAAACTAAAGTGTACATAGCAGTTGTTGTATCTTGTTTACTGTATCACTGACAGATAATTTCAAAGTCAATGAATGCTACATTATAGTGAGATATTGTGTAATGTGAAATACTGTAAGCAAATGAATAAACAACCTAATTCGTGATAGACCTTTGACTCTGTTTTGTTTGAATCCAACTGTTTTTTGCAGATGTGCATAAAACATGTTACTTTTAGTATTGTTATCATTATCATCATTATTGCACTAAATATATTTTAAATAAAGGATACTTTGATATACATTCTACTGTAAGGTTGGAAATGTATTTTCTTCACCCTAAAATATGTTTTGAAATGTATTTTGGTTTGAAAGAAATATATTTTCAATTTCAAAAATATATTTTTTTGGAGCATCACAAATACAAAATATATTTACCATATATTTGAAATATATTTTGGCCAGGAAAAATGTATTTTTTTACCGTATGGGCTGTTCTTAGCTGACAGTTGTGCCCCCCACTGTGGGGGCCCCACTGTGGTCTTCTGTTGCTGTAACACAGATATGTAAATAACGCAGAGTCATAAAGATACACGCAAAAGAGGTCATTTCTTTAACGCTGTCTGTAAATCCCGCTGACTACAGCTCATTCATTACACATAAAACCAGACAGGGAAACACAGGCATCACCGAGCATCCTCCTCCTCCTGCTGCTGATTCAAGCGACCGGAAATAGAAATGTTTCTGTAAAAATAAAACCTCAACGATATTCATATGTTAGCTTGTTTATGCTACGTTATATATTAAATCTCATGGGTCTATTTTTTAAATTCATCTTTATTCAGTGGTTATTTCTGAACTCGAATGAATCTAGTTTTTTCTTTTCTTTTTCTTCACGCGGTTTTATTGCGACATAATAAACAGAAATGCTTTGCGTGCTTGTCTCACGTGACAGCCTGTTTTGTTTTCGTTTAGTGCTGAAGAGGAAGTGTCTTTCTGTTTGGTCGGTGGGATTCAAATATATAAGACAATCGCGAGCTTTTAACCGTATAATATCTTAGCAGGTATCGTACGAAGGTTCTGCTTGTTCCGTAGCCCGTGTAGCTAAGCCGACTTCCGCCTGTGCGTCCTGCGCGGACACGTACGCAGCATCCTGGCAGCTTTAAAACGAGAGTGTTAAATGAAGTACACGCCAACAGCAAAACCACTGATGCTGATGACAAAGACAAGTCATACGTGTTTGATCGTTTCCAGCATGGCCTCTTTGGTCCTGCTCATGATGGTGCTTTACGGGACCATGAGCAGCCAGCAGCCGGGCGGCTCGAGCCTCAGACACGACTACCAGCTGCTGGGCAGACCCCTGTACAAACTGGATCTGAGCTGGCCCAAGAACCCGGAGCTCTACACCGGAGACGTGTTTGGAGTGGCAGTCAACCAGTATGCTGGGGTGGTGTATGTGGCTCAGAGAGGTAATCACACTCTGTTGGTAAAGTACTTCAGAGTCAAACATCATAATGGTGACTGCGTCATCAGTGTGTCAGTGCAGATGAAGATGATCTTAATTGTTATCTGTTACGATAAGGTCGACATTTGGAAACTGCTTCATTACAGAAGTTAATTTAAACACAACAAATATAATAAAGGTAGTAAAACAGTGCTGCTGAGGTCAGATGAAGTAGCTCACTGTATCAGAGTGTAAGGGCACCAGGTGGCAGCGATGCTTTTATAGATGTTGCCAACGCAACCCAGTGTGGAGCAGGGCTGGACTGGGACACAAAAGGGGCCCAGGCATTTTGAGTAGAGCCCCCAGGTATTGTAGGAAAAGCTACAAAGCCTTTGAATGAAACACTGCAGTGACAGTGATGTACAGTCTTGTTGGTATATGTATGATTTCTATACAGGTTACATCAGATGACCACTTTAGTTTAAAGATTCAGATAAATATTTATTAAAAGTGAGACATTTTAAATAAGAATAAGACAGAAAAGTATTTCTTTGTGCCCCCCTCTCCCTGTTAATGCCCTACCTGGCCCCCTAGCAAAACTTTGCTAGATCCGCACCTGCACAGCCAGCTGTCAGCTGCTTAGAAAAGGATCCTGGTGTTATTTGTCTCTCAGAAACAGTTCATAACTTCAACTCATCCATGTCACCTAAAAGGTAAACCTGTTTCTCCATCACAGCTCTGATGATCCAGTAAGGACATCTCCTGGTTTCATCTTCATGTTTCCCTCTCACCAGATAACCAAACCATATCATGACCAGCAGCTTTACAGCTGTGGCTCCAGCAAACATCAGCTGATACTAGAAATTAATATTAAATAAATTCTAACAACAGCTGATCAAGCTTGAACGTGCTGCTGTTGTTTAGCGCGACATCTGCTGGTTTCCTCTTTCTGGCACAGAGTGGGCGATAAACAAACAAGAGAGAAAAGCCGATCAGCTGATCATTGATCAGTTTCATGATTGAAGTAGCAACAGGAGAGAATGAGAGGAGAAGAGGCAGCTGTGCAGCGTAAAGACAGAATAAATCCAGCTTTGTAGCTGAAGTCTGGGACGAATCAATACTATTTTCTTCTGTGTATCTGTGATAAGACAAGGGGGCGGGTGCATCTGACCTCCTCGGCTGTAATTGGTCCATTTCAGAATTGATCATGGCACATTGTCCAATCAACCACCTTTCATTGTTTATGCCATTACAAAATAAGCAAAAACCAAAAAACCTTGGCCCGTAAAAACGAAAAATCACCATCGGCCGAAGGCTGGTCAGCTGTGGTGTGGAGGGACATCTGTGTGTGGTATTTAGTACATGATACAGCGCAGTTTTGAATCTGTGAATGTATTATCAAGGTATCTGTAATCTGAGTAGATACACCGAAAGAAGAAGATGATTTTAAAAAAGAAAAAATCACTCAGAAAATTATAAAACGTCAGTACACACAAGGGGTTTGACATTGTGCTGCAGTTCTCTGTTTAACAAGTGCATCAGTTTGTGGACAAACAAATTCTGCAGTGTCACAGTTTTGTGGTCAGTCGTGTAATAATCAGCAGTTATTTCTCTTCTCCTCCTTTAAATGAAGCACATGTCAGCTCTCAGTCCATTTAACCCAGCATGTCAGCACATCTTTCAGCTTATCCCACACCGCTGCGACCTCTCCCTCTCTCACACATGCACAGCATCATACAGTTCACATGCAGATCTTGTTAGTAAGAGAGTCGCTGCATCAAGCTGACTTGTAGAGCTCCTCATGGACAAACACCAGCTCACATCATTGACCTTTTACAGCCATACGTCCTCAGCAGGGACTAAAACTAAAGGACACCAAGCTTTGTTAAATGCTGGCTGCATGTGGAGTCTGATGCAGTGCAGCATATATGTCACTGTGCTTGCATTTACTTTCCTTTAGGTGACAACGCTCCGAAGGTGCTGGTGTTCACTACAGACGGAGATTACCTCATGTCCTGGAATACAACCACCCTGGAGAAGCCTCATGGAATATTTCTAGCAGATGCAGCTTCATCGAACCCCACCGTGTGGATCACAGATGTGGGGAACGGCCCGTATGGTCACTGCATCAAACGTTACACGCCATCAGGAAAGTTGCTACAGGTGATTTGGTGCTAAGTAAAGCTGTTTCTGAAGTATCTAGTGTGATTCTAGGAATAGAAAACATCCTGTTGATTCTCGATTTGTTCGTCTCAGGTGCTTGGAACGCCAGGAAAAGCAGGTTCTGGACTGGACCCCCTGCAGTTTGATCAGCCCGCCGAGATATTTGTCCACGACTCTGGGGAAATTTATATTGTGGACGGTGATGGAGGGATGAACAACCGCCTCATTAAGCTGTCCAAAGAGCAGAAGGTGATGTGGATGCATGGAGAGAAAGGACAAGGCCTAGCTCAGTTCTACATCCCACACAGCGTGACCGTGGACACGGCCCAGAGGGTGTGGGTGGCTGACAGAGGAAACAAGAGGATCCAGGTTTTTAATTCTGTCACCGGGGAGTGGCTGGGGACGTGGGGGAGCTGCTTTACTGAAGATGCACCCTATTCTGTGCGCCTTACCCCAGACAAAAAGTACTTTGTTGTTGTCCAGCTCAACACCAATCAGATTTCACTGCTGGATGCGCCGCCTGTAGGCATGATTGGCCAGTGCAGAGTGGTCAGTGTGATCCAGTTGGCTGATGATGTGAAGCCCCACTTGGTAGACCTAGACCTGAAAACTGGGGCTCTGTATGTGGCTGAGATCGGAGCTCAACAAGCACAGAAGTTCACCCCCTTTAGTCTGGGTGAAAACTTCCTGTGACACAAGCTAAAACAGCCTGACTGATCATAAACGGTTTATGATCGAGCGTCAACAAACAGGATGTTTAATCCTTTTAATTAGCTGGCTTGAATCAAAAATCAAAAGGGGCTCTATCGTGTACTTTACAACTCTTTTTCTTTCTGGGACTCCACTACAGCAGCTTTGCATGATCACAGTAAGCCCACTGAGGCCCAAGTTTAATCCATGACAGCCCCAACTTTAAACTCTAACCGGAGACAGTCCGGATATTTCTGTGGTTTAGAAAATGTTCTGCTGAGTATCAGGGAACAAACCACTCACCAAAACAAACTAACACGTTCTCTAGAATATAGGGCTAGACTTGGGGTCCAATCACTAATAGAGGGTTAAAGAAACTGCCCTTTATTTTAAAGTGAACTTTAAAACTGAAAAGTAGTACAATTTCACAGCCTTTTGCTCAGTGGAGTTAATTTTACCTCCTTAGTTGAAGCCTGTCCTCATTAAATGTGAACAAACAGTTTAGTCTTGTAGACATGCACGAAGAGGGGAGATGAAATGAGGTCTCCTTTAAGCAAAGACTGGTCTCAGATTCACTTCAGTTGAATTCAGTTGTATTTACATAGTGCCAATCTACAACAGCAGTTGCCTCAGAGTGTTTTATATTGTGATGTAAAAACGATATGACAGTAATAGACAGAAACCCCTCTGAGCAGGCAGAACCAGGCCCCTCCGGCCCGGCGGCTGAAGGAGAAGAGAGCAAAGAGACAAACTCGAGCCAGAGTTAATCACTGATGATTAGATCCTGCGTTACAACAACGTCTTGTTCTTTCAGCTACTTTTCAGATTTTGTCTTTTGTCAAAATAAGATAAAGGTGAAACAGAGTATCATGGTGATTTGTTTTATCAGGCTGTTGTTGTCGGTCCTCGCTGTAGTCACGTGCCATTTGTAATGTTCTGATTTTGCACTGTTTCAGCAGATCAGAGCCTCTCTGAGATGTGTTCCTTCTTTGCTGCAGACACTTTAAGTTTGTGTGTTTTGCCTGAACCAGAATCTGGTTCAGGCAAAAGGCTGGAGCTGTTCTGATAATATCATCTGATAATGTTGTTAATTCATGTATGATTGATTTGTGTTTTTTGACACAGCAGATGTGTAAAATGCTGCAAAATATTTACATTAAAATCCATCCTAATGCTGTCAGCACTCATCATTGAACACGAGCAGCCATAAAGCTGTGTCCATCACGTGGTCAGAGTCTAATCTGGCCTCTGTTCCTTGAGCACAACGAGTGGTTTGCATGTTGTTGGAAACAGGATTGTACATCTAGAATCAAGGTGTTTCCTAACTGTAGTTTCTGACTTGGCTAAATGTTGTGAAAGACTTTTCTCCACAGTCATTCACTTTGAGTTATGCTGTGCTTTGCACGGCAATAGTCACCCGCCACCATCATCACCGTGCAGTGCAAGAATCTGCTTTGCTCAGATGAGACATGCTTTAGTGTTTAGAGTAACGGGATTGTTGTATATATTCTCCCCTCATAAAATTCATCGACCGCAGCTGTTTGTGGAGGCTTGTACATCAGTGCAATGGAATACGATTTATGGGCAGTTTAACGTTCTGACTTTGTTTGTTTGGCTTCTTCCAGTAACAACTCAATGATACATTAGAACGTGACAGCAGTCGGGATTTGATCAGGAAAATCAGCCTAAAGTATGAAGCCTGATAATGCAGATCCATAACAAGGGTCTGGTTATGGGAAGAGCCTTATAACATACACTGCTGAGCAGCAGGGGAGTGAGGAACAGGTGACTGCATAAGTCAGGTGACTACAGTCACATGGCTGACAAACAGGCAGAACACGTTTACTGAGCAGGGTCAGAAATCAGATTTAGTGCGTGTTAGATTTGTATTGTTGATTGTCATTTATGCTTAGAAATATTTACTTCTATATGCTTAGAGTTTTGTAATTAGTTGTAGATTGGTAGAGGTTTTGATCCTTGATAGTCTGCAAACTTTGTGTGTATTAGACAGCACTTTGGGAGCATGAGAGGTCATACCGTGTCTTATTGTTTTATGGTAGGATTAACGTAGTTGCGTCTGTTCGAGTCTAAGTGCTCTTTGTTTAGATGAACTGCAGGACTTCCTCACCGTGTTATCTAGGATGAACCATCTAGGGGGAGGGGGAGGCTACCCTCTTCCTGACCAACAATGTTTGACCCTTTGATCAGCAGTCCACACACACACACACACACACACAGGCAGGTACTCTTTGTGTGTATGTAGACGTCATATGTTAATGAACTTATGCATATTCATGTAACCTCAATAAAAGAACAGTGGTACGGGAGAACGGACGAGAGCAACTGGGGTCAAGCGAAGGAACGGTGCCTGTCCGGTTCTCTCCCGTGCACGAGAAACATGAAGAAGCTTGCCTACTTGTGTCTTGCTTTGCAGTGTAATTATATTGTCTTCAACGTTCCAGCGGATGGGTTCAAGCTACAAACCTATCAGTGCGTCTGAATCTTAGTCAGAATATCTCAGCCTCTACTGCTTTGGTTACTCGTAGATCACCTATGTTTCTTCCATAATTTCATTATAAATCATTGTTTATATTCATTGTGTTTAAGAACCGTTGCCACTCACTGGTTTACGACATTAATCTGTGATCCCATGAGGCACATTTTCAGACTTGTTGGAGACTGCTGTAATATGTAAACAGTCGGTCTGTGTAGTTTCAAAAGATCATTTTCCAATACTGAGTTCATCCAAACATGTATTACTGTCTGCTCTAAATGCAACTACAATTTAAATCCTTTACGTTCAATAATAGTCCGTATTTGGGAAATTGATTTGCAGAATATCAACACATCAAACAACACACAAAGGTGTCAGGTCACTTTAAGTAGCATCCAGTAAGGGTCCCTGTCTGTCTGTCTGAAGCGCTTTTATTTTGGTGGACTGTGTTTAGGTGCTACCACTAGGTGGAGCTGTAGCCACATAGTTTGTACGTCTCTCCTGCTTCTACAGCTGAACGCCAATAAAGAAATACAGCATGATGAATCTCTTCATCCTTCATTAATGTTATTGATTCACTTTGAAAGGAAGGAACTAACTAACATATTCATGTCCACACTCTGGCCTGTAAACAACCTTTTTCCTCTGACTGAATAACACACGAGAGTCTCTCAGTAACGAGGAAGCTGTCCTGGGGTCAGTTTAAGCACGTTTGCAAGGTTTTTTGTGTTGGGCCTGGAATCTGTTAGAAACAGGAATGGGTGTGTGACGCATTGAATGAACAGACACTGTTCAGCTGCAACAGCACATGTGATATCAAAGGAGAGGTAGAAGCACCTCGTGTAGGTCAAACTGAACAATGCTGATTTTATTAAAATGTGCTAACCTCAGCCTTAATGCTCATTTGGGCTTATTTCCCAACTGATTTCATCCTCAGTTATTAAAATTATTTGTAAGAGAAACTTTCAATGAAAATAACTGTTGGTTTCACCAACGTAATGTCAACGTTGTTAAAAGTTTCAAAATATGATTGGGGACATAAAACACAGGGACATAAAGGTGCTGGCAATATTTGTAATTACATTCTGCAAACAGCAGCAAACCCGGGGCTGTTGGAGCCTCGGTGCTCAGTGTGCTCAACTAAAATACTTTCAAACAAACAAAGAACATGCCAAACAGTAAAAGTCCAAGTTCAGGCTGTTTAATTCTTTAAAAAGGTTAATTGAGGTTAGTGTTCAGAATAACAGCCTGACCTATAAGGAACAGTGCTCTCTGTACTGTTCTGCCCTCGCCAGTGTCTTAGAGGAACTCTGTAGGCGTCCATGCAAACAACAGAAAAATGTGAATTGACTAATGCCTCATTGAATAAAAAGAGAGAAGCAAGAGAGATTCAGGAAAAGAGCAGAGAAAGATGGGAGGACTCGGGGAAGAAAGGGGAACTATACCGAGATGTGTGTGAGAGGGAACGGGGTCACATGGATAGGAAGATGAAGGGGTACAGATGAATAAAATGCCACACAAAGCTTGGTAACACAGTGGGGTCATTGTTGCCCCGTTGTAGTGGCCTCTCAACACAGGAGCACTAATGAAAGAAGAGAAGACGGGCGAGGAGAGCGCAGAGAGATGTAGCAGCCCCGCGCTAGGAGCTGTGCACTGGGCACTGTGCACTGGGCACTGTGATGGTACCGCAGAGGAGAGCCAGAGCGTCTCAGCAAGGTCAGGGTTCAGAAATCATGAGTCTCAATTCCTTTGATTCACTTTGATCATTTCATCTTAATTTATTTAGATATTACATTTTCTACATGTATAGACAACGTCTCGTTCGCGGCACATTTTAAATAAAGACTGTGGCAGGCTGCAGACCCTGCCATCTGACCTATCCTCTCCCTCTGGGACAAACACAGCTCTTTGAAGGCAACTACAAAGCTCATCCTTCTGACCTCATTTCCAGTCAAGCATCTCAGTCTCAGTAAATGCTCAAAATTAGTATAATTACCCTGCCAGGTAATTATACGAGCTATTGCATTCATTTCTTGATCTTCATGTAACTCAGCTGGCTTTCTTCAGGGTAATATTAATATTTCATCCTGCTAGTCTATATGATCTGTCTGCTAGTTCAGTAGTTTGGACAATCGTCTCACAGCGCTAACTAGTAATCCTAGTGCTAGTAATGCTGTTGGTTTTATTAACTTAAACAACTGCTAATTTGTTAGAATACATACAATTCTACAGTGTCATCAAGCTAGTCATAGAATACAAAGGACTGCATGCACTAATTAATGTTGTGTTCAGTGGAACAATGAGCACAAACACAGGACACACAGGGAGGATTTTTATGGTTTATTATTGTTGTCTTTGTTGTTTTTCTTTTGAAAAACAAAACAAAAAGAAAACGTTCAACCCTGAAACTCTGGAATCTAGTAAATAGAAACATGAAGTATAATATATAATTTGACAGTATTTGAAATATGCATTTAATAACATGAAAGAGAGTGTGTGGGATTTCTTCGATCCTCTGTGGACGAGTCTCGTTGCTGCTCTTGCCCCGTGACCACCTCGGCCTGACGAGTAAACACAACGCTCTCTGCTGCTGCTCCTCAGGTTTCTCGCTGCATTCTCACTCGGGGGAAGCTTCACGCCCCCTGCGAGTATCTTCCTGCGACAGGTACTTCTGCTTTTCCCGATCAGCGTGCAGCTGTCGGGGATGTGTGTGTCGTTCCTGTTGACTTCCATATAATATAAAGGAATGTGAGTGTAGGAGTTGTCCTATTCTGCACACCAGGATGGTCCCACCGACACACACTTTGTGCATCTGCATCACACTTTCCTTATCACGCACGTTTCTTTTTGCTTGGCATTCTCACTCTCATACAGCTTTTGTTCTCCTTGTTCTCCTCTTCTTTTATGGTTTCTGCCTCGTTGGCTGTTTTGCTGACAGGCTCCAGCTGGATGTCATGGCTCGGAGAGAGGCGGGATCCTGAGTGTGTAGGTTGGTCTTTAGAGGCCTTCTGTATGGGGAAAGCCCACACAGTTCACCCACACACCTTCCACGCACACCCAGGAGGGATTCCACTCACCACAAAGGGCACTTCCCTGTTAGAGCTATTCATTTGTTAAACGTGTCATATTAAGGACTGAGCAGTCCCCCCTCCACCCTCTTTTTAAAAACCTGGTCAGGAAAATGAATAAAAATGTTACCAAGTTAAAATCAAAGTGTTTAGTTTGATGTTTCAGTGACAGCAGTGGCGCTCAGCTCTGCGGCTGCATCTTGTAACCAGGATCAAACACAACTTCATCAGAATCCTGCCAAACGCTTGTGTCTGAGTGTTAAATGACTATTAGTAACTTAAAAACATCCAGATAATGATCATAAATGGTTCACATCTATTAGTGAACATTATTCTTATCATTTCCTTGTCTAACAGTAAAAACTAGTAACTAAACTTTTATATAATTTGCATTCATTATTATAACGTTTTACAATTGATACAATTGCTCATGTCTTAATCTCGCAGAGGGTAGAAAGAACATCCATTTTTACTTTTTTAAAAATCTATTTTGTATATATGTGTGGTGTAATCATTTCTGATGGTGTGACAAATTATTTTCAGTTGCTGAAACGTGCGCTGGATGCATCAGGGCCATGCAGGACAGCTGTATGTGGGTTTCTTTCTTTGTTTTTATCGTCTTGATTTGACAGATGTGACATGAATTTAAAACGGAAAGTAATTTACTTAAATGCCACATGTCTGCCTCACTCTTTGCCTAATGAAGACTTTGAGGAATTCAAACATTACCTGTTTTCACTCAGTTAAATATTAGACAGCTTCTATCTGCCCATTGTGCAGATAGAAATGTGTGCAAACCGTGTGCAGGGCAGGAACAGCTATATCACTAACACAGCTGCAGCTCTTTGCAAGCATCTGTACAGACAGCACACTAATGCAGCCTGCTAACAAAAGCAGTGATGAGTTTATAGCAGTGTGAACTCCATTTCTACCTGTACATGTATCTGCAGTAGAATGTGGAGGTTGTATTGACACTGCATTGAATTCAGCACACTGTGTGATGCAGTGGGACATTATTCATGTTATTACATACAAAAGTTGTCTGTGGTAAGCACTTTTCTGCTCTGCACGAGCACTCAAAGCGCTTTCATTCCCCCATCCACACATGCAGTTTATTAAACCTTCACACACATTTTATCGGCGTCTCCAGTGACCAACTCTGGCTTCGGTATCTTGTTCTTGGACGCGTAGAACTGGAGCAGCAAAGGATCGAGCCACCTGCTCTACCTCCTGACACACAGCACGACGAGCTCCGATAAAGTCATCTTGAAAATGCAGATTATTTTTCCCATCACTTCACACCCACTCACTGACTTCTCGCTGTAGCAGAAAGCTAAAGGCATGCATGGACATTACTGCTGCTGTGTCGTCAGTCCTGTCATGTCCTGTCAAATACACAAAGACACGGGAAGATGGATGAGTTGTGGCATTGTACATGTGATGGCGCACTGATGGCGCTCTTTCTACACTTAAGGAGGTAAACAAATATCAGATAACTGCAGGCAGACATACTGCTGGTTCTTTAATCAGTCTTACACATTACTTTGGATCAACTGTGGGCAAAAATCCTGGAAAATCACAGCACACGTCAGCTGAGCTCAGGAAGATCGTTTAAATGATTAAAAGCAGAACAAAAGTTAAACTGACAGAGTTTCTTTGACACAGAGAAATGAGATGTCTGAATTTACTTATGTAAAGCCTGGGAATAGCAGTCCTGAGGGGCTGGGGACAAAAGAAACAGCAGGGGGTAAAAGAGTACACTGGTGACTGTCTGGACACACACACACACACACACACACACGCACACACACACACACACACACACACACACACACACACACACACACACACACACAGTAAATACATTAAGCTTTTAGTGATCAACACTATCATCAGAGCCACAAAGAAACTAAACTCCAAAACTAAACAGAGCAATGAGATCCAGCTCTTGCTCAAGCCGACAGTAATAACACGACAGTCTACGTAACTGCAGACGTGAACTGTTCTCTGTCAATCATCGATATCTAAATATCATCAGAAATGGTATCTGGTTCTACACGATGGACAAATCACCTCCGACAGAAGAAAGAAGGAGCAGTCGGGGCTGACAGATCGTATGGAGCTACCGGCCGTGCGGAGGCTGGGTGTACTGACCATCACCTTGGAGATGGATACCTGCAGTTTTGTAGCGTAGCACCGGCACATTAAAAGAGTGCACGACATGTGCAGAAAATGTGCTGTGTCGGTTTAGTTTATGAGACCCGTGACACATTTTTTTCAGCATGTATGTAAACCTCGTAATCATTCTTTCACCTGCAGAGAGCTTCCTGACCTTCATTACAGACGGTTCATGGCTTCTGTTTCACAGGTTTAGTACCAAAGGATTATCTTTGTATTACAGTATGATGCTGACTTTGTCAGAAAAGCTTTAATGTTTCGGTGGGCTCTTTAAACAGGAGGCAGAGAGTTTTTCACTTGTGCCTGAAAAATCAAAACAATTAGCTGCTCGTGATTACAGCCTATTTTATTCATTATTTCCTGGTTCATAAAATTCTATTGATGCATAATGATATCTAAAGATCTAGCGATTTGGTCCGGTACCATAAAGTTATCATTTCATTAGTAATCATAATGGTCTCAATAGTTTTTGTAAAATTTCCTGTTAAACTTGAAAATAAATGATGACTTTAGTAAACAGATCAGACTTCAGTTGATTAAATAAACTACCAGGATTCTGTGAGGAGACAGGAGCCTGTCCGACCTGCTCTGGATGCTCTATATTGCCAGTGTGTATGAGACTGTCGCGCTTTGGTTTTTGGCCAAAGTGATTTTGATTTGTGTTTGTCAAATAGAATAAAACACTGATCCTGTTCAGATCTTCTGTCCACTCGGATTACCCAGTGATGAGCACACAAATGAAACGGGTACAGTATCGTTCCCCGGCAGAAACACTGCATCAGTTCCTGTCTGTGGTTGAACATTAACAGGCTGTGAATAGGACTGAATGTAGCTCCTGCTCTTCTGCTGCATCCTGAGGCCCTGCTGAGAGAGACAGGACACTGCTGGTGTCTCGACACCACTGAGCCCTTCAGCCACATCCGTCTTTGTTTGTCCGGACAGGACAAGACAGTGATGACAACATGTCAGCCATAATAGCCTGGTTTGTAGTTTTCTGCTATAGCAGGAACTCAGTCAGCGGCTGGCTGTGACAGAGGAAGCAGGGAGGCAGATGAGAAGCATTATGCTGAGCTTTTAGACTCGTTCCATCAAGATGCTTGTTGTCACAATTTGTTTTTCCACTGCTCTGCTGACGACCCACCACCACATTTCAACTGGGCTGACTGGGCCATTGCACCTTGTTGCTTTTCTTTTCTTTAGACATTCTCTTGTAGATTTGTGTGCCTGGGATTTACATCCTATTACATGATGCAGTTTCAGCCACGCTGTAGCTCACAGAGCCATGTCTTTATATTTTCCTCTTAAGTGCTTTGCAGAGGAGTTCATGATTGACTCAGCGACTGCATGGTGCCCAGGTGCTGCAAAACAAGTCCAAATCATCATCTGTGTGCACGGTATTGGTTTAAGGTGTTTCTGCTGACGTGCTGTTTGGTTTCCTCCAAACATGCAGCCGTGCATCACGGACAAACTTTGGTGTGAGCTGTCCAAACAACATCGTTGCAGACGTTTGGTCCTTTGTTCAAATGCAACTTTGTGCTTTGTAGAGAGAAGTGGCAGGCCTTCCAAACACATCATACCTGTTCAGTCAGAACTTAAACATGTGGCATGCTAACTGAAGTCTGTTGAGTCTGAGACCTCTTGTGATTTTGCAGTTTCTCTGATCATTGCCGTCTGATCTTTGGATAGATTTACTGGAATGTCCACTCCTGGGAATTCTGAATGTTTTCCTTTACTGCTCATTGGAGAATAATAGACGTTAAAATGTTTAGAATCAGCCTCGTAGTCCCTCCCACATTGATGCGCCACACTGCAAAAACCTGTAATATTCTGGCACACGGGCCACCAGAATTATACTGGAAATGTACCATCCCATAAAAATAAAGAATTTTCTCCATGATCTAAAAACAAAAAGTTTACGTAATAATGAATAATGTAAAAGTTAATACAAATAAATAGTAAAATGATAAATAGTAAATGAAAATACCCTAGTTGTTTTTAACTGACATAAAATCTAATGTGTTTTAACATATTTTTTCTATATGAAATAAAATGTAGTTACATGTGTAAAAACAATAAAATGACCTAATAACATGGTCAGCTGTTCTAATATAATTAATCAGTGCTGTTATTAGTTTGGCTTTATTTTCTATTTCATGTGAAAATTCAATAAGTGTAATAATAATGTAATAATCTGATTCATTAAACCAAAGTCAGAACACTCACTGTTATAATTACAATATAATGACAAACACAGAGCTTATCAAGTGCATCCTGATGGAGGGGCTTTATTTTGTGTGGTAATGCTATAACACTGCTGCAGCTGAGAGACTTTATCTTTTTATATAATGACATAATTTAGAGAACGACGAGATTCATTTTGCAATGACAAATCTGAAACGGTAAAGACACACTTACTTTCTGTGCCTCAACTTTTAATTCTGTTAACAAATAGACAGAAACAGAAAACTTTAACCAGTTTGTTGTGAAAACAAACATGCTCTGATTTTAATGAGCCATAAATAACAGAGTTAAAATCAAAACTGCCAGTGATCAAATGAAGGGTTCCCTCACACAGAGCATGTTTCCCTGGTGCTTCAGACCTAAAGATGTTTGGATACGTTTAAACAGCAGAGTTACGTTTCAGTCTTGGTGCGCTTGACAAAGTTTAGGTTCACTGTGAAACGCTTCACAGGAAGTCTATCAGGATGGCACGTTCAGAGGTGCAGTTTGCAAGAAGGTTTTCTGTGTCTCCAAGCACAGTTTCAACAGTGTGGTAGATACATGAGGAAGGCAGGACAGGACTGTAGGAGGGACAGAGCACACACTGCCAATCTATTAGTGGACTGCTCACAATCCAGCACCAGAGATGATGTAATAACATAGTAATAACATAATAATAACAATTAACACTGCGGACTAGGCTACATTAACTACAGTCCTTTTCATGTCTGTCTACAAAGAGTGTTACATTATGACACACAAAATGAAAGCTGATGGTGACAGTAATCAAGACAATTGAAAGCACTGTATATATACATACACATATACATATAATTTCATATACAGGGCCTTTTAGGCTTTTCAGTGAAACATCACAGCCTGACAAGTGTAATTTCTGAAAATCCTAAAAAGCTCTTGGTGCAAACTCGCCTTTTTAATAACCGTTGACACCAACAAGTCATATAATGAATCTGCTTAGAGAATAAAAAACAAACCTGTGTGAGTTCAGAGGACGTGGCACTGATGCAGTCTTGGCTCTCTGGGAGGATTTTACCTAACACTGAACCAACTCTGACTGCTTTCTACCTGCTTAGTGTTTGTAAGAAACTGTGTAAAATTTAAATAAAAAACAAGAAAATCAAACAATCGTACATTTGAATGTAATTCAATTCATATATTTACATACGTGGCCTTAATTTACTTAATAGACTGATATTTAAATTCTAAGCTTACTAAATGGTTAATGCGTGGTTTGTGTCTTGAGGGTTGCTGTAAAGTTTCCACTGATATTTAGAGTAAACATGTTAAAACAAGTAAAACTATAAACCAGCTGTGAACCTGCTGTTAGCCTGTAATGGTATTAATGGTTTGGGCTAAAATACGCCTTTGACAACATTAACCCTACACACTGAAACATCATGTTTAAGAGCACCCAATGCATTTAAAGGTTAAGCCAAGGGTTGCTGACAGACAGCCATATTCACTGCTGCCCGCACTGGTGCATCACGTAACCAAAGGACACATCGTGTGCGCTGTTTTCCATGGACACGAACTGAAATCAGACTGTTATAGTGCAAGTGTGCAGGACGAGAAAAAGCATGTTCCCTTCTTTCTATTCACCCAGGGCACCGACAGCTGAAGAACCAGAGTAACACAAGTCGCAGCATAAGGGTAGCTTTAATGTAATTAGAATCAGAAGACTTTATTACTCACTGAGGAAATTATGTACTATTACTATTACAGCTTAGTACATGTAACATGTAACATCACCACGTTACTGAAAATGTGCTGTGATTACAGAGCACCCACACACCGCATTTTTCATCTGCAGTTTGATCTTTATGAGCGAAGCTCCTGCAGAAATGACACCGTTGTCTCCGTCCTGCTGCTCGCCGGTGTGTTCTTGAGCATTGCACTCATTTTGGTCGGAGTTATAGCAGGTAAACATTTCCACCTTTATCTCTGCTCCTTACTGAGTAACTCACCTTCATCAGTGGGACTGGCATGGGATTTTTTGGTGCTCCTCAACTTGAATTTAAACCTGACAAAGTTATTTTCTTATCCCTCTGCATGATGTGGATTATAAATGGTTAAAATGACCCGAGAAGCCAAACAAACACACACAGCTATAAAATGTCATGTTTGTTTTTTGTCTGAAATAACATTTACTGTATGATATGTATATGTTGTATATACCTGTTTTATAAAGTATGTAGAATAAGTCCAGCCATGCAATGTTAGAATAATAGGAAACAACTCACTGCACACAGAAAAAGTTGGAAAAGAAATCTTTGTTTCTGTAATACAAAGTGCTCGTCTGTCAGGTGCTGCCCAGGCCGCCTCTTAGCGTCGCTCTTGCTTTTCTTCAGTGTTCCTGCCGATCTCCATCTGAGGAACGCAGAAAATGAGCGCAGAGCTCGAGGGCACACGACACACGATCGGATTATTCTCACAACTGAGTTTGAACAGGTGCAACAACACTAAGTGGTCATGGATGGGTTGCATTTTGAAGGCAAGTGAACAAAATGTGCTAAATGATGCAATTTGTGTTCAGAGATTTGCAAAACTGTGATTTAGAATATTTGACCAATGGTACAGTGCTTAGAGTTCAGCAGCTGGAAGTGATGTTGTTGGTAAGTCATGAAAAAGTTATGTGTAATAATGAGAAATCACATGAGGGGAAAATACTGAACACGGTTATTTAAATGTATTTAATACTTGTCAGTTTGAAGAGGCCTCCTGTACGGTGAAACTGTGAGACTGGCAGGTAGAATCCAAACACAGGACTCCACAAACACAAGGTGAAACAGTTTTATTGCTGATCTCTTCACAAGGAAAACCAGCGAGGAAAAAACCAAACGATCATTCTTCACAGGAAACACTCACAAGGAAGGACACAGCCACCAGGGAAGACTGAGACCACAGACACACAAAGAGAATAATGAGGGAACAGACCACAGATGCAAACACAGCCGACACTAACTGAAGACTAAAGGGACAGATGAAGCACAAGTGGCCAACGTGCACGGCTTGACCCACAGAAGCTGAAACACAGACTGAGGGAACAGAATGGGATATAAAGGTAATAGAATAGAATAGAATAGAATAGAATAGAATTCAACTTTATTGTCATTGCACATGCACAGGTACAGGGCAACGAAATGCAGTTTGCATCCATCCAGAAGTTCTTTAGTGATATAGATATATTACAATATATATTAGCAATAATATAGATATGTGAGTATATTACAGAAATGGGTCTATTATGGTATGTTATAATGTACACGGTATGAAGTATGTTGTGAATATTCTATAACTATAAGTATGTACAGGCTGTAGTGAGTACAAGCTATGTACAGGCTATGTACAGATAATACACAGATTACTGCAACATAACACTAACACTGACACAAAGAGCCTGAACGACAACAATACAGAATAAAGCGAAACCCTGTAAACGCCCCAAACCCTGGGTCAGAGACAGGGACCATGCTCCACACAAACAGTCTTCTGCATGCTCCGTGGGACCCTTCTGTGAGCTTTAGGTCTTTCCACAGATTTTCAGCTGGATTCAGGTCAGGTGACTGGCATTTTTATTGGCGTTTGGGATCACTGCCTCGCTGAAACGTCCACTTTGTTGGGGCGAGGCCTTTGGGGCTCACATGGTGTGTGTTATAGCATCCAAACTAGATTCTCCCAGTATTTCACAGACTTGTTTAAATGTTGTGCAGCAACAACATGTTTTTCCTTAAGCACTGGAGTCTTGCATGGTGATGGTGGCTGAATGCATTACTACTGTACCTGCTGGTTCCAGGTCTCCACGAGTTGCCCTTGGCTCTTGGACAATAGCTTGGACAATTCTTTTCAATGTAATTAATGAAGTTCTCGTGGCGTCTGACAGTAGACGCGTCTCTATATGCCCTGCTAGATTTGAACTAAAGGCCCGTCTGAAAGAGAACCCCATCTTACAGTCATTTTGATCAGGATATGTAACAAACACATTAAACTTATATCATGATGTTGCTAAAATGTAAAACTAGCCAATGCATTTGTTTCTCGTCGCTGTGAAGCTCGTCTGAGAGTTTCCTGGAACGTATGAATTTAAAATCCTTCTTAAGCAGTGATGTCGACAATTTAAAGAGAAGACTGAGTCTTGAACTATGGCACAACTTTCTGTAACTGTCTACCATGTATCACCCAAAGCCAGGCTGTGTTATGTGGTCATTTTAGCATACAGGTACTGCACAACGTCAAAGCATGAACTGGAGGACCATCTGTTTGGTGATTAAGACGGGAAAAACCTAAAGTCTCCTCCGTATGGGTCCTTTATGTGGCAGCAGACTAACAAGGCCAAACTCTGACTTAAACCGTTACCCATGTCTGTCTTTGCACTCACATACACAGAGTACTTGTTCTTCTCTTGGCTACTTGCTCTCGGGTTTGGCGCAGCAGATGATCTGCCTCTAACTCGCCCTAGCCTTGGCATCCTCACCAAGCCTTCTCATGACCTCATCTGTGTTATTCCTTCTTTCCTCAAACTCCTCAGCCTGTCGCTCTAACGTGCTCAATGCTGCCTAACCCGGTCACTCCCAATGAAAATGTTAACATCCTCAGTCTTTTTTAATATGACCACTACAAAAACAATATTTATGTCCAAAATGCTGACTTCACTACCATCTTCTAGATCTTTCTGTCACATATCACTCGTATACTTGTCTCTCTTCTTCACATCTCTGACCACAGGTAAATCTACTAGTTTATAATCACTGACATACCTGCTTTGGACTGTGAGAACAGAGACTCTACCGTAGCAGCAAATCTAAACCCACAATCTGTTTGGTGTGAGGTGACAGCACTGCACCACATACTACTCTTATCTACAGCTGTGATTAAAGCAGTTGGGAGTTAAAGGTGTTGACTTGCACAGAAACAAACGAACGATGGCCCCATTGTTCCAAACAAATTCACTGAGCAAACAAGACGGCGCTGAGCAG
This sequence comes from Aulonocara sp. 'chitande type north' Nkhata Bay, assembly GCF_057382095.1. NCBI lineage: Eukaryota > Metazoa > Chordata > Actinopteri > Cichliformes > Cichlidae > Aulonocara > Aulonocara sp. 'chitande type north' Nkhata Bay. The sequence continues at coordinate 33,771,599 of NC_141361.1, forward strand.
AAAATGAGCAAAGTGACTCCGAGTGCAAGATTCTTGAAATTTCACTTTCACACAACAGAACTAAAAGTTTCTCTCCTATTACTCCCTGAGTGAATTTGTTTCTTTGCATGCAGATTAAAGGGTATTATTCACAAGAAAGGGGAATGGAGATTGAATAACTACAAAACTAATAAGGGAAATGGTTTGAGGAGTTTCTTTACATTCCCTTCTTATGAAGAGAGGGAGAGCTTTTGCTATATTTGGCTTCCATCAACCTCAGATCACATCATTTGCACCATTCAATAAAACAGTAAATACATCAGCACGGGCTCCGAGGCCTCTCTACAGCAGAAACACAACACACACAAAGATGATCAGCAGAGACAGAGGGATTCTTGATGATTTTCTAATCAGGTTTATTCCTCTTTCCTGTCATTAGTCAAACGATGACAAATCCATTTGATCTCCACTGTGTGATGTTATATGAACTTCACTGGGGAAACTCTCTGCTCTCCTGCCCAGATGAGCCTGAAACCTGAACCCTCACATTCCCTTTTTTGTTTAATTGAAGCATTGAGAGGCAAATTAAACAATAGCCTAGTGTAATTAAATCTCAGCAATACCCTGTTGTGGTACTTTCAGCTGTAATGATGTTTTTGCCTCACTCCTCTCTCGTGTTCCCCACCAATTAAAACTTGCTAAAGAGCATAAAGACAGCTGGATCGAGTTCTGCTTAATGCCACTGTTGTGGTTTTTGATTCGTCCTCCAGTGGCGCTGAAATCCAATAAATGCTATAATTGTGCTTCCTTAATGACAAGACACAGGTGCAGGGTGATTTGTTTTTCTTGATTTGGCGAGCGCCATAAAATTTATGCGAGACAAAAAAAAAGTTGCTTAATTGCTACAGAAAAAGACACTGACTTGAAGATTATGTGTGGAGGTTTGAATATAAGGAATGACCCAGAAATCAGCGCTACAACAAAAAAACAACATTTAAAGACTGTATATTTACAATTTTAATATTTGGAGGATCTAATTGAAAAAATGGAGATGTATGCAAAACGGGCTTTTGAGACGGTGAAGATATATTTCAATTCCCTGTTGTGTTCTTTATGCTGGACACAAACATCCCTGTGCCCTTTCCTGACCGATGCCAACCTGTTAGATGTCTGCCTCGTGTTTTTCCTCCCCAGCATCTCCAACGTCTTGTTCATCAGGAATCATATTATTCACACTATTCTCTGTAATCTTATAGGCCATTAACAGGAGCGCACTGAACTAGTAACAGTGTTTCAGGCTGGGAATGTTTCTCCCTTGCAGATCACTCTGCTCATGTTTTGTTTTTCTTGTGCTCAGAGTGCACGTACACAGCTACGTGTCTTGGTGGTGCCTAACTGCACCTAACTGTTGCATAATGAAGGTGACAAAGTTACAACTGAGGCAAGGAAGAGTCACAAATCATGTCGAGTGAAAACAACGCAGCACTTTAAATATCTTACACTTTGTATCACATCACAGTTCATATGTTCGTGTGTTTGAGAAATCCCTTTGTTGACTTGACGTGCAAAGTTCAATGAGCTGTAAAAAAAGTGTGAAATGTTTAAAATAAGCGGAGCCTTGTCACAGTCTGCTGTGTGACCTGCAATTTAGGACCTAAACCCCAGGAAAAGATGGAAAACCCAAAGAACAACTGTACTGCGTGAACCAGGTGACCACAGGAAAACTCAGACCACAGGAGCACAAAGCAAGTGGGTCTTTTTCCTCTGCAAACACTACAACAAACTAAGAATCAGACAGAAGCATTAAATAACAGAAAAAGAACGTAAAATGAGAAAACTCCAAAATGCTAGCTCACACACCCAGGATCATGACAAGCATTAAACATCTTCAGCAGTAATGCTCATTAGTATATGTCAGGGTGTACTTTCCCCTGCAGGTGGATCGGTGGGCGGGTCTTGCCTCACCTGCACCCTCCGAGTCGTCTGCTCATCAGGAGGCTGTGGATGTAAGCTCAGCTGTGACTCTGGGTCTCTGCCAGGTTCTTCTCATCATATTACCTCTGAGCGTTCCTGCCAAGTAGTTATTCCTGTGTCTTGTGTTTCTGGCTTTGATTAACGATTTTGTTTGCTGATTTGTAAAAACTCACCTGGCACAGGGCAGACACTCTGCTTGTCTCTGTAAAAGTCAACACATGCCTCTGATTTTTAACAAAAATAAAACAGACGCCTTCGTAAACTATTACCTATGAATGGGTATTACATCTATTTCTCTCAATATTTGATTGTTAAATAGAAATAATCAATACAATGAATAACTGGCACTTGATGAAGTTTATTTATTGCAGTAATTTACTACGCAAAAGGTGTGATTAGTAATTAGTTGAAACACTATAACTTCCAGGAAGTGTCTGCACAAGTTAAGTTTAATTGGTTAGTTTAATTAATTTAATCAGTTTATAAATCGTTTGAGTCATACCAGCTTTAATGTTAACATCTAAATGCATTTTAAATGGTTTACTTTTAATAATAACATAAAAAAGAGACATTCACAAAAAATTCACAAAAACAATTTACACATTTTTTAACAGCTTTACTTCACCACTGAAAACAAAGCCTCATCTACTAAAGCCAAACTCAGAGTGTGGAGGGGGACAAGAGCACAATCAGTACACGATGCACGTTTATATATTATATTCTACATGTAAAATTAAAGTCAAATTTATAAAGTCAAAAAAGAAATGCTTGTGATTACTATCACAGTAACTCTGAAGATTTCTC
>NC_141361.1:35614355-35856855 GCF_057382095.1 Aulonocara sp. 'chitande type north' Nkhata Bay
ACTTGGAAATCTTAGCTCAAACAGCTGCAAAACCTGTTTGCCCAGCACGGGAACCTTGAGTTCTATAAGATAAAGCCATAAACATGTGTATCCGAGTCTTCTATCAAAAGAACACGGGGACCTTGAGTTCTAAAAAGATAAAGCCATAAACATGTGTATCCGAGTCTTCTATCAAAAGTTACAGCTATTTATATGAAGTTGTACAAAATAGCTTTCTTTCGCCAAGACGGTGCGTTTCTCACTGTTACATGCATTTGAATGGGGAACTCGACCGAAACAAAGTATAGGTTTTCATTATGTGAATAACTTGGAAATCTTAGCTCAAACAGCTGCAAAACCTGTTTTCCCAGCACGGAGACCTTGAGTTCTATAAGATAAAGCCATAAACATGTGTATCCGAGTCTTCTATCAAAAGAACACGGGGACCTTGAGTACTATAAGATAAAGCCATAAACATGTGTATCCGAGTCTTCTATCAAAAGTTACAGCTATTTATATGAAGTTGTACAAAATAGCTTTCTTTCGCCAAGACGGTGCGTTTCTCACTGTTACATGCATTTGAATGGGGAACTCGACCGAAAAAAAGTATAGGTTTTCATTATGTGAATAACTTGGAAATCTTAGCTCAAACAGCTGCAAAACCTGTTTTCCCAGCACGGAGACCTTGAGTTCTATAAGATAAAGCCATAAACATGTTTTTCTGAGTCTTCTATCAAAAGTTACAGCTATTTATATGAAGTTGTACAAAAACGCTTTCTTTCGCCAAGACAGTGCTTTTCTTACTGTTACATGCATTTGAATGGAAACTCGACCGAAACAAAGTATAAGTTTTCATTATGTGAATAACTTGGAAATCTTAGCTCAAACAGCTGCAAAACCTTTTTGCCCAGCACGGGAACCTTGAGTTCTATAAGATAAAGCCATAAACATGTGTATCCGAGTCTTCTATCAAAAGTTATAGCTATTTATATGAAGTTCTACAAAAACGCTTTCTTTCACCAAGACAGTGCGTTTCTCACTGTTACATGCATTTGAATGCGAACTCGACCGAAACAAAGTATAGGTTTTCATTATGTGAATAACTTGGAAATCTTAGCTCAAACAGCTGCAAAACCTGTTTTCCCAGCACGGAGACCTTGGGTTCTATAAGATAAAGCCATAAACATGTTTGTCTGAGTCTTCTATCAAAAGTTACAGCTATTTATATGAAGTTGTACAGAAACGCTTTCTTTCGCCAAGACAGTGCGTTTCTCACTGTTACATGCATTTGAATGGGAACTCGACCGAAACAAAGTTTAAGTTTTCATTATGTGAATAACTTGGAAATCTTAGCTAAAACAGCTGCAAAACCTGTTTTCCCAGCACGGAGACCTTGAGTTCTATAAGATAAAGCCATAAACATGTTTGTCTGAGTCTTCTATCAAAAGTTACAGCTATTTATATGAAGTTGTACAAAAACGCTTTCTTTCGCCAAGACAGTGCGTTTCTCACTGTTACATGCATTTGAATGGGGAACTCGACCGAAACAAAGTATAGGTTTTCATTATGTGAATAACTTGGAAATCTTAGCTCAAACCGCTGCAAAACCTGTTTTCCCAGCACGGGAACCTTGAGTTCTATAAGATAAAGCCATAAACATGTGTATCTGAGTCTTCTATCAAAAGTTACAGCTATTTCTATGAAGTTGTACAAAAACGCTTTCTTTCGCCAAGACGGTGCGTTTCTCACTGTTACATGCATTTGAATGGGGAACTCGACCGAAATAAAGTATAGGTTTTCATTATGTGAATAACTTGGAAATCTTAGCTCAAACAGCTGCAAAACCTGTGTTCCCAGCACGGAGACCTTGAGTTCTATAAGATAAAGCCATAAACATGTGTATCCGAGTCTTCTATCAAAAGAACACGGGGACCTTGAGTACTATAAGATAAAGCCATAAACATGTGTATCCGAGTCTTCTATCAAAAGTTACAGCTATTTATATGAAGTTGTACAAAAACGCTTTCTTTCGCCAAGACAGTGCGTTTCTCACTGTTACATGCATTTGAATGCGAACTCGACCGAAACAAAGTATAGGTTTTCATTATGTGAATAACTTGGAAATCTTAGCTCAAACAGCTGCAAAACCTGTTTTCCCAGCACGGAGACCTTGGGTTCTATAAGATAAAGCCATGAACATGTTTGTCTGAGTCTTCTATCAAAAGTTACAGCTATTTATATGAAGTTGTACAAAAACGCTTTCTTTCGCCAAGACAGTGCGTTTCTCACTGTTACGTGCATTTGAATGCGAACTTGACCGAAACAAAGTATAAGTTTTCATTATGTGAATAACTTGGAAATCTTAGCTCAAACAGCTGCAAAACCTGTTTGCCCAGCACGGGAACCTTGAGTTCTATAAGATAAAGCCATAAACATGTGTATCCGAGTCTTCTATCAAAAGTTACAGCTATTTATATGAAGTTGTACAAAAACGCTTTCTTTCGCCAAGACAGTGCGTTTCTCACTGTTACATGCATTTGAATGGGAACTCGACCGAAACAAAGTATAAGTTTTCATTATGTGAATAACTTGGAAATCTTAGCTCAAACAGCTGCAAAACCTTTTTGCCCAGCACGGAGACCTTGAGTTCTATAAGATAAAGCCATGAACATGTTTGTCTGAGTCTTCTATCAAAAGTTACAGCTATTTATATGAAGTTGTACAAAAACGCTTTCTTTCGCCAAGACAGTGCGTTTCTCACTGTTACATGCATTTGAATGGGGAACTCCACCGAAACAAAGTATAGGTTTTCATTATGTGAATAACTTGGAAATCTTAGCTCAAACAGCTGCAAAACCTGTTTTCCCAGCACGGAGACCTTGAGTTCTATAAGATAAAGCCATAAACATGTTTGTCTGAGTCTTCTATCAAAAGTTACAGCTATTTATATGAAGTTGTACAAAAACGCTTTCTTTCGCCAAGACAGTGCGTTTCTCACTGTTACATGCATTTGAATGGGGAACTCCACCGAAACAAAGTATAGGTTTTCATTATGTGAATAACTTGGAAATCTTAGCTCAAACAGCTGCAAAACCTGTTTGCCCAGCACGGGAACCTTGAGTTCTATAAGATAAAGCCATAAACATGTGTATCCGAGTCTTCTATCAAAAGAACACGGGGACCTTGAGTTCTAAAAAGATAAAGCCATAAACATGTGTATCCGAGTCTTCTATCAAAAGTTACAGCTATTTATATGAAGTTGTACAAAAACGCTTTCTTTCGCCAAGACAGTGCGTTTCTCACTGTTACATGCATTTGAATGGGGAACTCGACCGAAACAAAGTATAAGTTTTCATTATGTGAATAACTTGGAAATCTTAGCTCAAACAGCTGCAAAACCTGTTTTCCCAGCACGGAGACCTTGAGTTCTATAAGATAAAGCCATAAACATGTTTGTCTGAGTCTTCTATCAAAAGTTACAGCTATTTATATGAAGTTGTACAAAAACGCTTTCTTTCGCCAAGACAGTGCGTTTCTCACTGTTACATGCATTTGAATGCGAACTTGACCGAAACAAAGTATAAGTTTTCATTATGTGAATAACTTGGAAATCTTAGCTCAAACAGCTGCAAAACCTGTTTTCCCAGCACGGAGACCTTGAGTTCTATAAGATAAAGCCATAAACATGTGTATCCGAGTCTTCTATCAAAAGTTACAGCTATTTATATGAAGTTGTACAAAAACGCTTTCTTTCGCCAAGACAGTGCGTTTCTCACTGTTACATGCATTTGAATGGGGAACTCGACCGAAACAAAGTATAAGTTTTCATTATGTGAATAACTTGGAAATCTTAGCTCAAACAGCTGCAAAACCTGTTTTCCCAGTACGGAGACCTTGAGTTCTATAAGATAAAGCCATAAACATGTGTATCCGAGTCTTCTATCAAAAGAACACGGGGACCTTGAGTACTATAAGATAAAGCCATAAACATGTGTATCCGAGTCTTCTATCAAAAGTTACAGCTATTTATATGAAGTTGTACAAAAACGCTTTCTTTCGCCAAGACAGTGCGTTTCTCACTGTTACATGCATTTGAATGCGAACTCGACCGAAACAAAGTATAGGTTTTCATTATGTGAATAACTTGGAAATCTTAGCTCAAACAGCTGCAAAACCTGTTTTCCCAGCACGGAGACCTTGGGTTCTATAAGATAAAGCCATGAACATGTTTGTCTGAGTCTTCTATCAAAAGTTACAGCTATTTATATGAAGTTGTACAAAAACGCTTTCTTTCGCCAAGACAGTGCGTTTCTCACTGTTACGTGCATTTGAATGCGAACTTGACCGAAACAAAGTATAAGTTTTCATTATGTGAATAACTTGGAAATCTTAGCTCAAACAGCTGCAAAACCTGTTTGCCCAGCACGGGAACCTTGAGTTCTATAAGATAAAGCCATAAACATGTGTATCCGAGTCTTCTATCAAAAGTTACAGCTATTTATATGAAGTTGTACAAAAACGCTTTCTTTCGCCAAGACAGTGCGTTTCTCACTGTTACATGCATTTGAATGGGAACTCGACCGAAACAAAGTATAAGTTTTCATTATGTGAATAACTTGGAAATCTTAGCTCAAACAGCTGCAAAACCTTTTTGCCCAGCACGGAGACCTTGAGTTCTATAAGATAAAGCCATGAACATGTTTGTCTGAGTCTTCTATCAAAAGTTACAGCTATTTATATGAAGTTGTACAAAAACGCTTTCTTTCGCCAAGACAGTGCGTTTCTCACTGTTACATGCATTTGAATGGGGAACTCCACCGAAACAAAGTATAGGTTTTCATTATGTGAATAACTTGGAAATCTTAGCTCAAACAGCTGCAAAACCTGTTTGCCCAGCACGGGAACCTTGAGTTCTATAAGATAAAGCCATAAACATGTGTATCCGAGTCTTCTATCAAAAGTTACAGCTATTTATATGAAGTTGTACAAAAACGCTTTCTTTCGCCAAGACAGTGCGTTTCTCACTGTTACATGCATTTGAATGGGGAACTCGACCGAAACAAAGTATAAGTTTTCATTATGTGAATAACTTGGAAATCTTAGCTCAAACAGCTGCAAAACCTGTTTTCCCAGCACGGAGACCTTGAGTTCTATAAGATAAAGCCATAAACATGTGTATCCGAGTCTTCTATCAAAAGAACACGGGGACCTTGAGTACTATAAGATAAAGCCATAAACATGTGTATCCGAGTCTTCTATCAAAAGTTACAGCTATTTATATGAAGTTGTACAAAAACGCTTTCTTTCGCCAAGACAGTGCGTTTCTCACTGTTACATGCATTTGAATGGGAACTCGACCGAAACAAAGTATAAGTTTTCATTATGTGAATAACTTGGAAATCTTAGCTCAAACAGCTGCAAAACCTTTTTGCCCAGCACGGAGACCTTGAGTTCTATAAGATAAAGCCATGAACATGTTTGTCTGAGTCTTCTATCAAAAGTTACAGCTATTTATATGAAGTTGTACAAAAACGCTTTCTTTCGCCAAGACAGTGCGTTTCTCACTGTTACATGCATTTGAATGGGGAACTCCACCGAAACAAAGTATAGGTTTTCATTATGTGAATAACTTGGAAATCTTAGCTCAAACAGCTGCAAAACCTGTTTTCCCAGCACGGAGACCTTGAGTTCTATAAGATAAAGCCATAAACATGTTTGTCTGAGTCTTCTATCAAAAGTTACAGCTATTTATATGAAGTTGTACAAAAACGCTTTCTTTCGCCAAGACAGTGCGTTTCTCACTGTTACATGCATTTGAATGGGGAACTCCACCGAAACAAAGTATAGGTTTTCATTATGTGAATAACTTGGAAATCTTAGCTCAAACAGCTGCAAAACCTGTTTGCCCAGCACGGGAACCTTGAGTTCTATAAGATAAAGCCATAAACATGTGTATCCGAGTCTTCTATCAAAAGAACACGGGGACCTTGAGTTCTAAAAAGATAAAGCCATAAACATGTGTATCCGAGTCTTCTATCAAAAGTTACAGCTATTTATATGAAGTTGTACAAAAACGCTTTCTTTCGCCAAGACAGTGCGTTTCTCACTGTTACATGCATTTGAATGGGGAACTCGACCGAAACAAAGTATAAGTTTTCATTATGTGAATAACTTGGAAATCTTAGCTCAAACAGCTGCAAAACCTGTTTTCCCAGCACGGAGACCTTGAGTTCTATAAGATAAAGCCATAAACATGTTTGTCTGAGTCTTCTATCAAAAGTTACAGCTATTTATATGAAGTTGTACAAAAACGCTTTCTTTCGCCAAGACAGTGCGTTTCTCACTGTTACATGCATTTGAATGCGAACTTGACCGAAACAAAGTATAAGTTTTCATTATGTGAATAACTTGGAAATCTTAGCTCAAACAGCTGCAAAACCTGTTTGCCCAGCACGGGAACCTTGAGTTCTATAAGATAAAGCCATAAACATGTGTATCCGAGTCTTCTATCAAAAGTTACAGCTATTTATATGAAGTTGTACAAAAACGCTTTCTTTCGCCAAGACAGTGCGTTTCTCACTGTTACATGCATTTGAATGGGAACTCGACCGAAACAAAGTATAAGTTTTCATTATGTGAATAACTTGGAAATCTTAGCTCAAACAGCTGCAAAACCTGTTTTCCCAGCACGGAGACCTTGAGTTCTATAAGATAAAGCCATAAACATGTTTGTCTGAGTCTTCTATCAAAAGTTACAGCTATTTATATGAAGTTGTACAAAAACGCTTTCTTTCGCCAAGACAGTGCGTTTCTCACTGTTACATGCATTTGAATGGGGAACTCCACCGAAACAAAGTATAGGTTTTCATTATGTGAATAACTTGGAAATCTTAGCTCAAACAGCTGCAAAACCTGTTTTCCCAGCACGGAGACCTTGAGTTCTATAAGATAAAGCCATAAACATGTGTATCCGAGTCTTCTATCAAAAGTTACAGCTATTTATATGAAGTTGTACAAAAACGCTTTCTTTCGCCAAGACAGTGCGTTTCTCACTGTTACATGCATTTGAATGGGGAACTCGACCGAAACAAAGTATAGGTTTTCATTATGTGAATAACTTGGAAATCTTAGCTCAAACAGCTGCAAAACCTGTTTGCCCAGCACGGGAACCTTGAGTTCTATAAGATAAAGCCATAAACATGTGTATCCGAGTCTTCTATCAAAAGTTACAGCTATTTATATGAAGTTGTACAAAAACGCTTTCTTTCGCCAAGACAGTGCGTTTCTCACTGTTACATGCATTTGAATGGGGAACTCGACCGAAACAAAGTATAAGTTTTCATTATGTGAATAACTTGGAAATCTTAGCTCAAACAGCTGCAAAACCTGTTTTCCCAGCACGGAGACCTTGAGTTCTATAAGATAAAGCCATAAACATGTTTGTCTGAGTCTTCTATCAAAAGTTACAGCTATTTATATGAAGTTGTACAAAAACGCTTTCTTTCGCCAAGACAGTGCGTTTCTCACTGTTACATGCATTTGAATGGGGAACTCGACCGAAACAAAGTATAGGTTTTCATTATGTGAATAACTTCGAAATCTTAGCTCAAACAGCTGCAAAACCTGTTTTCCCAGCACGGAGACCTTGAGTTCTATAAGATAAAGCCATAAACATGTGTATCCGAGTCTTCTATCAAAAGTTACAGCTATTTATATGAAGTTGTACAAAAACGCTTTCTTTCGCCAAGACAGAAACCTGTTTTCCCAGCACGGAGACCTTGAGTTCTATAAGATAAAGCCATAAACATGTGTATCCGAGTCTTCTATCAAAAGTTACAGCTATCAAAAGTTGTACAAAATAGCTTTCTTTCGCCAAGACGGTGCGTTTCTCACTGTTACATGCATTTGAATGCGATCTTGACCGAAACAAAGTATAGGTTTTCATTATGTGAATAACTTGGAAATCTTAGCTCAAACAGCTGCAAAACCTGTTTTCCCAGCACGGAGACCTTGGGTTCTATAAGATAAAGCCATAAACATGTTTGTCTGAGTCTTCTATCAAAAGTTACAGCTATTTATATGAAGTTGTACAAAAACGCTTTCTTTCGCCAAGACAGTGCGTTTCTCACTGTTACGTGCATTTGAATGCGAACTTGACCGAAACAAAGTATAGGTTTTCATTATGTGAATAACTTGGAAATCTTAGCTCAAACAGCTGCAAAACCTGTTTGCCCAGCACGGGAACCTTGAGTTCTATAAGATAAAGCCATAAACATGTGTATCCGAGTCTTCTATCAAAAGTTACAGCTATTTATATGAAGTTGTACAAAAACGCTTTCTTTCGCCAAGACAGTGCGTTTCTCACTGTTACATGCATTTGAATGGGAACTCGACCGAAACAAAGTATAAGTTTTCATTATGTGAATAACTTGGAAATCTTAGCTCAAACAGCTGCAAAACCTGTTTTCCCAGCACGGAGACCATAAGTTCTATAAGATAAAGCCATAAACATGTTTGTCTGAGTCTTCTATCAAAAGTTACAGCTATTTATATGAAGTTGTACAAAAACGCTTTCTTTCGCCAAGACAGTGCGTTTCTCACTGTTACATGCATTTGAATGGGGAACTCCACCGAAACAAAGTATAGGTTTTCATTATGTGAATAACTTGGAAATCTTAGCTCAAACAGCTGCAAAACCTGTTTTCCCAGCACGGAGACCTTGAGTTCTATAAGATAAAGCCATAAACATGTGTATCCGAGTCTTCTATCAAAAGAACACGGGGACCTTGAGTTCTAAAAAGATAAAGCCATAAACATGTGTATCCGAGTCTTCTATCAAAAGTTACAGCTATTTATATGAAGTTGTACAAAAACGCTTTCTTTCGCCAAGACAGTGCGTTTCTCACTGTTACATGCATTTGAATGGGGAACTCGACCGAAACAAAGTATAAGTTTTCATTATGTGAATAACTTGGAAATCTTAGCTCAAACAGCTGCAAAACCTGTTTTCCCAGCACGGAGACCTTGAGTTCTATAAGATAAAGCCATAAACATGTGTATCCGAGTCTTCTATCAAAAGTTACAGCTATTTATATGAAGTTGTACAAAATAGCTTTCTTTCGCCAAGACGGTGCGTTTCTCACTGTTACATGCATTTGAATGCGATCTTGACCGAAACAAAGTATAGGTTTTCATTATGTGAATAACTTGGAAATCTTAGCTCAAACAGCTGCAAAACCTGTTTTCCCAGCACGGAGACCTTGGGTTCTATAAGATAAAGCCATAAACATGTTTGTCTGAGTCTTCTATCAAAAGTTACAGCTATTTATATGAAGTTGTACAAAAACGCTTTCTTTCGCCAAGACAGTGCGTTTCTCACTGTTACGTGCATTTGAATGCGAACTTGACCGAAACAAAGTATAAGTTTTCATTATGTGAATAACTTGGAAATCTTAGCTCAAACAGCTGCAAAACCTGTTTGCCCAGCACGGGAACCTTGAGTTCTATAAGATAAAGCCATAAACATGTGTATCCGAGTCTTCTATCAAAAGTTACAGCTATTTATATGAAGTTGTACAAAAACGCTTTCTTTCGCCAAGACAGTGCGTTTCTCACTGTTACATGCATTTGAATGGGAACTCGACCGAAACAAAGTATAAGTTTTCATTATGTGAATAACTTGGAAATCTTAGCTCAAACAGCTGCAAAACCTGTTTTCCCAGCACGGAGACCTTGAGTTCTATAAGATAAAGCCATAAACATGTTTGTCTGAGTCTTCTATCAAAAGTTACAGCTATTTATATGAAGTTGTACAAAAACGCTTTCTTTCGCCAAGACAGTGCGTTTCTCACTGTTACATGCATTTGAATGGGGAACTCCACCGAAACAAAGTATAGGTTTTCATTATGTGAATAACTTGGAAATCTTAGCTCAAACAGCTGCAAAACCTGTTTTCCCAGCACGGAGACCTTGAGTTCTATAAGATAAAGCCATAAACATGTGTATCCGAGTCTTCTATCAAAAGTTACAGCTATTTATATGAAGTTGTACAAAAACGCTTTCTTTCGCCAAGACAGTGCGTTTCTCACTGTTACATGCATTTGAATGGGGAACTCGACCGAAACAAAGTATAGGTTTTCATTATGTGAATAACTTGGAAATCTTAGCTCAAACAGCTGCAAAACCTGTTTGCCCAGCACGGGAACCTTGAGTTCTATAAGATAAAGCCATAAACATGTGTATCCGAGTCTTCTATCAAAAGTTACAGCTATTTATATGAAGTTGTACAAAAACGCTTTCTTTCGCCAAGACAGTGCGTTTCTCACTGTTACATGCATTTGAATGGGGAACTCGACCGAAACAAAGTATAAGTTTTCATTATGTGAATAACTTGGAAATCTTAGCTCAAACAGCTGCAAAACCTGTTTTCCCAGCACGGAGACCTTGAGTTCTATAAGATAAAGCCATAAACATGTTTGTCTGAGTCTTCTATCAAAAGTTACAGCTATTTATATGAAGTTGTACAAAAACGCTTTCTTTCGCCAAGACAGTGCGTTTCTCACTGTTACATGCATTTGAATGGGGAACTCGACCGAAACAAAGTATAGGTTTTCATTATGTGAATAACTTGGAAATCTTAGCTCAAACAGCTGCAAAACCTGTTTTCCCAGCACGGAGACCTTGAGTTCTATAAGATAAAGCCATAAACATGTGTATCCGAGTCTTCTATCAAAAGTTACAGCTATTTATATGAAGTTGTACAAAAACGCTTTCTTTCGCCAAGACAGTGCGTTTCTCACTGTTACATGCATTTGAATGGGGAACTCGACCGAAACAAAGTATAGGTTTTCATTATGTGAATAACTTGGAAATCTTAGCTCAAACAGCTGCAAAACCTGTTTTCCCAGCACGGGAACCTTGAGTTCTATAAGATAAAGCCATAAACATGTGTATCCGAGTCTTCTATCAAAAGTTACAGCTATTTATATGAAGTTGTACAAAAACGCTTTCTTTCGCCAAGACAGTGCGTTTCTCACTGTTACATGCATTTGAATGGGGAACTCGACCGAAACAAAGTATACGTTTTCATTATGTGAATAACTTGGAAATCTTAGCTCAAACAGCTGCAAAACCTGTTTTCCCAGCACGGAGACCTTGAGTTCTATATGATAAAGCCATGAACATGTTTGTCTGAGTCTTCTATCAAAAGTTACAGCTATTTATATGAAGTTGTACAAAAACGCTTTCTTTCGCCAAGACAGTGCCTTTCTCACTGTTACATGCATTTGAATGGGGAACTCCACCGAAACAAAGTATAGGTTTTCATTATGTGAATAACTTGGAATTCTTAGCTCAAACAGCTGCAAAACCTGTTTGCCCAGCACGGGAACCTTGAGTTCTATAAGATAAAGCCATAAACATGTGTATCCGAGTCTTCTATCAAAAGAACACGGGGACCTTGAGTTCTAAAAAGATAAAGCCATAAACATGTGTATCCGAGTCTTCTATCAAAAGTTACAGCTATTTATATGAAGTTGTACAAAAACGCTTTCTTTCGCCAAGACAGTGCGTTTCTCACTGTTACATGCATTTGAATGGGGAACTCGACCGAAACAAAGTATAAGTTTTCATTATGTGAATAACTTGGAAATCTTAGCTCAAACAGCTGCAAAACCTGTTTTCCCAGCACGGAGACCTTGAGTTCTATAAGATAAAGCCATAAACATGTGTATCCGAGTCTTCTATCAAAAGTTACAGCTATTTATATGAAGTTGTACAAAATAGCTTTCTTTCGCCAAGACGGTGCGTTTCTCACTGTTACATGCATTTGAATGCGATCTTGACCGAAACAAAGTATAGGTTTTCATTATGTGAATAACTTGGAAATCTTAGCTCAAACAGCTGCAAAACCTGTTTTCCCAGCACGGAGACCTTGGGTTCTATAAGATAAAGCCATAAACATGTTTGTCTGAGTCTTCTATCAAAAGTTACAGCTATTTATATGAAGTTGTACAAAAACGCTTTCTTTCGCCAAGACAGTGCGTTTCTCACTGTTACGTGCATTTGAATGCGAACTTGACCGAAACAAAGTATAAGTTTTCATTATGTGAATAACTTGGAAATCTTAGCTCAAACAGCTGCAAAACCTGTTTGCCCAGCACGGGAACCTTGAGTTCTATAAGATAAAGCCATAAACATGTGTATCCGAGTCTTCTATCAAAAGTTACAGCTATTTATATGAAGTTGTACAAAAACGCTTTCTTTCGCCAAGACAGTGCGTTTCTCACTGTTACATGCATTTGAATGGGAACTCGACCGAAACAAAGTATAAGTTTTCATTATGTGAATAACTTGGAAATCTTAGCTCAAACAGCTGCAAAACCTGTTTTCCCAGCACGGAGACCTTGAGTTCTATAAGATAAAGCCATAAACATGTTTGTCTGAGTCTTCTATCAAAAGTTACAGCTATTTATATGAAGTTGTACAAAAACGCTTTCTTTCGCCAAGACAGTGCGTTTCTCACTGTTACATGCATTTGAATGGGGAACTCCACCGAAACAAAGTATAGGTTTTCATTATGTGAATAACTTGGAAATCTTAGCTCAAACAGCTGCAAAACCTGTTTTCCCAGCACGGAGACCTTGAGTTCTATAAGATAAAGCCATAAACATGTGTATCCGAGTCTTCTATCAAAAGTTACAGCTATTTATATGAAGTTGTACAAAAACGCTTTCTTTCGCCAAGACAGTGCGTTTCTCACTGTTACATGCATTTGAATGGGGAACTCGACCGAAACAAAGTATAGGTTTTCATTATGTGAATAACTTGGAAATCTTAGCTCAAACAGCTGCAAAACCTGTTTTCCCAGCACGGGAACCTTGAGTTCTATAAGATAAAGCCATAAACATGTGTATCCGAGTCTTCTATCAAAAGAACACGGGGACCTTGAGTTCTAAAAAGATAAAGCCATAAACATGTGTATCCGAGTCTTCTATCAAAAGTTACAGCTATTTATATGAAGTTGTACAAAAACGCTTTCTTTCGCCAAGACAGTGCGTTTCTCACTGTTACATGCATTTGAATGGGGAACTCGACCGAAACAAAGTATAAGTTTTCATTATGTGAATAACTTGGAAATCTTAGCTCAAACAGCTGCAAAACCTGTTTTCCCAGCACGGAGACCTTGAGTTCTATAAGATAAAGCCATAAACATGTTTGTCTGAGTCTTCTATCAAAAGTTACAGCTATTTATATGAAGTTGTACAAAAACGCTTTCTTTCGCCAAGACAGTGCATTTCTCACTGTTACATGCATTTGAATGGGGAACTCGACCGAAACAAAGTATAGGTTTTCATTATGTGAATAACTTGGAAATCTTAGCTCAAACAGCTGCAAAACCTGTTTTCCCAGCACGGAGACCTTGAGTTCTATAAGATAAAGCCATAAACATGTGTATCCGAGTCTTCTATCAAAAGTTACAGCTATTTATATGAAGTTGTACAAAAACGCTTTCTTTCGCCAAGACAGTGCGTTTCTCACTGTTACATGCATTTGAATGGGGAACTCGACCGAAACAAAGTATAGGTTTTCATTATGTGAATAACTTGGAAATCTTAGCTCAAACAGCTGCAAAACCTGTTTTCCCAGCACGGGAACCTTGAGTTCTATAAGATAAAGCCATAAACATGTGTATCCGAGTCTTCTATCAAAAGTTACAGCTATTTATATGAAGTTGTACAAAAACGCTTTCTTTCGCCAAGACAGTGCGTTTCTCACTGTTACATGCATTTGAATGGGGAACTCGACCGAAACAAAGTATAGGTTTTCATTATGTGAATAACTTGGAAATCTTAGCTCAAACAGCTGCAAAACCTGTTTTCCCAGCACGGGAACCTTGAGTTCTATAAGATAAAGCCATAAACATGTTTGTCTGAGTCTTCTATCAAAAGAACACGGGGACCTTGAGTACTATAAGATAAAGCCATAAACATGTGTATCCGAGTCTTCTATCAAAAGAACACGGGGACCTTGAGTACTATAAGATAAAGCCATAAACATGTTTTTCTGAGTCTTCTATCAAAAGTTACAGCTATTTATATGAAGTTGTACAAAAACGCTTTCTTTCGCCAAGACAGTGCGTTTCTCGCTATTACATGCATTTGAATGGGGAACTCGACCGAAACAAAGTATAAGTTTTCATTATGTGAATAACTTGGAAATCTTAGCTCAAATAGCTGCAAAACCTTTTTGCTCAGCACGGCAACCTTGAGTTCTATAAGATAAAGCCATAAACATGTGTATCCGAGTCTTCTATCAAAAGTTACAGCTATTTATATGAAGTTGTACAAAAACGCTTTCTTTCGCCAAGACAGTGCTTTTCTCACTGTTACATGCATTTGAATGGAAACTCGACCGAAACAAAGTATAAGTTTTCATTATGTGAATAACTTGGAAATCTTAGCTCAAACAGCTGCAAAACCTTTTTGCCCAGCTCGGGAACCTTGAGTTCTATAAGATAAAGCCATAAACATGTGTATCCGAGTCTTCTATCAAAAGTTACAGCTATTTATATGAAGTTCTACAAAAACGCTTTCTTTCACCAAGACAGTGTGTTTCTCACTGTTACATGCATTTGAGTGCGAACTCGACCGAAACAAAGTATAGGTTTTCATTATGTGAATAACTTGGAAATCTTAGCTCAAACAGCTGCAAAACCTGTTTTCCCAGCACGGAGACCTTGGGTTCTATAAGATAAAGCCATAAACATGTGTATCCGAGTCTTCTATCAAAAGTTACAGCTATTTATATGAAGTTGTACAAAAACGCTTTCTTTCGCCAAGACAGTGCGTTTCTCACTGTTACGTGCATTTGAATGTGAACTTGACCGAAACAAAGTATAAGTTTTCATTATGTGAATAACTTGGAAATCTTAGCTCAAACAGCTGCAAAACCTGTTTGCCCAGCACGGGAACCTTGAGTTCTATAAGATAAAGCCATAAACATGTGTATCCGAGTCTTCTATCAAAAGTTACAGCTATTTATATGAAGTTGTACAAAAACGCTTTCTTTCGCCAAGACAGTGCGTTTCTCACTGTTACATGCATTTGAATGGGGAACTCCACCGAAACAAAGTATATGTTTTCATTATGTGAATAACTTGGAAATCTTAGCTCAAACAGCTGCAAAACCTGTTTTCCCAGCACGGAGACCTTGAGTTCTATAAGATAAAGCCATAAACATGTTTGTCTGAGTCTTCTATCAAAAGTTACAGCTATTTATATGAAGTTGTACAAAAACGCTTTCTTTCGCCAAGACAGTGCGTTTCTCACTGTTACATGCATTTGAATGGGGAACTCGACCGAAACAAAGTATAGGTTTTCATTATGTGAATAACTTGGAAATCTTAGCTCAAACAGCTGCAAAACCTGTTTGCCCAGCACGGGAACCTTGAGTTCTATAAGATAAAGCCATAAACATGTGTATCCGAGTCTTCTATCAAAAGTTACAGCTATTTATATGAAGTTGTACAAAAACGCTTTCTTTCGCCAAGACAGTGCGTTTCTCACTGTTACATGCATTTGAATGGGGAACTCCACCGAAACAAAGTATAGGTTTTCATTATGTGAATAACTTGGAAATCTTAGCTCAAACAGCTGCAAAACCTTTTTTCCCAGCACGGAGACCTTGAGTTCTATAAGATAAAGCCATAAACATGTTTGTCTGAGTCTTCTATCAAAAGTTACAGCTATTTATATGAAGTTGTACAATAACGCTTTCTTTCGCCAAGACAGTGCGTTTCTCACTGTTACATGCATTTGAATGGGGAACTCGACCGAAACAAAGTATAGGTTTTCATTATGTGAATAACTTGGAAATCTTAGCTCAAACAGCTGCAAAACCTGTTTTCCCAGCACGGAGACCTTGAGTTCTATAAGATAAAGCCATAAACATGTGTATACGAGTCTTCTATCAAAAGAACACGGGGACCTTGAGTTCTATAAGATAAAGCCATAAACATGTGTATCCGAGTCTTCTATCAAAATTTACAGCTATTTATATGAAGTTGTACAAAAACGCTTTCTTTCGCCAAGACAGTGCGTTTCTCACTGTTACATGCATTTGAATGGGGAACTCCACCGAAACAAAGTATAGGTTTTCATTATGTGAATAACTTGGAAATCTTAGCTCAAACAGCTGCAAAACCTGTTTTCCCAGCACGGAGACCTTGAGTTCTATAAGATAAAGCCATAAACATGTGTATCCGAGTCTTCTATCAAAAGTTACAGCTATTTATATGAAGTTGTACAAAAACGCTTTCTTTCGCCAAGACAGTGCGTTTCTCACTGTTACATGCATTTGAATGGGGAACTCGACCGAAACAAAGTATAGGTTTTCATTATGTGAATAACTTGGAAATCTTAGCTCAAACAGCTGCAAAACCTGTTTTCCCAGCACGGGAACCTTGAGTTCTATAAGATAAAGCCATAAACATGTGTATCCGAGTCTTCTATCAAAAGTTACAGCTATTTATATGAAGTTGTACAAAAACGCTTTCTTTCGCCAAGACAGTGCGTTTCTCACTGTTACATGCATTTGAATGGGGAACTCGACCGAAACAAAGTATACGTTTTCATTATGTGAATAACTTGGAAATCTTAGCTCAAACAGCTGCAAAACCTGTTTTCCCAGCAAGGAGACCTTGAGTTCTATATGATAAAGCCATGAACATGTTTGTCTGAGTCTTCTATCAAAAGTTACAGCTATTTATATGAAGTTGTACAAAAACGCTTTCTTTCGCCAAGACAGTGCGTTTCTCACTGTTACATGCATTTGAATGGGGAACTCGACCGAAACAAAGTATACGTTTTCATTATGTGAATAACTTGGAAATCTTAGCTCAAACAGCTGCAAAACCTGTTTTCCCAGCACGGGAACCTTGAGTTCTATAAGATAAAGCCATAAACATGTGTATCCGAGTCTTCTATCAAAAGAACACGGGGACCTTGAGTTCTAAAAAGATAAAGCCATAAACATGTGTATCCGAGTCTTCTATCAAAAGTTACAGCTATTTATATGAAGTTGTACAAAAACGCTTTCTTTCGCCAAGACAGTGCGTTTCTCACTGTTACATGCATTTGAATGGGGAACTCGACCGAAACAAAGTATAGGTTTTCATTATGTGAATAACTTGGAAATCTTAGCTCAAACAGCTGCAAAACCTGTTTTCCCAGCACGGGAACCTTGAGTTCTATAAGATAAAGCCATAAACATGTGTATCCGAGTCTTCTATCAAAAGTTACAGCTATTTATATGAAGTTGTACAAAAACGCTTTCTTTCGCCAAGACAGTGCGTTTCTCACTGTTACATGCATTTGAATGGGGAACTCCACCGAAACAAAGTATATGTTTTCATTATGTGAATAACTTGGAAATCTTAGCTCAAACAGCTGCAAAACCTGTTTTCCCAGCACGGAGACCTTGAGTTCTATAAGATAAAGCCATAAACATGTTTGTCTGAGTCTTCTATCAAAAGAACACGGGGACCTTGAGTACTATAAGATAAAGCCATAAACATGTGTATCCGAGTCTTCTATCAAAAGAACACGGGGACCTTGAGTACTATAAGATAAAGCCATAAACATGTGTATCCGAGTCTTCTATCAAAAGTTACAGCTATTTATATGAAGTTGTACAAAATAGCTTTCTTTCGCCAAGACGGTGCGTTTCTCACTGTTACATGCATTTGAATGGGAACTCGACCGAAACAAAGTATAGGTTTTCATTATGTGAATAACTTGGAAATCTTAGCTCAAACAGCTGCAAAACCTGTTTTCCCAGCACGGAGACCTTGAGTTCTATAAGATAAAGCCATAAACATGTTTTTCTGAGTCTTCTATCAAAAGTTACAGCTATTTATATGAAGTTGTACAAAAACGCTTTCTTTCGCCAAGACAGTGCGTTTCTCACTGTTACATGCATTTGAATGGGGAACTCGACCGAAACAAAGTATAAGTTTTCATTATGTGAATAACTTGGAAATCTTAGCTCAAATAGCTGCAAAACCTTTTTGCTCAGCACGGCAACCTTGAGTTCTATAAGATAAAGCCATAAACATGTGTATCCGAGTCTTCTATCAAAAGTTACAGCTATTTATATGAAGTTCTACAAAAACGCTTTCTTTCACCAAGACAGTGTGTTTCTCACTGTTACATGCATTTGAGTGCGAACTCGACCGAAACAAAGTATAGGTTTTCATTATGTGAATAACTTGGAAATCTTAGCTCAAACAGCTGCAAAACCTGTTTTCCCAGCACGGAGACCTTGGGTTCTATAAGATAAAGCCATAAACATGTGTATCCGAGTCTTCTATCAAAAGTTACAGCTATTTATATGAAGTTGTACAAAAACGCTTTCTTTCGCCAAGACAGTGCGTTTCTCACTGTTACGTGCATTTGAATGAGAACTTGACCGAAACAAAGTATAAGTTTTCATTATGTGAATAACTTGGAAATCTTAGCTCAAACAGCTGCAAAACCTGTTTTCCCAGCACGGAGACCTTGAGTTCTATAAGATAAAGCCATAAACATGTTTGTCTGAGTCTTCTATCAAAAGTTACAGCTATTTATATGAAGTTGTACAAAAACGCTTTCTTTCGCCAAGACAGTGCGTTTCTCACTGTTACATGCATTTGAATGGGGAACTCGACCGAAACAAAGTATAGGTTTTCATTATGTGAATAACTTGGAAATCTTAGCTCAAACAGCTGCAAAACCTGTTTTCCCAGCACGGAGACCTTGAGTTCTATAAGATAAAGCCATAAACATGTGTATACGAGTCTTCTATCAAAAGAACACGGGGACCTTGAGTTCTATAAAATAAAGCCATAAACATGTGTATCCGAGTCTTCTATCAAAATTTACAGCTATTTATATGAAGTTGTACAAAAACGCTTTCTTTCGCCAAGACAGTGCGTTTCTCACTGTTACATGCATTTGAATGGGGAACTCGACCGAAACAAAGTATAGGTTTTCATTATGTGAATAACTTGGAAATCTTAGCTCAAACAGCTGCAAAACCTGTTTTCCCAGCACGGAGACCTTGAGTTCTATAAGATAAAGCCATAAACATGTGTATCCGAGTCTTCTATCAAAAGAACACGGGGACCTTGAGTACTATAAGATAAAGCCATAAACATGTGTATCCGAGTCTTCTATCAAAAGTTACAGCTATTTATATGAAGTTGTACAAAATAGCTTTCTTTCGCCAAGACGGTGCGTTTCTCACTGTTACATGCATTTGAATGGGGAACTCGACCGAAAAAAAGTATAGGTTTTCATTATGTGAATAACTTGGAAATCTTAGCTCAAACAGCTGCAAAACCTGTTTTCCCAGCACGGAGACCTTGAGTTCTATAAGATAAAGCCATAAACATGTGTATCCGAGTCTTCTATCAAAAGAACACGGGGACCTTGAGTCCTATAAGATAAAGCCATAAACATGTGTATCCGAGTCTTCTATCAAAAGTTACAGCTATTTATATGAAGTTGTACAAAAACGCTTTCTTTCGCCAAGACAGTGCGTTTCTCACTGTTACATGCATTTGAATGGGGAACTCGACCGAAACAAAGTATAAGTTTTCATTATGTGAATAACTTGGAAATCTTAGCTCAAACAGCTGCAAAACCTGTTTTCCCAGCACGGAGACCTTGAGTTCTATAAGATAAAGCCATAAACATGTTTGTCTGAGTCTTCTATCAAAAGTTACAGCTATTTATATGAAGTTGTACAAAAACGCTTTCTTTCGCCAAGACAGTGCGTTTCTCACTGTTACATGCATTTGAATGGGGAACTCGACCGAAACAAAGTATAGGTTTTCATTATGTGAATAACTTGGAAATCTTAGTTCAAACAGCTGCAAAACCTGTTTTCCCAGCACGGAGACCTTGAGTTCTATAAGATAAAGCCATAAACATGTGTATCCGAGTCTTCTATCAAAAGAACACGGGGACCTTGAGTACTATAAGATAAAGCCATAAACATGTGTATCCGAGTCTTCTATCAAAAGTTACAGCTATTTATATGAAGTTGTACAAAATAGCTTTCTTTCGCCAAGACGGTGCGTTTCTCACTGTTACATGCATTTGAATGGGGAACTCGACCGAAACAAAGTATAGGTTTTCATTATGTGAATAACTTGGAAATCTTAGCTCAAACAGCTGCAAAACCTGTTTTCCCAGCACGGAGACCTTGAGTTCTATAAGATAAAGCCATAAACATGTGTATACGAGTCTTCTATCAAAAGAACACGGGGACCTTGAGTTCTATAAAATAAAGCCATAAACATGTGTATCCGAGTCTTCTATCAAAATTTACAGCTATTTATATGAAGTTGTACAAAAACGCTTTCTTTCGCCAAGACAGTGCGTTTCTCACTGTTACATGCATTTGAATGGGGAACTCGACCGAAACAAAGTATAGGTTTTCATTATGTGAATAACTTGGAAATCTTAGCTCAAACAGCTGCAAAACCTGTTTTCCCAGCACGGAGACCTTGAGTTCTATAAGATAAAGCCATAAACATGTGTATCCGAGTCTTCTATCAAAAGAACACGGGGACCTTGAGTACTATAAGATAAAGCCATAAACATGTGTATCCGAGTCTTCTATCAAAAGTTACAGCTATTTATATGAAGTTGTACAAAATAGCTTTCTTTCGCCAAGACGGTGCGTTTCTCACTGTTACATGCATTTGAATGGGGAACTCGACCGAAAAAAAGTATAGGTTTTCATTATGTGAATAACTTGGAAATCTTAGCTCAAACAGCTGCAAAACCTGTTTTCCCAGCACGGAGACCTTGAGTTCTATAAGATAAAGCCATAAACATGTGTATCCGAGTCTTCTATCAAAAGAACACGGGGACCTTGAGTCCTATAAGATAAAGCCATAAACATGTGTATCCGAGTCTTCTATCAAAAGTTACAGCTATTTATATGAAGTTGTACAAAAACGCTTTCTTTCGCCAAGACAGTGCGTTTCTCACTGTTACATGCATTTGAATGGGGAACTCGACCGAAACAAAGTATAAGTTTTCATTATGTGAATAACTTGGAAATCTTAGCTCAAACAGCTGCAAAACCTGTTTTCCCAGCACGGAGACCTTGAGTTCTATAAGATAAAGCCATAAACATGTTTGTCTGAGTCTTCTATCAAAAGTTACAGCTATTTATATGAAGTTGTACAAAAACGCTTTCTTTCGCCAAGACAGTGCGTTTCTCACTGTTACATGCATTTGAATGGGGAACTCGACCGAAACAAAGTATAGGTTTTCATTATGTGAATAACTTGGAAATCTTAGTTCAAACAGCTGCAAAACCTGTTTTCCCAGCACGGAGACCTTGAGTTCTATAAGATAAAGCCATAAACATGTGTATCCGAGTCTTCTATCAAAAGAACACGGGGACCTTGAGTACTATAAGATAAAGCCATAAACATGTGTATCCGAGTCTTCTATCAAAAGTTACAGCTATTTATATGAAGTTGTACAAAATAGCTTTCTTTCGCCAAGACGGTGCGTTTCTCACTGTTACATGCATTTGAATGGGGAACTCGACCGAAACAAAGTATAGGTTTTCATTATGTGAATAACTTGGAAATCTTAGCTCAAACAGCTGCAAAACCTGTTTTCCCAGCACGGAGACCTTGAGTTCTATAAGATAAAGCCATAAACATGTGTATACGAGTCTTCTATCAAAAGTTACAGCTATTTATATGAAGTTGTACAAAAACGCTTTCTTTCGCCAAGACAGTGCGTTTCTCACTGTTACATGCATTTGAATGGGGAACTCGACCGAAACAAAGTATAGGTTTTCATTATGTGAATAACTTGGAAATCTTAGCTCAAACAGCTGCAAAACCTGTTTTCCCAGCACGGAGACCTTGAGTTCTATAAGATAAAGCCATAAACATGTGTATCCGAGTCTTCTATCAAAAGAACACGGGGACCTTGAGTACTATAAGATAAAGCCATAAACATGTGTATCCGAGTCTTCTATCAAAAGTTACAGCTATTTATATGAAGTTGTACAAAATAGCTTTCTTTCGCCAAGACGGTGCGTTTCTCACTGTTACATGCATTTGAATGGGGAACTCCACCGAAACAAAGTATAAGTTTTCATTATGTGAATAACTTGGAAATCTTAGCTCAAACAGCTGCAAAACCTTTTTGCCCAGCACGGGAACCTTGAGTTCTATAAGATAAAGCCATAAACATGTGTATCCGAGTCTTCTATCAAAAGAACACGGGGACCTTGAGTTCTAAAAAGATAAAGCCATAAACATGTGTATCCGAGTCTTCTATCAAAAGTTACAGCTATTTATATGAAGTTGTACAAAAACGCTTTCTTTCGCCAAGACAGTGCGTTTCTCACTGTTACATGCATTTGAATGGGGAACTCGACCGAAACAAAGTATAAGTTTTCATTATGTGAATAACTTGGAAATCTTAGTTCAAACAGCTGCAAAACCTGTTTTCCCAGCACGGAGACCTTGAGTTCTATAAGATAAAGCCATAAACATGTTTGTCTGAGTCTTCTATCAAAAGTTAGAGCTATTTATATGAAGTTGTACAAAAACGCTTTCTTTCGCCAAGACAGTGCGTTTCTCACTGTTACATGCATTTGAATGGGGAACTCGACCGAAACAAAGTATAGGTTTTCATTATGTGAATAACTTGGAAATCTTAGTTCAAACAGCTGCAAAACCTGTTTTCCCAGCACGGAGACCTTGAGTTCTATAAGATAAAGCCATAAACATGTGTATCCGAGTCTTCTATCAAAAGAACACGGGGACCTTGAGTACTATAAGATAAAGCCATAAACATGTGTATCCGAGTCTTCTATCAAAAGTTACAGCTATTTATATGAAGTTGTACAAAATAGCTTTCTTTCGCCAAGACGGTGCGTTTCTCACTGTTACATGCATTTGAATGGGGAACTCCACCGAAACAAAGTATAAGTTTTCATTATGTGAATAACTTGGAAATCTTAGCTCAAACAGCTGCAAAACCTTTTTGCCCAGCACGGGAACCTTGAGTTCTATAAGATAAAGCCATAAACATGTGTATCCGAGTCTTCTATCAAAAGAACACGGGGACCTTGAGTCCTATAAGATAAAGCCATAAACATGTGTATCCGAGTCTTCTATCAAAAGTTACAGCTATTTATATGAAGTTGTACAAAAACGCTTTCTTTCGCCAAGACAGTGCGTTTCTCACTGTTACATGCATTTGAATGGGGAACTCGACCGAAACAAAGTATAAGTTTTCATTATGTGAATAACTTGGAAATCTTAGCTCAAACAGCTGCAAAACCTGTTTTCCCAGCACGGAGACCTTGAGTTCTATAAGATAAAGCCATAAACATGTTTGTCTGAGTCTTCTATCAAAAGTTACAGCTATTTATATGAAGTTGTACAAAAACGCTTTCTTTCGCCAAGACAGTGCGTTTCTCACTGTTACATGCATTTGAATGGGGAACTCGACCGAAACAAAGTATAGGTTTTCATTATGTGAATAACTTGGAAATCTTAGTTCAAACAGCTGCAAAACCTGTTTTCCCAGCACGGAGACCTTGAGTTCTATAAGATAAAGCCATAAACATGTGTATCCGAGTCTTCTATCAAAAGAACACGGGGACCTTGAGTACTATAAGATAAAGCCATAAACATGTGTATCCGAGTCTTCTATCAAAAGTTACAGCTATTTATATGAAGTTGTACAAAATAGCTTTCTTTCGCCAAGACGGTGCGTTTCTCACTGTTACATGCATTTGAATGGGGAACTCGACCGAAACAAAGTATAGGTTTTCATTATGTGAATAACTTGGAAATCTTAGCTCAAACAGCTGCAAAACCTGTTTTCCCAGCACGGAGACCTTGAGTTCTATAAGATAAAGCCATAAACATGTGTATACGAGTCTTCTATCAAAAGAACACGGGGACCTTGAGTTCTATAAAATAAAGCCATAAACATGTGTATCCGAGTCTTCTATCAAAATTTACAGCTATTTATATGAAGTTGTACAAAAACGCTTTCTTTCGCCAAGACAGTGCGTTTCTCACTGTTACATGCATTTGAATGGGGAACTCGACCGAAACAAAGTATAGGTTTTCATTATGTGAATAACTTGGAAATCTTAGCTCAAACAGCTGCAAAACCTGTTTTCCCAGCACGGAGACCTTGAGTTCTATAAGATAAAGCCATAAACATGTGTATCCGAGTCTTCTATCAAAAGAACACGGGGACCTTGAGTACTATAAGATAAAGCCATAAACATGTGTATCCGAGTCTTCTATCAAAAGTTACAGCTATTTATATGAAGTTGTACAAAATAGCTTTCTTTCGCCAAGACGGTGCGTTTCTCACTGTTACATGCATTTGAATGGGGAACTCGACCGAAAAAAAGTATAGGTTTTCATTATGTGAATAACTTGGAAATCTTAGCTCAAACAGCTGCAAAACCTGTTTTCCCAGCACGGAGACCTTGAGTTCTATAAGATAAAGCCATAAACATGTGTATCCGAGTCTTCTATCAAAAGAACACGGGGACCTTGAGTCCTATAAGATAAAGCCATAAACATGTGTATCCGAGTCTTCTATCAAAAGTTACAGCTATTTATATGAAGTTGTACAAAAACGCTTTCTTTCGCCAAGACAGTGCGTTTCTCACTGTTACATGCATTTGAATGGGGAACTCGACCGAAACAAAGTATAAGTTTTCATTATGTGAATAACTTGGAAATCTTAGCTCAAACAGCTGCAAAACCTGTTTTCCCAGCACGGAGACCTTGAGTTCTATAAGATAAAGCCATAAACATGTTTGTCTGAGTCTTCTATCAAAAGTTACAGCTATTTATATGAAGTTGTACAAAAACGCTTTCTTTCGCCAAGACAGTGCGTTTCTCACTGTTACATGCATTTGAATGGGGAACTCGACCGAAACAAAGTATAGGTTTTCATTATGTGAATAACTTGGAAATCTTAGTTCAAACAGCTGCAAAACCTGTTTTCCCAGCACGGAGACCTTGAGTTCTATAAGATAAAGCCATAAACATGTGTATCCGAGTCTTCTATCAAAAGAACACGGGGACCTTGAGTACTATAAGATAAAGCCATAAACATGTGTATCCGAGTCTTCTATCAAAAGTTACAGCTATTTATATGAAGTTGTACAAAATAGCTTTCTTTCGCCAAGACGGTGCGTTTCTCACTGTTACATGCATTTGAATGGGGAACTCGACCGAAACAAAGTATAGGTTTTCATTATGTGAATAACTTGGAAATCTTAGCTCAAACAGCTGCAAAACCTGTTTTCCCAGCACGGAGACCTTGAGTTCTATAAGATAAAGCCATAAACATGTGTATACGAGTCTTCTATCAAAAGTTACAGCTATTTATATGAAGTTGTACAAAAACGCTTTCTTTCGCCAAGACAGTGCGTTTCTCACTGTTACATGCATTTGAATGGGGAACTCGACCGAAACAAAGTATAGGTTTTCATTATGTGAATAACTTGGAAATCTTAGCTCAAACAGCTGCAAAACCTGTTTTCCCAGCACGGAGACCTTGAGTTCTATAAGATAAAGCCATAAACATGTGTATCCGAGTCTTCTATCAAAAGAACACGGGGACCTTGAGTACTATAAGATAAAGCCATAAACATGTGTATCCGAGTCTTCTATCAAAAGTTACAGCTATTTATATGAAGTTGTACAAAATAGCTTTCTTTCGCCAAGACGGTGCGTTTCTCACTGTTACATGCATTTGAATGGGGAACTCCACCGAAACAAAGTATAAGTTTTCATTATGTGAATAACTTGGAAATCTTAGCTCAAACAGCTGCAAAACCTTTTTGCCCAGCACGGGAACCTTGAGTTCTATAAGATAAAGCCATAAACATGTGTATCCGAGTCTTCTATCAAAAGAACACGGGGACCTTGAGTTCTAAAAAGATAAAGCCATAAACATGTGTATCCGAGTCTTCTATCAAAAGTTACAGCTATTTATATGAAGTTGTACAAAAACGCTTTCTTTCGCCAAGACAGTGCGTTTCTCACTGTTACATGCATTTGAATGGGGAACTCGACCGAAACAAAGTATAAGTTTTCATTATGTGAATAACTTGGAAATCTTAGTTCAAACAGCTGCAAAACCTGTTTTCCCAGCACGGAGACCTTGAGTTCTATAAGATAAAGCCATAAACATGTTTGTCTGAGTCTTCTATCAAAAGTTAGAGCTATTTATATGAAGTTGTACAAAAACGCTTTCTTTCGCCAAGACAGTGCGTTTCTCACTGTTACATGCATTTGAATGGGGAACTCGACCGAAACAAAGTATAGGTTTTCATTATGTGAATAACTTGGAAATCTTAGTTCAAACAGCTGCAAAACCTGTTTTCCCAGCACGGAGACCTTGAGTTCTATAAGATAAAGCCATAAACATGTGTATCCGAGTCTTCTATCAAAAGTTACAGCTATTTATATGAAGTTGTACAAAAACGCTTTCTTTCGCCAAGACAGTGCGTTTCTCACTGTTACATGCATTTGAATGGGGAACTCGACCGAAACAAAGTATAGGTTTTCATTATGTGAATAACTTGGAAATCTTAGCTCAAACAGCTGCAAAACCTGTTTTCCCAGCACGGAGACCTTGAGTTCTATAAGATAAAGCCATAAACATGTGTATCCGAGTCTTCTATCAAAAGAACACGGGGACCTTGAGTACTATAAGATAAAGCCATAAACATGTGTATCCGAGTCTTCTATCAAAAGTTACAGCTATTTATATGAAGTTGTACAAAATAGCTTTCTTTCGCCAAGACGGTGCGTTTCTCACTGTTACATGCATTTGAATGGGGAACTCCACCGAAACAAAGTATAAGTTTTCATTATGTGAATAACTTGGAAATCTTAGCTCAAACAGCTGCAAAACCTTTTTGCCCAGCACGGGAACCTTGAGTTCTATAAGATAAAGCCATAAACATGTGTATCCGAGTCTTCTATCAAAAGAACACGGGGACCTTGAGTTCTAAAAAGATAAAGCCATAAACATGTGTATCCGAGTCTTCTATCAAAAGTTACAGCTATTTATATGAAGTTGTACAAAAACGCTTTCTTTCGCCAAGACAGTGCGTTTCTCACTGTTACATGCATTTGAATGGGGAACTCGACCGAAACAAAGTATAGGTTTTCATTATGTGAATAACTTGGAAATCTTAGTTCAAACAGCTGCAAAACCTGTTTTCCCAGCACGGAGACCTTGAGTTCTATAAGATAAAGCCATAAACATGTGTATCCGAGTCTTCTATCAAAAGAACACGGGGACCTTGAGTTCTATAAGATAAAGCCATGAACATGTTTTTCTGAGTCTTCTATCAAAAGTTACAGCTATTTATATGAAGTTGTACAAAAACGCTTTCTTTCGCCAAGACAGTGCGTTTCTCACTGTTACATGCATTTGAATGGGGAACTCGACCGAAACAAAGTATAGGTTTTCATTATGTGAATAACTTGGAAATCTTAGCTCAAACAGCTGCAAAACCTGTTTTCCCAGCACGGAGACCTTGAGTTCTATAAGATAAAGCCATAAACATGTGTATCCGAGTCTTCTATCAAAAGTTACAGCTATTTATATGAAGTTGTACAAAAACGCTTTCTTTCGCCAAGACAGTGCGTTTCTCACTGTTACATGCATTTGAATGGGGAACTCGACCGAAACAAAGTATAGGTTTTCATTATGTGAATAACTTGGAAATCTTAGCTCAAACAGCTGCAAAACCTGTTTTCCCAGCACGGGAACCTTGAGTTCTATAAGATAAAGCCATAAACATGTGTATCCGAGTCTTCTATCAAAAGTTACAGCTATTTATATGAAGTTGTACAAAAACGCTTTCTTTCACCAAGACAGTGCGTTTCTCACTGTTACATGCATTTGAATGGGGAACTCGACCGAAACAAAGTATAGGTTTTCATTATGTGAATAACTTGGAAATCTTAGCTCAAACAGCTGCAAAACCTGTTTTCCCAGCACGGAGACCTTGAGTTCTATAAGATAAAGCCATGAACATGTTTGTCTGAGTCTTCTATCAAAAGTTACAGCTATTTATATGAAGTTGTACAAAAACGCTTTCTTTCGCCAAGACAGTGCGTTTCTCACTGTTACATGCATTTGAATGGGGAACTCGACCGAAACAAAGCATAGGTTTTCATTATGTGAATAACTTGGAAATCTTAGCTCAAACAGCTGCAAAACCTGTTTTCCCAGCACGGAGACCTTGAGTTCTATAAGATAAAGCCATAAACATGTGTATCCGAGTCTTCTATCAAAAGAACACGGGGACCTTGAGTACTATAAGATAAAGCCATAAACATGTGTATCCGAGTCTTCTATCAAAAGTTACAGCTATTTATATAAGTTGTACAAAAACGCTTTCTTTCGCCAAGACAGTGCGTTTCTCACTGTTACATGCATTTGAATGGGGAATTCGACCGAAACAAAGCATAGGTTTTCATTATGTGAATAACTTGGAAATCTTAGCTCAAACAGCTGCAAAACCTGTTTTCCCAGCACGGGAACCTTGAGTTCTATAAGATAAAGCCATAAACATGTGTATCCGAGTCTTCTATCAAAAGTTACAGCTATTTATATGAAGTTGTACAAAAACGCTTTCTTTCGCCAAGACAGTGCGTTTCTCACTGTTACATGCATTTGAATGGGGAACTCGACCGAAACAAAGTATACGTTTTCATTATGTGAATAACTTGGAAATCTTAGCTCAAACAGCTGCAAAACCTGTTTTCCCAGCACGGAGACCTTGAGTTCTATAAGATGCCATGAACATGTTTGTCTGAGTCTTCTATCAAAAGTTACAGCTATTTATATGAAGTTGTACAAAATAGCTTTCTTTCGCCAAGACGGTGCGTTTCTCACTGTTACATGCATTTGAATGGGGAACTCGACCGAAAAAAAGTATAGGTTTTCATTATGTGAATAACTTGGAAATCTTAGCTCAAACAGCTGCAAAACCTGTTTTCCCAGCACGGAGACCTTGAGTTCTATAAGATAAAGCCATGAACATGTTTGTCTGAGTCTTCTATCAAAAGTTACAGCTATTTATATGAAGTTGTACAAAAACGCTTTCTTTCGCCAAGACAGTGCGTTTCTCACTGTTACATGCATTTGAATGGGGAACTCGACCGAAACAAAGCATAGGTTTTCATTATGTGAATAACTTGGAAATCTTAGCTCAAACAGCTGCAAAACCTGTTTTCCCAGCACGGAGACCTTGAGTTCTATAAGATAAAGCCATAAACATGTTTATCCGAGTCTTCTATCAAAAGAACACGGGGACCTTGAGTACTATAAGATAAAGCCATAAACATGTGTATCCGAGTCTTCTATCAAAAGTTACAGCTATTTATATGAAGTTGTACAAAAACGCTTTCTTTCGCCAAGACAGTGCGTTTCTCACTGTTACATGCATTTGA
Source organism: Aulonocara sp. 'chitande type north' Nkhata Bay (assembly GCF_057382095.1). Lineage (NCBI taxonomy): Eukaryota > Metazoa > Chordata > Actinopteri > Cichliformes > Cichlidae > Aulonocara > Aulonocara sp. 'chitande type north' Nkhata Bay. The sequence goes on from NC_141361.1 coordinate 35,643,877, forward strand.
ATGGGGAACTCGACCGAAACAAAGCATAGGTTTTCATTATGTGAATAACTTGGAAATCTTAGCTCAAACAGCTGCAAAACCTGTTTTCCCAGCACGGGAACCTTGAGTTCTATAAGATAAAGCCATAAACATGTGTATCCGAGTCTTCTATCAAAAGTTACAGCTATTTATATGAAGTTGTACAAAAACGCTTTCTTTCGCCAAGACAGTGCGTTTCTCACTGTTACATGCATTTGAATGGGGAACTCGACCGAAACAAAGTATACGTTTTCATTATGTGAATAACTTGGAAATCTTAGCTCAAACAGCTGCAAAACCTGTTTTCCCAGCACGGAGACCTTGAGTTCTATAAGATAAAGCCATGAACATGTTTGTCTGAGTCTTCTATCAAAAGTTACAGCTATTTATATGAAGTTGTACAAAAACGCTTTCTTTCGCCAAGACAGTGCGTTTCTCGCTGTTACATGCATTTGAATGGGGAACTCGACCGAAACAAAGTATAGGTTTTCATTATGTGAATAACTTGGAAATCTTAGTTCAAACAGCTGCAAAACCTGTTTGCTCAACACGGGGATATTGAATTCTATAAGATAAAGCCATAAACATGTGTATCCGAGTCTCCTATCAAATGTTACAGCTAGCTTCATGAAGTTGTACAAAAAGGCTTTATTTTAACGAGACAGTGCGTTTCTCACTGTTACATGCATTTGAATGGAGTTCTCGCACGAAACAAAGTATAGGTATTCATTTTGTGAATAACTTGAAAATCTTAGATCAAACAGCTGCAAAACCTGTTTGCTCAACACGGGGATATCGAACTTTATAAGATAAATCCATAAATATGTGTATATGCGTCTTCTATCAAAAATTACATCTGTCTTGAATGAAAGCATTATAGCAGCTCACCTCGATCATGTGGTAGAACAGACACATGGGCCACCTACGTGTCCTCCTACGGCAGGAGTAGTTGCCACAAACCTGCAAAACAAAAAGAAATGATCAGGTGACATGAACAGATTTATACAGCCATAAGCAAGAGATTCTTCCTGCCTGTGGGCGTCAAACTGGACCCCCCCCCCCCCCCCCCCTCCTTACTGTAACTATCAAAACTATCATAGTCTAAAACTATCATCTCATATCAAAACTATTATAGTCACATTATCTGACTTTATCAGTTATAACAATGAGAAATGGTAAACAATTTGGCAAATAAATGACTTATAATTGTGCTTACCTGGTCCAGATGATCCACAGCCCCTTTGCATTTGTTATAATCCAGGATGATGTGGGGCTTTCTCTTCCCAGAGTCCTGGACTTGTAGCTCACTGTGCCTGGTGCTCAATAAGACAACCTTTTTTCTTTGCTTGGGGATGTAGGAAACCACAGCCTTGTCCCCCCTGTAGCGACCTAGACGGGAGAGACAATCTTACTGACCGATTAATTTGCTCAAATCTTTTTTTTTTGACATGGTAGCAGGAAACAGAAGAGCCCTGTCTCCCCATTTCACAGGCTTGTTGTCGTTTCATGTTGAGACCTGTACAGGCCAGCCAGCATCACAAGCCCCATGTAAGCCTGCAACTCCTCATCTATGTCCTTCCAGTCTTTTACTGACCTGTTGCCCCTGCAGGTTGGTGAAATGCAGGATTAGCTGCATAATGTCCTCTGCAAAAAAAAAGATGGAAAGTGCTCACAGGGCTGCTGATCCTATACGAATTGCATAATGGGTTGGTCCTGGGGTTAAAATGGGGGGAGGAAAAAATGGCAGGACCTCTTCGTGTGTGGGTTGCCACATGATTTCTCCATTTTTAGATCTCCACTGGCCATCCTCCAGTCTTGTCTCTTCCTCCTGCTCTTCTTCCTCCTTCTCCTTCTCCTCCTCCTCACATGAGCTGCAAAGCTCCTCGGTGCCTGGCAAAAATTCTTCTTCGCTGTCAGAAGTATCTCCACTGCTTGTGGAGAGTGCAAAACTGCAGCAACAGCCTCATCTAAACTGAGTGCACGCTTCATTGTGTCTGTGCAGAAATGACCACTCAGACCAGGCTGCAAAGTATTCTCATAGACTTCAAAGGTGCACCTGAATAAACATGCTATACCATACATCCAATAAGAGAGAGGAGGCACACTCTAACATAAACGCATGCCTTTGATCTCTCCCCCCCCCCCGCCCCTCCCTCTCTCTGTCTTTCTCTCTCTCTCTCACACACACACACACACACACACACACACACACACACATGCACATACATACACACACAATACCATTTTGTGGTGGTTAGCTGTTTTATTGTCATGCATTTTACAAGGTAAGATAACCATGTCCTGCATTCAAAACCACTGAAAATGTCTATGGTGGTGCTGTGCCTAATATTGTGCTGGTGTATGCTGGGTAATGGCACAGCTAACGACTGGGTGACTTTATTCACCCGCTTCGGCTGTTATCAGTCCATACAATGGGCGTTATTAGCACAAATCAGTCCCATAGATATGGACCATCTCCTGCTAGATTGTTCAGAAGGTTGTTATCATCCATCCAGATGGAAGATCACTAACAGGAGCGTGGGAAGACTCCAGAATCCACTCTGGCTGCAATCCGGTGGATACAGCAGTGTGTACAGGTAAGACCGTTTAAACGGACAGCATTTATAGAATGACTATTAAAAGTCAGCGAGTGTCAATAATGTTAATGTGGTTATGTTAGTAATACACCGAGTGCTAATATAACAGCTTTAAGATGCATTTGTAGATGTTATTACCGTCTTTATGGTGCTAGCTTAAAGTTACGGTGTAAACGTTAGCTTATATTGGAGTAAAGCTGTTACTGTTTAAACGATGTTAGCACAGAAATATTAGCCTCTGTCATGACTGACGAAGTTACTAGTTAATAAGTTTCCAGTAAAGTGTTTAATCGCAGCCACAGACTGACAGCAAATATCTCGATTAGCTTCAGTGCATCTGTAATAAATATGTGCAAGTTTCAGTGCTTCGTTTAAACTTATACTGACCCAGGGTCAGTGTAAAATACAATCCTAGCTGTGTGAACAAAGCCTGGCTCCTTTAATCCTGCATGAAAAACCTCAGGATGCAGGCTATTATTACTCTTTCCTGCTGTCACACCTGTCACACCTGAGAGTCAGCTAGAAACGTACAGTGACGTGGACATCATGCAAAGACTGCCAGATTCTGTAATACTGCAAATGATCAGTGACTCAAGTTAACACTAAGCTTTAAACGGCACCTCCGTGTCTCTGTGTGCTGAACATTTAGGATTGAGTCAGGCTGCATCTGTGTTAATCCTGTGACAGACTGGTGACCTGTCCAGGTGTGCTCTACCTATGACTACTGGGACAGGCTCTAGCTCCTGTAATAGAAATTTTATGTTATTCTCATTTAAAGCATTTAAGTGCTTAATATGCTTAGTTGTGACACTGTTATAGACTGTTCAATGAAAGTTTCTAAAACTAGATGAACTTACTTCAGCAGTTTGAGAAAACAACTCCCTTTACAGGTGCTGATAACGGCAAGGGCACAAAACAGCATAACCATTGATCCGTTAGGTTTCATAGCGAGACACGTGAAGTGGCAGAGCTGACATGACTGAACTGTGATGTTTGATGTGTGTTTGCTCTCCTGTGCGCAGTAATAAATAGCTTGATCACAGCTCTTTCTGTGTTGCAGACTTTATTTTAAAAATTCCACGACACCCCCCACCCTCCCACTGTGAACCTGAATTGAATATTCAGAAGACATTTGTTTAAATAGTTCTAGAAATCTGAGCTGTTGGTGTGTCCTTGGATTGTGTGGTAATAATATTAGAGCCTGCAATCTTTCTTACTGAATCTCTACTATGAGTCATGTTACCTGAGATTAATTCTATGTTTACCTGTCAGCCTGGACGAATGTGCTGTGTGAAGTAAATTAAATTAAATCAGATCTGAACATTTAAGGAACCTGTTCATATTTAATTGAAATATGAACCAGTGATTTTTTGATTGCTGATTCCAAGAGAGTCTTTGTGGAAATCCTCTTTGGCTTTTTGTTATTTTAATTCTCTTTTCTGTTTTCCAGAACAGTTCTCCACAGTCACTGTCCATATGGGCCAGTGGGACCAAGAAGCACTCTGCTAATGTGTGGACTCTGACCAGCAAGATCCAGCAAGACCCAGACAGCGTTTTCTATCTCCCAGCTGGAGTTTTTTGTTTGTCTGTGACTGGAGAGTCAGATTTTTGTTGAGCTTCACACTTGCAGAGGTAAGTCAGTTTGCAGAGATCCCTCCCACCCTGGCTTTTATGTGCTAGATTTCTTATCTGAAACAGTAATATTTAAGTGACTGCTGCTTATACCACAGGTTAATACACTCTACTGATCCCTGATAGGAGAATCATCAATTTTGCCAGCAAAGAAGCCTGGTGGATGTTTGTTTACAGTCTGATGGTGGGACATCATGCTCTGCATCTTTAAAGTTTGTCTCTTGATTATTATTCATACCCAGTAATGTGAAGTATGCTCATATCTACTATAACTGAACCAACCTGGTGCTCTTCATTTATGGAGGCTGTTGAGTCTGAATGTTGGATGTTGTGTATCTCGTGTTCTCTGGGCTTTGTTGTCCTCAGTCTTTTTGCAGGATCAGAAAACAAAACCAGGAGGCGCGTAAATGTTTCTTCTCCATGATGTTTCTTCAAATGTTTCTTCTGGATGATGATATGACCGTGACACGGGATGCCACCTTTGGTCTTGTGATGAAGCAAAGCTCAGGAAGAAGTGTGATTAAATGGTACCCACATGTTGAGAAGGATGTACAGGGCACCTGCAGCCAAATCCAAGCTTCAGCTTAGTTGTAGTTGCAGAACGCTATAGACTGAGACATCTAAGGCATCAAATGTTTGATTAAACGGATGAAAAAGAGAAGTTTTTTTCCTATAATTATCACTTCTTAAAATCTGTAGCAACTTCAAGTCTTTCAGCATGCTGAGCATGCTCAGAATGTGACAATATATTTTTGTTCAATATTTAATTTCTTTCAGTTGCAATTGTTAAATGAAAAAAATATATATATATTCTTATAATTTAGCAAACGAATTTATTAAAAAAAAAGATATACATATATCTGTATTAGTTTTAATAAATTAATTTGACACCTGTATTGAAAATACCATATTGTATTCATACAGAATCAGTTTGGTATCATTGTTTGTCTGTTCACTGATTGTTGAAGCTAAGAGCTAGTTTTATCTGTTTAGATCTAAAGTATCCAAAGTTGAGCTCTAATGTTTCTTCACCCCTGTGTGTGTGATATGTGATTTCCTACATGCTGGCAGAGCAGCAGTTTGTGCTCACAGATGGTGACGGTGTGGAGAGACGGTGGTGTTTCCTCAGAAGCACCAGCTGAGTCACAAAGGACACCAGTCCATCTCACCACCTTGACTTGCTGACTGATGCTCGTCTACACTGCACAGAGGAAATCAACTGACTGAGGTTTGTCCAGTGACGTGTTATGAAATGTATATTTGTTTTATGCTTACAGATATGTTTTTCTTGACAGAGGCTCTGCAGAGGTTAGACAAAGCAGAGAAAACATGTGCTTTACATTTTACTGTGATTTATTGAGATATTTGTTGCCTGATGTTCAGCAGGAATGGAGAAATAGAATCAAAGGGAGATGTTTTTGATGTTTTTGTAATGATGTAAGTAAATCTTCAATATTATTTATTTGCTTGGTTATATTAGGAGTGTTTCTGAGTGAGGGGGAGAGGAGTCATCATCCAGGTAAAGTGACGTGGATCAGTGGATACACTTGTCTCCCCTTTAAAGGAGACGATCCAAGTCATCCTTAAATGTTAGTGCTTTCAAATACACAAACATTTTTAAAGGACAGAAATGAACATCCAACTTTGAGTGTAATACAAAATAAATCTTTGCATGTGTGTTTTCAAACTCTCAGATGGGCAGGATATCAGTCTTGGACTGTCTAACCTGCCGGAGCAGCACTGAATGACCACCGCACATGAGCATGTTCCTGCAACATTCAGCATCTGATCTGTCATCTGTGTGCTTCTGCTTTTGGTAAGTACAGCTACAGTACCTCTAAACACATGCCATCCATTTCTTTTCTTTTTTTTTTTCCTGCCTGTCCCGTTTGGTTCTCTTGCCATCAGAATTATTGTCTAAAGGCGAAGAAAGATGCCCAACGGATTTACTTTACCAAATTGACCATCCCAGCCTTGCCGTAATGGTCTATTTGATATACCTATTATTGTTTATTTTATTTATTTTTTACTTTCACTTGCTAGATACGGGACAGACTTGAATGAGGAAAAGAAAAGGGAGAAAGGAAGAGGGGGAAAAACAGCAGAGAAGAGGGACGGGAATAAAGAGCAAAAAAACAAAAAACAACTAAATAAGCAGACAAAAAAAAATACATACAATACAATAACCTAGATCACCTGTTGAGAAAGAAAAAAGAAAAACAGCAGAAGAAAAGGAGAGCAATACAATAAACAACATCACGATGATATATGTGAATATAACAGTAAATACTAAATATTAAACATTATTGTGCAGCACATAATATCGACAGCGCACAGTGTACTTTGAGGTAGGAGCCAAAAAGGGTGTAGTTTGTGTGTGTGAGCACCCGTGTGTACACCTGTGAGCATGGACGTGCTTTTTAAAAGGTTCCTTCATGTAATGATCTGCTAGAGCAGGGGTGTCAAACTCAAATACACAGTGGGCCAAAATTCAAAACTGGAACAAAGTCGCAGGCTAACATTAATATAAAAAAAAAAATCTTCCTCCATTCATGAGAATGAATCTTTTCTTATAGACTCAAACAAGTTTTGCTGAAAAACTGAATATGGAACAAGCAAAGCTTAATACTAAACTATATATATTAGCTATTAGAGGTCAGCTCTAATAGTAATTTGGTATGGCTTCGCGGGCCAAATGTAATTAGGCTGCGGGCCAGAGTTTGACACCTATGTGCTAGAGGGTGTGGGGAGCCACAGCCCCGTCCACCAGGGCATGAAGCAGGTATGGAGGAGATCAAAACTCCAGACATCCAGAGGCCCCCAGAACACAAGAGACCAAGGAAGACCAACAGAGGGGCAGCTGCGCCACTTCTGCCATCCATTTCTAACGGCCTGGTTACTCCCTGTCAGTTACTTTAGAAACCATATGGTCACCTGACCTAACACTATTTCTTCTTCTTCCCCTTAATGTTGAAGTGTCAAATGTCAAACAGCTGGAGAGGAAACTACACCAGTGTACTGGGATGTTTCAGCAACATGTGCCAGATGCTGTTCCTTCATGGTGACAGCACCAGAGACAGCCCCACCCACCTCAGGACCTCGCCATTGATCATGATGATTATAATGATGACAGTGAGCGGAACTAAGACTGTTAAAATCCATGACCATAATGTTTAGATGCTTTCTAATGTAATGCAATGTAATGAATACTGAGTTTTTGTCTCTCTTTTTTTTTTCTCATTTGTTACTAACAAAGTTCACCAAACTCACACAGTTTACATTCTGTATGTTTCCATCAAGGTTTATTTTCGTAGAAATCATTGTTTTTCTCCTTTTCTCTTTTTCTCTTTTGTAATTGATGATAATTCAGTGAATATACTGCGCTTCTTCCTTTTATTGTGTCTCACATTGCTTTAAGTTTTTCAGTGTCCAGTTATTTTTTTACTGCTGTTTGAATTCTCTGTATGTTTGACCCTGTAGACTGTTTGATGGACTGCTTGTCTTCCTGTTTGTAACCGCCGCCTGTTTTTGACTAAAGATTTGGATTTCTGACTTTAACACAGCCTCTGCATGTCCTCCCTTTGTGTCCTCTTCCTCTGTGAATGTGTTGCATGTGAGATTCATTTTATTAACAGCTTTCCCACAGTGAGTTGCATCAGCATTCATTCACAGCACATTTCAGAAGGATTCAGATTAATAGAGTGATCTTATAGTCAGAATTATCCTGACAGAGTGCCACTGTAAATTATCTTTCATCAAGTAAATTTTAAAGTTCAGTATTTCAAAGCAGGAGTTATGAAGAATCATACTGGCATTAGGACTAATAATATGTACTTACAAAGTCAAAGTTTTTTAATTATGCTAGAATATTGGAAGACAATCAACTTTTAGTGTTTTCCGCATATTAATTATTCTGAAATAGAGACGGTGACCCTAACTGTACAGAAGCACAACAACTGACAATCTAACAGACATCATTGGCCTGAGCTGTCATGCACAGTGAGTCTGATCCTTTGCTGTGAGAGTATGACAAGCATGTTTCTGGTCAGTTTGGAACAAATAATATCACAATGTTGATCTTTTTTTCAATATTCCTTCTCTTTTACAACATAAACTGTGATCAAAGCTACTTATGTTCACAGCATGTAATAATACTGACAGTCCAGGGCATTGTGGTCTGTTGAGCTAGGGTTAGGGTTAGCAATTCAGACATATGTAATAAATATTAAACGTCTCTGACGTGGGCCACTGTCCGCAGTGTTGGGAAATCCATACCAGGCTGGAATGAGTCAAGGTAGGTGAGCATCCACGAGAAGACACAGCAGATGCATCCTACTAATACTGACAGGACCAGGAGACTCCAGAAACCGAGCATCTTCTCTTCAGTGCCATCCTCTCCTGTCACCCTCTCTGCCCGCAGCTCTTTGAGTATGGGGTGGAGAAGGGCGCAGAGAAACCCTTATTACTAATTCGTATTATAATTAAATTTTCATGAAATATTCATATTCAGCATTGGTCCTTTTATATTATAACCACGGATCCACCCAGGCTCATGGTGGGGCAAGGCTCTGTCCTGGGATGCTTGAGTGAAAGGTAATGTACACCCTGATGAGGTATCCAGTCTGTCAGAATTGTTTTCAATATTTGGTTCAAAAACATGAGTGACAACAAAAATCCAACTAGGATTCTTGCATATGATGAATGAAGTCTGACTTTGACTGTATTGTCCAGCTGATCCATCAAACCCCCAGCAGGTGAACCTTATTCATGACATAACACGGCAACAATCTAAAAAATTAAACAGCAACAGTCTAAATATAAAGTGCATTCTAAACTCCTCTTCAATAAATTATATGCAAAGAGTCATTCAGGTGTGTAAAATGTGAACTACAAAACCCAGAGTCTTCATCATTAAATCTCTGGTTGCTTCATTTTTCTATACTATATCAGATACTTTAAAGGTTAGGTTAGGTAAAGTTACACTGTCATTGTGAGGCAAAGTGTTTTGTGTGTGTGTGTGTGTGTGTGTGTGTGTGTCATGAACGGCTATAAAAGGCCTATAATTAAAGAACAAAGCGGGGTTTGAGTTCGAGTTGCGGCAGACTGTCACTACTTGTAAATGGAACGCAGCCTTCCTACGGCGGACAGCTAATAACAGGAATCGGATGAGGTCCAGCCAAGTCCACAGCAACCACCATAGCAACCGCCTAGCATGACCTTAAAAACATATTCTGTCTTCATAACTATCAAACACGTGAAATGATTTTCAAAGTGTGAAAGTGTTACAGCTGCAGAGAGCTATGGCGGTATCTATGGAAGCTGTTTACATAGCTAATAATATACGATGTAACTATGGAGACAGTCAGTCACGTGAGCTAGCGGTGCATGTTTACTACAGTGAATAAGGTGATTGTGTGCACCGCGTCCACACGCTGCAGGGGGTAAAGACATTACTTCAATATTGTTTTATATTGATATATATTTGCCTTCTGTTGACCATCACCTCAGGTTCACCATTACAGTTTCAGCATACAAATGCACACTGTCTAAACACATTCAAAAACTCATGTCTCAGAAATAAGCACAGCTGTTCATGTTTGTCATTATAGTTTTATTTGTAAGAAAATTATGAACTTCATATTGTTTATTAAATAAAAGAACATTTCACAACTCTGAGTCAACAGAAACAGGTAACAGAAATGTCTCTAATGTGTACAGTGTAGTGTAAGCATTAAAAGATTTTAAAGGAAACACTAATATTTATGTGAAACTAATTATAATAAAAAATGAGCAGGTGCTTTATAGATTTAAAAAAAAGAATCTGAAAACAACACTTTTTGGTCTAAGTGATCAAAGTAGAAAACAGAACTGATATTACATTCATATGAAGTTGTACAAAAACGCTTTATTTCACCAGTTAGTGCGTTTCTCGCTATTACATGCATTTGAATGGAGTTCGCACAAAACAAAGTATAGGTTTTCATTATGTGAATAACTTGAAAATCCTAGCTCAAACAGCTGCAAAACCTGTTTGCCCAGCACGGAGACCTTGAGTTCTATAAGATAAAGCCATAAACATGTGTATCCGAGTCTTCTATCAAAAGAACACGGGGACCTTGAGTTCTATAAGATAAAGCCATAAACATGTGTATCCGAGTCTTCTATCAAAAGTTACAGCTATTTATATGAAGTTGTACAAAAACGCTTTCTTTCACCAAGACAGTGCGTTTCTCACTGTTACATGCATTTGAATGGGGAACTCGACCGAAACAAAGTATAAGTTTTCATTATGTGAATAACTTGGAAATCTTAGCTCAAACAGCTGCAAAACCTGTTTGCCCAGCACGGCGATATTGAATTCTATAAGATAAAGCCATGAATACGTATATCTGAAACTTCTATCATAAGTTACACCTATCTATACGAAGTTGTGCAAAAACGCTTTATTTCGCCAAGACAGTGCGTTTCTCGCTATTACATGCATTTGAATGGGGAACTCGCACGAAACAAAGTATAGGTATTCATTTTGTGAGTAACTTGAAAATCTTAGCTCAAACAGCTGCAAAACCTGTTTTCCCAGCACGGGGATATTGAATTCTATAAGATAAAGCCATGAATACGTATATCTGAGTCTTCTATCAAAACTTACAGCTGTCTTTATGAAGACCATGAAAAACGCTTATTTCACCACGTTAGTGCGTTTCTCGCTATTACATGCATTTGAATGGAGTTCTCGCACGACTCAAAGTATAGGTTTTCATTATGTGAATAACTTGAAAATCTTAGCTCAAACAGCTGCAAAACCTGTTTGCCCAGCACGGGGATATTGAATTCTATAAGATAAACCCATACATATGTATTTCTGAGTCGTCTATCAAAAGTTACACCGATTTATATGAAGTTGTACAAAAACGCTTTCTTTCGTCAAGACAGTGCGTTTCTCGCTGTTACATGCATTTGAATGGAGTTCTCGCACGAAACAAAGTATAGGTTTTCATTATGTGAATAACTTGAAAATCTTAGCTCAAACAGCTGCAAAACCTGTTTGCCCAGCACGGGGATATTGAATTTTATAAGATAAAGCCATAAATATGTATTTCTGAGTCTTCTATCAAAAGTTACAGCTGTCTTTATGAAGACCATTAAAAACGCTTTATTTCACCAGTTAGTGCGTCTCGCTATTACATGCATTTGAATGGAGTTCTCGCACGAAACAAAGTATAGGTTTTCATTATGTGAATAACTTGAAAATCTTAGCTCAAACAGCTGCAAAACCTGTTTGCCCAGCACGGGGATATTGAATTCTATAAGATAAAGCCATAAATATGTATTTCTGAGTCTTCTACCAAAAGTTACAGCTGTCTTTATGAAGACCATGAAAAACGCTTTATTTCACCACGTTAGTGCGTTTCTCGCTATTACATGCATTTGAATGGAGTTCTCGCACGAAACAAAGTATAGGTTTTCATTATGTGAATAACTTGAAAATCTTAGCTCAAACAGCTGCAAAACCTGTTTGCCCAGCACGGGGATATCGAATTCTATAAGATAAATGCATACATATGTATTTCTGAGTCGTCTACCAAAAGTTACAGCTATTGATATGAAGTTGTACAAAAACGCTTTCTTTTGTCAAGACAATGCGTTTCTCGCTATTACATGCATTTGAATGGCGTTCTGGCCCGACACAAAGTATAGATTTTCATTATGTGAATAACTTGAAAATCTTAGCTCAAACAGCTGCAAAACCTGTTTGCCCAGCACGGGGATATTGAATTCTATAACATAAAGCCATAAATATGTATTTCTGACTCGTCTATCAAAAGTTACACCTGTCTTTATGAAGACCATTAAAAACGCTTTCTTTTGTCAAGACAGTGCGTTTCTCACTGTTACATGCATTTGAATGGAGTTCTCGCACGAAACAAAGTATAGGTTTTCATTATGTGAATAACTTGAAAATCTTAGCTCAAACAGCTGCAAAACCTGTTTTCCCAGCACGGAGACCTTGAGTTCTATAAGATAAAGCCATGAACATGTGTATCCGAGTCTTCTATCAAAAGTTACAGCTGTCTTTATGAAGACCATTAAAACGCTTTATTTCACCAGTTAGTGCGTCTCGCTATTACATGCATTTGAATGGAGTTCTCGCACGAAACAAAGTATAGGTTTTCATTATGTGAATAACTTGAAAATCTTAGCTCAAACAGCTGCAAAACCTGTTTGCCCAGCACGGGGATATCGAATTCTATAAGATAAATGCATACATATGTATTTCTGAGTCTTCTACCAAAAGTTACAGCTATTTATATGAAGTTGTCAAGACAGTACGTTTCTTCTGTTTCCTGTTACATGCGCCGATATCATGCACATTTTACCAGGGCCAGTATTGTTAGATGAGGCCATCCTGTGCTACTGGCTGAGGCCATCCACATTACACCAGGGCGTTTGCTGTGCCAATACCATCCACATTTCACCAGGGCCAGTGTTGTTGGCTGTGGCCATCCATATTTCATCAGGGCCAGTGCTCTCTGTGAGGACATCTTCACAACACCAGGGCCTGTGCTTATACCTGAGACCATCCACATTTCACCAGGCCCTGTGTTTCAGGTTTAGGCCAACTACATTTCACCGGGGCCTGTGCTACTCATTGATGCCATGCACATTACACAAGGGCCTGTGGTTTTGGTCGTTACCATTTACATTTTTACCAGAGCCTGTGCCACTGGTTGATGCAATCCACATTGCACCAGGGCCTTTGCTGTGCCAATACCATCCACATTTCACCAGGGCCAGTGGTGTTTGCTGTGGCCATCCACATTACACCACTGCCAGTGCTTCCTGTGAGGCCGTCTTCACAACACCAGGGCCTGTGCTTATACTTGAGACCATCCACATTTTACCAGGCCCTGTGTTTCAGGTTTAGGCCAACTATATTTCACCAGGGCCAGTGGTGCTACTCATTGATGCCATGCACATTACACAAGGGCCTGTGGTTTTGGCCGTTACTATCCACATTTTTACCAGAGCCTGTGCTATTTGCTGATGCAATCCTCATTACATAAAATAGTTATACTGGCCCAGGCTCTTCCAGCAGCCACTAGGCCCAGGATCCTCCTGCTCCACCAGGCCCAGGATCCTGCAGCAGCCACCAGGCCCAGGCTCTTCCAGCAGCCACTAGGCCCAGGATCCTCCTGCTCCACCAGGCCCAGGATCCTCCAGCAGCCACCAGGCCCAGGCTCTTCCAGCAGCCACCAGGCCCAGGATCCTCCAGCAGCCACCAGGCCCAGGATCCTGCAGCAGCCACCAGGCCCAGGCTCTTCCAGCAGCCACTAGGCCCAGGATCCTCCTGCTCCACCAGGCCCAGGATCCTCCAGCAGCCACCAGGCCCAGGCTCTTCCAGCAGCCACCAGGCCCAGGATCCTCCAGCAGCCACCAGGCCCAGGATCCTGCAGCAGCCACCAGGCCCAGGCTCTTCCAGCAGCCACCAGGCCCAGGCTCTTCCAGCAGCCACTAGGCCCAGGATCCTCCTGCTCCACCAGGCCCAGGATCCTCCAGCAGCCACCAGGCCCAGGCTCTTCCAGCAGCCACTAGGCCCAGGATCCTCCTGCTCCACCAGGCCCAGGATCCTCCAGCAGCCACTAGGCCCAGGATCCTCCTGCTCCACCAGGCCCAGGAGCGTTAAGATGCCGCCTAAGAGGAGCAACGTTAATGAGGAGGAACTGGAGGACATAAAGAAATCCCTAAACTTTATGTCTGAAGAAATAACAACAATTTCAAAACAACAAAAACTGATACTCAATTTAATGGATGATATTAAAGAACTAAGAAGGCAGAGCGAGGAAAAGGACAAGAAGATTGCTATGCTGGAAGGACGGGTGTCAGATCTGGAACAATATTCAAGAGTAAATGATGTGATAGTGACAGGACTGGAAACCAAGCATCAGACATACGCACGGGTAGCAGCAGCAGAGAGAGGGGAGCCACCCGAGCAAGAGCTACGCTCTTTGGAAGAGCAGGTAATGGCCTTCTTTAAAAGCAAAGGTATAGAAATGGACAGTAAAAATATTGAAGGATGCCATCCTCTTCCGAGAAAAAATCAAATACCTGCCATTATCATTCGTTTTGTTAATAGAAAACAGAAAAAAGAACTGCTCAAGCAAGGAAGAAAGCTAAAAGGTACAAATGTTTATTTAAATGAACACCTAATCAAGAAAAATGCAGACATTGCAAGACAAGCAAGAATATTAAGAAAACAGAAGAAAATACAGTCAACTTGGACGTCAGACTGTAAAATATTCATTAAGTTAAATGGAACACCAGAGCAGGCTAAGGTTCTAGTCATCAAAGAGATGACTGAACTAGAAAAATATAACTGATAAATGCAAAGCAGTGCTAAATATGATGGGACCGTCCAAGTGCACAACCAACGCAGATGTCTGACAATTTTCAACTAACAACTCATATAGATATTGAAAATAAGACATTGATGTATGACAGCAACATAGATCCTGATTGTAATTTCTTTAACAATAAGACAAATGAATGCAATTATTATACAAATGAGCAACTTAAAAAGGAATTCAAGGTAGAACAGGGTATAACAATGGTTCACTTTAATAGTCGAAGCTTATATGCAAACTTTCAATCCATCAAAGACTACATAACACAGTTTGAACAGCCATTCAATGTGATAGCCATATCGGAGACCTGGATAACTCCTGGAAAAGAAGAAGACTTTAAAATAAATGGATATGAATTCCTTCATGTAGACAGGATCAACAAGAAAGGAGGTGGGGTGGCACTTTACATTGATAAAAACCTAAAGTACAAAAGAATGGGAAGAATGACAACTGTTATTGATGGAGTGATGGAATGTTTATCAGTGGAAATAATTATAGAAAAAAGGAAAAACCTAATTGTCAGTTGTATATATAGAACACCAGGATCTAAGATTGAGATATTTAAGGATAATATGGAGGACTTATTTACAAATATAAATCAGAAAAGAATGTTTATTTGTGGGGACTTTAATATTGACTTATTGAATCCAAATCATAATAAGAGTACAGAAGAATTTATTGATTCCATGTACAGCATCGGTTTATTTCCACTGATAACAAGACCGACCAGAATAACATCTCATTGTGCAACTCTATTAGATAATATATTTACAAATATAATAGAAGGAAAGATAAAAAGTGGGCTGTTAATCAATGATATAAGTGACCATTTACCAGTCTTTGCATCGTATAATTGCCATTATAAAGTGAACAACGATGGACATAAGATTATTTACAAAAGAATAAGAACAGAGAAGACCTTAAATTGTCTTAGAAATGAACTTTTAAAGCAAGATTGGAATATTGTATATGAACAAACAGAAGTTAATAAAGCTTACGAAGGATTTTTAAGAACATTTAACACATTACTTGATAAAAACTGCCCAGTAATTGAAATCAATAGGAAACATAACTATGCAGGAAGACCATGGATGACAAAAGGACTACAAAATGCCAGCAAAAAAAAGAATACCTTATATCGAGAATTCATAAAAAAGAGAACAATAGAAACTGAAATGAAGTATAAAACTTACAAAAATAAATTAACTAATATAATGAGATCCTGTAAAAGAGAGTATTACATTAAAAGGTTAGAACACAATAAAGATAACACAAGAGATATATGGAATGTATTAAACAGAATAATCAAAAATGAATCAAGGAATAATGATTACCCTGGATACTTTATAGAAGGGACAAGAAGTATTAATAACATGGAGGAGATAGTAAATGGCTTTAATGAATTCTTCGTAAACATAGGGCCAAAACTGGCAGAAGAAATAAAGGTTGATGGAATAGAAAGGGACACTGGTGAAAATATTGAAAGGAATAGTAGCTCAATGTTTTTAAGAGCAGTGGAAGAGAAAGAGATTTATGACATGGTTAGAGGACTTAAGAACAAAACCAGTACAGACTGGAATGATATTGATATGGTAACGGTAAAGACAGTTATTGATGGTATCGTAAAACCATTAAAATATATATTCAACTTGTCGTTTCAAAAAGGAGTTTTTCCACAAAAAATGAAAGTTGCTAAAGTTATTCCCATTTACAAAACCGGTGAAAGACATCATTTTACAAACTATAGACCAGTGTCAATACTCTCCCAGTTCTCTAAGATACTGGAAAAACTCTTCATAAAAAGATTTGACAGTTTTGTGGAAAAATATGAATTAATGACAGATAGTCAGTATGGGTTCAGAAACAACAGATCAACAGCTTTGGCACTGATAGATTTAATGGAAAAGATAACGGAATGTATGGATAATAAGAGGTATGCGCTCGGAGTTTTCTTAGATCTAAAGAAGGCGTTTGATACTGTTAATCATGAAATTCTATTAAAAAAACTGGAAAAGTACGGGTTTAGGGGAGTGGTTTTGGAATGGTTAAAAAGCTATGTAGGGAATAGGCAACAATATGTACAAATAAATGAATATAAATCTAATTTGATGGATATAGCTTGTGGAGTACCTCAAGGTTCAGTACTGGGTCCAAAAATGTTTATTATGTACTTAAATGATATCTGCAGAGTATCGGAGATTTTAAAGTTTGTAATATTTGCAGATGACACAAATATACTGTGTGCAGGTGGGGAATTGCCACAGGTTTTGGAAATGATCACACAGGAATTAACGATATTAAAGAAGTGGTTTGATATAAATAAATTATCATTGAATCTCGATAAAACCAAATTTATGTTGTTTGGAAACCAAAAGAAAAACATCGAAGTAGAAATATGTGTTGACAATGTATATTTAGAAAGAGTAAATGAAATAAAATTTCTTGGGGTGATCATTGACCACAAGCTCTGTTGGAAGCCACACATTACTTATGTTCGGGGGAAATTGGCACGGGGCATTGCCGTCCTGGGAAAAGCAAAGCATATGTTGGATCAGAAAGCACTGCACATTTTATACTGTGCTTTACTACTGCCATATATGAGCTACTGTGTAGAGGTCTGGGGAAACACATACAAAAGTAACACACAAACAATAACTATAATACAGAAAAGGGCCATTAGATTAATAAATAATGTAGGGTACAGGGACCATACAAATGCACTCTTTGTCAAAATGCAAGCTATTAAATTCCAAGACTTGGTGAAGCTTAAAACAGCGCAAATAATGTATAAAGTCAGAAATAAATTGCTTCCCAAAGAAATCTGTAAATTGTTCATAGAAAGAGAAGGTGGGTATAACTTAAGAGGGAAATGGAATTTAAAGATACAAAGTGCTAGAACAACTTTAAGAACTATGTCAATCTCAATTTCAGGAGTTAAATTATGGAACAGTCTAACAGAAGAAATAAAAGACAGTCAAAACATAAAACAGTTTAAAGTAAAATATAAAAACCTAATTTTAAATAAGTATAAGAATGAAGAAAACGGGGTTAACCCAGGATGGTAATGTTGCTGGTAATGGTGTTGCGGTTCTTTTTTGGTTGTTTTTTTGTTTTTTTGTTTTGTTTTGGTTTGTTGTTTTTCCATAACTTGTGTATCTGCAAATATACACATTCTGTATTTTTCATATGAAAGAAACTATACTATGGTGGGGCTTGCTAATTTCTTGTTTTTGATTTATGTATGTTATGTTTTGTTTTACTTCATATGTTTATATGTTTCATATGTTGTTTGTTTAATTTAAAAAAAAAAAAAAAAATTAAATGAATGAGAGGTAAAACTTGAGGGGGTAGGGACAAATAAGTAAATACTTCAGCCTACTCCTTTTCAAACAAATAATGGAATGATATTTTGTAATGATTGTGAAGGCACATGTTTGAAATGTTTGAAATAAAAATGAACTGAACTGAACTGAACTGAACATTGCACCAGGGCCAGTGCTCCCTGTTAGGCAATCGTCACCACACCAGGGCATGTGGTGCTGGCTAAGGCCATCCACATTACACCAGGGCCTTTGCTGTGCCAATAACATCCACATTTCACCAGGGCTTGTGTTGATGGCTGATGCGATCCACAATACACAAGGGCCTGTGCTACTGGCTGAGGACATTCACATTACACCAGGGCCTTTGGTGCTGGCCAATACCATCAACATTTCACCAGGGCCAGTGTTGTTGGATGAGGCCATCCACATTACACCAGGGCCTGTAACACTCATTGATGCCATCCACATTACACCAAGGCTTGTGGTGCTGGCAAATACATCCACATTTCACCAGGGCTGAGGCCATCCACATTACACCACTGCCAGTGCTTCCTGTGATGCCATCATCACCACACCAGGGCCTGTGGTGCTGGCTGAGGCCATCCACATTTGACCAGGGCCACTGTTTTTGGCTGAGGCCATCCACATTACACCTGGACCTGTGGTGCTGGCCAATACCATCCACATTTCACCAGGGCTTGTGTTTCTGGCTGATGACATCCACAAAACACAAGGGCCTATGATACTGGATGGTGCAATTCACATTACACCAGGGCCTGTGCTTCCTGTGAGGCCATCATCACCACACCAGGGTGTGTGTTGCTGGCTGATGCCACCACATTACACCAGGGCCAGTGGTGTTGGCCGAGAAAATTCACATTTCACCTGGGCCTGTGGTGCTGGCCAATACCATCCACATTTCGCCAGGGCCACTTTCAGAATCAGAATCAGAATCAGAAAGGGTTTTATTGCCAAATGTTGAGCGGGTTTAGCGGGTTTACAACATTAGGAAATTTGGCTTAGGCTATACAATTTACACCAAGGACAGTGGTTCCTATGAGGCCATCTTCACATCACCAGGGCCTGTACTGTTGGATGAGGCCAACCACATTACACCAGGGCCTGTGCTACTGGCTTCTACCATCCACATTTCACCAGGGCTTGTGTTGCTGGCTGATGCGTTACACAATACACCAGGGCCTGTGCTACTGGCTGAGGACCTTGACATTACACCAGGGTCTGTGCTGGCCAATATCATCCACATTTCACCAGGGCCACTGTTGTTGGCTGAGGCCATACACATTACACCAGGGACAGTGCTTCCTGTGAGGCGATCTTCACCACACCAGGGCCTGTGCTTTTGGCTGAGGCCATCCACATTACATCACGGCCTGTGATTCCAGCTTCTACCATCCACATTACACCAGGGACAGTGCTTCCTGTGAGGCCATCTTCACCAAACCAGGGCCTCTGCTGCTCATTGATCCCATCTAGATTACACCTGGGCCTGTGGTGCTGACCGATATCATGCACATTTCACCTGGGCCAGTGGTGTTGGCTAAGGCCATTCACATTACACCAGGGTGTGTGGTGCTGACCGATACCATCCATATTTCACCAGGGACAGTGTTGTTAGATGAGGCCATCCACATTACAACAGCTTCATGCTAAACTTCCTCAGCCTCCTCAGGAAGTAAAGCCGCTGGCGAGCCTGATAGCAGTGTCTGTGTGAAGGGTCCAGGAGAAGTCCTCAGTGATGTTGACTCCAAGGAACTTGAAGCTGCTGACCCTTTCGACCTTGACACCGTTGATGTGGTTGGGCTGGTGTTCTCTGACTGGTCGTTTCCGGTAGTCCACTATCATCTCTCTAGTTTTGCTGATGTTGAGATTCAGGTTATTTTCCAGGAACGACTCGTTCAGCGCCATCACCTCCTCTCTATAGGCCATCTCATCGTTGTCTGTGATGAGGCCTACCCATCGTAAGCCTCATCACAGAGGCCTACAATGCTGTGCTGTGCTTTCTAAATCATAGCTTGACTTTTTGGGTTTGTTAAAAATGGAAAACCTTATAAAAGGCCCTGAGAAATAATGGTGTAGTTCAAGTAGACCAAGTAGTATAAATTTGTCGTTCCTAACATCACTTCTGTGTGCACAGCTGAGTCCACTGAACGAGCGACTGAGGGAGATGCCTGGTGCCAAGATGGTGGTGGATGTTGTGCAGGTTATTGCTACCACAGTTGCTACCCAGCTGAGGAAAGTGGTGCAGTTGTGTCATCTGCAAACTTGATGATGATGTTGGACTCTTGTTTAGCAACACAGTCGTGTGTGAACAGGGAATATAGGAGGGGGCTAAGCACACAACCCTGTGGCGTACCTGTGTTTAGGATGAGTGATGAGGAGGTGTGCTTACCAACTCTCACCACCTGGGGCCTGTTTGTGAGGAAGTTTAGAATCCATCTGCAGATCGGTGCTCCCAGCCCAAGGTCAACGAGCTTCGTGGCAAGTTTTGAGGGGATGATGGTGTTAAATGCCGAGCAGTAGTCGATGAAGAGCATCCTTGCATATGTATTCCCTTTCTCCAGGTGAGTGAGGGTGGTGTGCGTTGCCAGGGCGATGGCATCCTCTGTGGCTCTGTTTGTCCGATAGACAAACTGAAGAGGGTCCAGTGTGTCAGGGAGGGAGGAGCAGATATGACCTTTGACCAGCCGCTCCAGGCACTTCATGATGACGGATGTCAGTGCAACAGGAAGGTAGTCATTCAGACAGGAGACCACTGATTTTTTGGGAACGGGAATGATGGTGGATGCTTTGAGGGACGTGGGGACCACTGACTGCCTCAGGGAGAGGTTGAAGATGTTGGTGAACACCTCTGCCAGCTCGACTGCACACACTCTGAGTAGCCGGCCTGGGATGCCGTCTGGTCCTGGAGCTTTGTGAGGATTTACCTTTTTAAAGGTCCATCTCACAGCTTCTGTTTTCAGAGTTAGAGTTGCAGCCTCACTGTCCTCCTGAGGGTAGAGGATCTGCTCTCTGTTGTCTGCGTCAAAACGAGCATAGAAGTTGTTAAGCTCGTCTGCAAGAGATGCAGTGGGCTGAACACTGACTGTGTTGACCTTCTTGTAATCAGTGATGCAGTGCAGTCCATTCCACAGTCGCCTGGTGTCAAAGCTGTGGTAGCTAGACTCCATTTTGTCCCTGTAGTCCTTTCTGGCCTTTTTTATGGACTTTCGGAGGTCGTACCTGGCTGCTTTATATGCATCAGCATCCCCGGAGTTAAAGGCAGAGGTCCGCACTTTTAGCTTGGCGCGAACGTCTTTATTTACCCAGGGTTTCTGATTTGGATATATGCGGACAGTGGTTTTTGTGATGGTATCATCCATGCACTTTCCAATATATCCAATGACAGAGTCTGTGAGTTCATTGATGTTGCCATCAGCTGCATCCACAAATATCTGCCAGTCAGTTGTGTCAAAGCCGTCCTGCAGGACCTCCTCAGCCTCACTGTCCCATTTGTAAATAACCCTGGAAGCTGGTTTTTCCTGTTTCAGTCTTTGTCAGTATGCAGGCAGCAGCAGTATGGAACAATGGTCTGCCTTACCAAAAGCTGGGCGGGGGAGGGGTTTGTAGCACTCTTTGAATGGAGTGTAACAAATCAAATCAAATCACTTTTATTGTCACATCACATGTGCAGGTAGGTACATTGGTACAGAACATGTGAGTGAAATTCTTGTGTGCGAGCTTCACAAGCAACAGAGTTGTGCAAAATACAATAATGTAAACAAGCAAAATACAAGAATGGCTACATCTGAAACTAATAAATATATGTACAATATATAATAGTATATGCATTTCTGGATGTGTATACTAAATATTTTTCTACGTGTGTGTGTGTGTGTGTGTGTGTGTGTGTGTGTGTACATATTTTACAAATTAAATAGAATAAACAATAAATAAAATATATAAAAATATACAGAGTTGAGACATGTACAGTATACTGTACAGTATGGAGTGCATAATGTTAAAGTTCCAGTAGTGAAGCTGAGGTGTCTATGACGTGTTCAGCAGTCTGATGGCCTGGTGGAAGAAGCTGTCTCTCAGTCTGCTGGTACGGGACCGGATGCTGCAGAACCTCCTTCCTGATGGAAGTAGTCTGAACAGTTTATGGCTGGGGTGACTGGAGTCCTTGATGATCCTCCCCGCTTTCCTCAGGCACCGCTTCCTGTAGATGTCTTGGAGGGAGGGAAGCTCACCTCCAATTATCCGTTCAGAGCACAGCTCACCGCTGGAGAGCTTTGCAGTTGTAGGCGGTGCTGTTGCCATACCAGGTGGTGATGCATCCAGTGAGGATGCTCTCAATGGCACAGTGATAGAAGGTCCTGAGGATGCGGGGGCTCATGCCGAATCTTTTCAGTCTCCTGAGAAAGAAGAGGCGCTGCTGCGCCTTCTTCACTGTTTTGTTTGTGTGTACTGACCATGTAAGATCCTCAGCCAGATGTACACCAAGGAACCGGAAGCTGCTCACTCTCTCCACAGCAGCGCCATTGATGGTGATGGGGGTGTGTACTTCTCTGCACCTCCGGAAGTCCACTATCAACTCCTTTGTCTTTGCGACGTTGAGGGTGAGATGGTTGTCTTGACACCAGTGGATCAGGGCGCTGACCTCCTCCCTGTAAGCCGTCTCATCACCATTGGTGATAAGACCCACCACTGTAGTGTCGTCCGCAAACTTCACAATGATGTTGGAGCTGTTAGTGGCTGTGCAGTCGTAGGTGTAGAGTGAGTATAGGAGAGGGCTCAGTACACACCCCTGTGGAGCACCAGTGTTCAGTTTGATGGGGGATGAGGTAATGCTGCCCAGTCTGACCACTTGGCGTCTGTCAGACAGGAAGCTAAGGATCCAGCTAGAGAGGGAGCTACTCAGTCCTAGATCCTGCAGTTTCCTGTCCAGCTTCGAGAGAACGATGGTATTGAATGCTGAGCTGTAATCTACAAACAGCATTCTCACATACGTGTCTCTCTTCTCCAGGTGTGACAGGGCAGTATGTAGTGTCAGGGCTATGCCATCATCAGTGGACCTGTTGTGGCGGTATGCGAACTGTAGAGGGTCCAGTGAGTCGGGTAGTGCAGAGCAGATGAAGTCCCTGACCAGCTTCTCGAAGCATTTGCTTACGATGGGGGTCAGGGCTACAGGTCGCCAGTCATTCAATGAGGAGATGGTGGAGGATTTGGGTACAGGGACGATGGTGGCCATTTTGAAGCAGGCTGGGACTACAGACAGAGAGAGGGAAAGTTTGAAGATGTGTGTAAACACTCCAGCCAGCTGAGCCGCGCATGACTTGAGGACGCGGCCGGGAATCCCGTCCGGACCAGTAGCTTTGCGTGCGTTCACCTTCCTGAAGCACTTCCGCACATCCTCCTCAGACACAGTGTGCACACTGACGTCATCCGCAGTGCGCACACTGTCTGGTCTCATGGTGTTCGCTGTGTCGAATCTAGCGTAGAATACGTTTACATCCTCACACAGAGAGGCCGTGGTCTGCGGTGTGCTGGTTTTCCCTCTAAAGTCTGTGATCGTGTTTAGTCCCTGCCACATACTCCGAGGGTTGTCGAACTGTTGCTCCACCCTGTCCCTGTACTCACGTTTGGCTGCTTTGATCGTCTTCCGGAGTTGGTAATGTGCGTGTTTGTAGTCCGATGTGTTCGCGGAGGCAAAGGCAGTGCTCCGTGCCGCCAGTGCCGCGCGAACATCTCCGTTAATCCAGGGTTTTTGATTTGGGAAGGATTTAACTGTTCTGGATGGGACGACATCTTCCACGCATTTCCTGATAAATCCGCAGACTGAGTCTGTGTACTCGTCAATGTCCCTAGCAGCCACGTGAAACATTTCCCAGTCCGCGTGATCAAAACAGTCCCGCAGCGCAGACTCCGATTGGTCCGTCCAACAGTGCACCGCCCTCCGGGTTGGAGCTTCCTGTTTCAGCTTCTGCCTGTAGGCGGGCAGGAGCAGGATGGAGCGGTGATCTGATTGGCCGAATGGGGCGCGGGGAGGGCTTTGTACGCATCCCGGAAAGAGGTGTAGCAGTGGTCGAGTAGCCGGTCTCCACGAGTGTTAAAATGGATGTGTTGGTGGAGTTTGGGTGAGACTTTCTTCAGGTTTCCCTTATTAAAGTCCCCGGTCATGATAAACGCTGCCTCTGGGTGTGCGGTTTCCTCGCTGCTGATCGCGCTGTACAGTTCCCTGAGTGCTCGGTCAGTGTCGGCTTGTGGGGGAATGTAAACAACCGTAATAATCACTGCTGTAAATTCCCATTCTGGCTAACGAGGGAATTTACAGCAGTGATTATTACGGCTGTGGTCCAATGTTTGATCACATCTTGTGGGGAAGGAGATGTGCTGATAGTATTTGGGGAGAACCTTCTTCATGTTGGCTCTGTTGATGCCACCACATTTCACCAGGTCCAGTGTTCTTGGATGAGACCATCCAGATTACACCACTGCCAGTGCTTCCTGTGAGGCCATAATCACCACACCAGGGTGTGTGTTGCTGGCTTAGGCCATTCACATTACACCAGGGTGTGTGGTGTTTACCAATAACATCCACATTTCACCAGGGACAGTGTTGTTGGCTGAGGCCATACACATTACACCAGGGACAGTGCTTCCTGTGAGGCCACCTTCACCACACCAGGGCCTACGTTGCTGGGTCATACCATCCACATTACACCAGGGCCTGTGGTCATGGCTGAGGCCAACTACATTTCACCAGGGCCTGTGGTCATGGCTGATGCCATCCACATTACACCAGGGCCAGTGGAGTTGGCTGAGGACATTCACATTACACCAGGGACAGTGCTTCCTTTGAGGCCATCTTCACCACACCAGGGCCTGTGCTTTTGGCTGAGGCCATCCACATTACATCACGGCCTGTGACTCCGACTTCTACCATCCACATTACACCAGGGACAGTGCTTCCTGTGAGGCCATCTTCACCCCACCTGGCCCTCTGCTGCTGACCGATATCATGCACATTTAAGGACAGTGTTGTTAGATGAGGCCATTCACATTACACCAGGGTGTGTGGTGATGACCAATACTATCCATATTTCACCAGGGACAGTGTTGTTAGATGAGGCCATCCACATTACAACAGGGCCTGTGCTACTGGCCGAGGACATTTACATTTCACCAGGGCCTGTGGTCATGGCTGAGGCCAACTACATTTCACCAGGGCCTGTGGTCATGGCTGATGCCATTCACATTACACCAGGGCCAGTGGTGTTGGCTGAGGCCATCCACATTACACCACTGCCAGTGCTTCCTGTGAGGCCATCATCACCACACCAGGGCCTGTAGTGCTGGCTGAGGCCATCCATGTTTCACCAGGGCCAGTGCTCCCTGTGAGGCTGTCTTCACCACACCAGGGCCTGTGCTTTCTGTCTGAGACCATCTTCACCAGACCAGGGTCTTTGCTAGTGCCTGATGCCATCCACATTATATCAGGGCCACTGCTTCCTGTGAGGCCATCTTCACCACACCAGGGCCTGTACTGCTTTCTGAGGCCATCTACATTACACAAGGGCTTGTGTTGCCGGCTTAGACCAATTAAATTTGACCAGGGCCTGTGCTACTCGTTGATGCCATGCACATTACACCAGGGCCTGTGGTGCTGGCCAATACCATCCACATTTCACCAGGGCCAGTGTTGTTGGATGAGGCCATCCACATTACACCACTGACAATGCTTCCTGTGAGGCCATCATCACCACACCAGGGCATGTGGTGCTGGATGAGGCCATCTTCACCACACAAAGGCCCGTACTGTTGGATGAGGCCATCCAAATTACACCAGGGACAGTTCTTCCTAAGAGGCCATCACCACCACACCAGGGCCTGTGGTGCTGGATAAGGCCATCCACATTACACCAGGGCCTGTGCTATTCGATGATACCATCCACATTTCACCAGGGCTTGTGTTGCTGGCTGATGACATCCACAATACGCAAGGGCCTGTGCTACTGGCTTAGGACATTCACATTACACCAGGGCCAGTGGTGCTGGCCAATATCAACCACATTTCACCAGGGCCACTGTTGTTGGCTGAGGCCATCCACGTTACATCACGGTTTGTGATGCCGGCTACATTTCACCAGGGCCTGCGTTGCTGGCTCATGCCATTCACATTACACCAGGGCATGTGGTGCTGGATAAGGCCATCCACATTACACCAGGGCCTGTGCTACTCGATGATACCATCCACATTTCACCAGGGCTTGTGTTGCTGTCTGATGACATCCACAATACCCAAGGGCCTGTGCTACTGGCTTAGGACATTCACATTACACCAGGGCCGGTGGTGCTGGCCAATAGAGATTGACAGACCACGTGACTTTCGCGCATTGCATGCTGGTAACTCGTGGCAAAACAATCCAAGTACCTGCATCAAATGCAAGCATTTGCAGGACCGCAAAACGTTCATTCTTCGGTTCCAATAAATTCTTGCTTTTTCTTTGCCCCCCAAAAAGGTATGTACAAAACGAAGGAGAACAATGCTGGTCCGTACAAAGACAGAGTTAATGAAAAGTCAAAGAAAAGATACGAGGAAAAAAATCAAACCAGTGAAAGTGTTAGATCCTTACGAGCACACAGAGTGGACAAAAGACGTTAGCGTGCTGCCCAACTTCACCACGCTCATATTTATAATTATACAGTTCTTGGAGTGAGTGCATACACGGTGGCACGGTGGTTAGCACTGTTGCCGCACAGCAAGAAGGTCCTGAGTTCAATTCCAACATCAGGCCGGGGTCTTTCTGTGTGGAGTTTGCATGTTCTCCCCGTGTTTGCGTGGGTTCTCTCCGGGTACTCCGGCTTCCTCCCACCGTCCAAAGACATGCAGCTTGTGGGGATAGGTTAATTGATTAATCCAAATTGTCACTAGGTGTGAATGTGAGTGTGAATGGTTGTCTGTCCCTATGTGTTAGCCCTGCGACAGACTGGCGACCTGTCCAGGGTGTACCCTGCCTTTCGCCCTATGACAGCTGGGATAGGCTCCAGCGCCCCCCGCGACCCTGAAAAGGATAAGCGGAAGCGAATGGATGGATGGATGGATGGATGGATGGACGGTTCTTGGAGTGAGTGCATACACTCGTGAAGTTTAGTAACTTCAGGTCACTGCAACAAGCCCAGGTACAGTTTACCGACGGATCGGTACAGGACCTTGAAATGCACCGTGTAGAAAGTAAAGACCATCGTACATATCATAAGTTTACCAGTCTCACAAATCGTCTTCATAAATACACATTCGTTAACCGTTTATTAATAGGACCTTTGAGCTCAACTGTAATTAATTAGTAGTAGAAATCATTTCTGGTAGCATTACAGAAATGTAGCAGTGACAATAATAATGCATGCTGTAATCGCACTGGACAATTAGTGATACAAAACAACTGTTTTATCCTGTGAATAAAAGTATATGTTTTTGTCAATGTACCATGGTAATAACAGAAGCGAAACGCAATATTGTGTCAGGACAATTTACTATTTATGCACAATAAACACAATAAATAAAGGAGCATAGCGCGACAATTTCTGTTCAGCGCCAGACTTGCTTGTAACCTATATCACCAATTATGGTATGAAAAATGACGCATTAACTACAACAGCAGACTGACCTTTGTGGAAATGCTTGGAGCAGACTAACCTGTGAGCTGGAGTGTTCTGAGACGTTAAATTTTGTCTTTGAATGGCTGCAATCCAGTCGCCTCTTTGTTACTTCGGAAACATGGCTCGAACAATTTCTCTTCAACGACGTAATCCGATAACAACCGATCTCTTTACCCGTCGGCTTCCCGTGGCTGTCATGCGACCGGCTATTGCAGTTAATAATACAACAGCTTCTTGACATTTTTTGTGTTTCTTTTTATCGCTGTATAACTGATTTCAATTGAAAGCCTGCGTGCGCTAGTACCTCTTGCCACGAGTTCCCAGAATTCTTTGCTGTTTTACCCCTGAGTGACGTCACATTTTCAATCTCTATATCAACCACATTTCACCAGGGCCACTGTTGTTGGCTGAGGCCATCCACATTACATCACGGTCTGTGATGCCGGCTTCTACCATCCACATTACACCAGGGACAGTGCTTCCTGTGAGGCCATCTTCACCCGACCAGGGCCTCTGCTACTCGTTGATGCCATCCACATTTCACCAGGGCCAGTGGTGTTGGCTAAGGCCATTCACATTACACCAGGGTGTGTGGTGCTGACCAATACCGTCCATATTTCACCAGGGACAGTGTTGTTAGATGAGGCCATCCACATTACAACAGGGCCTGTGCTACTGGCTGAGGACATTTACATTTCACCAGGCCTGAAATGTAGTTGGCTGAGGCCAACTACATTTCACCAGGGCCTGTGGTCATGGCTGATGCCATCCACATTACACCAGGGCATGTGGGCCTGTGGTGCTGTCCGAAAACATCCACATTTCACCAGGGACAGTGTTGTTGGCTGAGGCCATACACATTACACCAGGGACAGTGCTTCCTGTGAGGCCACCTTCACCACACCAGGGCCTACGTTGCTGGGTCATACCATCCACATTACACCAGGGCCTGTGGTCATGGCTGAGGCCAACTACATTTCACCAGGGCCTGTGGTCATGGCTGATGCCATCCACATTACACCAGGGCCAGTGGAGTTGGCTGAGGACATTCACATTACACCAGGGACAGTGCTTCCTTTGAGGCCATCTTCACCACACCAGGGCCTGTGCTTTTGGCTGAGGCCATCCACATTACATCACGGCCTGTGACTCCGACTTCTACCATCCACATTACACCAGGGACAGTGCTTCCTGTGAGGCCATCTTCACCCCACCTGGCCCTCTGCTGCTGACCGATATCATGCACATTTAAGGACAGTGTTGTTAGATGAGGCCATTCACATTACACCAGGGTGTGTGGTGATGACCAATACTATCCATATTTCACCAGGGACAGTGTTGTTAGATGAGGCCATCCACATTACAACAGGGCCTGTGCTACTGGCCGAGGACATTTACATTTCACCAGGGCCTGTGGTCATGGCTGAGGCCAACTACATTTCACCAGGGCCTGTGGTCATGGCTGATGCCATTCACATTACACCAGGGCCAGTGGTGTTGGCTGAGGCCATCCACATTACACCACTGCCAGTGCTTCCTGTGAGGCCATCATCACCACACCAGGGCCTGTAGTGCTGGCTGAGGCCATCCATGTTTCACCAGGGCCAGTGCTCCCTGTGAGGCTGTCTTCACCACACCAGGGCCTGTGCTTTCTGTCTGAGACCATCTTCACCAGACCAGGGTCTTTGCTAGTGCCTGATGCCATCCACATTATATCAGGGCCACTGCTTCCTGTGAGGCCATCTTCACCACACCAGGGCCTGTACTGCTTTCTGAGGCCATCTACATTACACAAGGGCTTGTGTTGCCGGCTTAGACCAATTAAATTTGACCAGGGCCTGTGCTACTCGTTGATGCCATGCACATTACACCAGGGCCTGTGGTGCTGGCCAATACCATCCACATTTCACCAGGGCCAGTGTTGTTGGATGAGGCCATCCACATTACACCACTGACAATGCTTCCTGTGAGGCCATCATCACCACACCAGGGCATGTGGTGCTGGATGAGGCCATCTTCACCACACAAAGGCCCGTACTGTTGGATGAGGCCATCCAAATTACACCAGGGACAGTTCTTCCTAAGAGGCCATCACCACCACACCAGGGCCTGTGGTGCTGGATAAGGCCATCCACATTACACCAGGGCCTGTGCTATTCGATGATACCATCCACATTTCACCAGGGCTTGTGTTGCTGGCTGATGACATCCACAATACGCAAGGGCCTGTGCTACTGGCTTAGGACATTCACATTACACCAGGGCCAGTGGTGCTGGCCAATATCAACCACATTTCACCAGGGCCACTGTTGTTGGCTGAGGCCATCCACGTTACATCACGGTTTGTGATGCCGGCTACATTTCACCAGGGCCTGCGTTGCTGGCTCATGCCATTCACATTACACCAGGGCATGTGGTGCTGGATAAGGCCATCCACATTACACCAGGGCCTGTGCTACTCGATGATACCATCCACATTTCACCAGGGCTTGTGTTGCTGTCTGATGACATCCACAATACCCAAGGGCCTGTGCTACTGGCTTAGGACATTCACATTACACCAGGGCCGGTGGTGCTGGCCAATAGAGATTGACAGACCACGTGACTTTCGCGCATTGCATGCTGGTAACTCGTGGCAAAACAATCCAAGTACCTGCATCAAATGCAAGCATTTGCAGGACCGCAAAACGTTCATTCTTCGGTTCCAATAAATTCTTGCTTTTTCTTTGCCCCCCAAAAAGGTATGTACAAAACGAAGGAGAACAATGCTGGTCCGTACAAAGACAGAGTTAATGAAAAGTCAAAGAAAAGATACGAGGAAAAAAATCAAACCAGTGAAAGTGTTAGATCCTTACGAGCACACAGAGTGGACAAAAGACGTTAGCGTGCTGCCCAACTTCACCACGCTCATATTTATAATTATACAGTTCTTGGAGTGAGTGCATACACGGTGGCACGGTGGTTAGCACTGTTGCCGCACAGCAAGAAGGTCCTGAGTTCAATTCCAACATCAGGCCGGGGTCTTTCTGTGTGGAGTTTGCATGTTCTCCCCGTGTTTGCGTGGGTTCTCTCCGGGTACTCCGGCTTCCTCCCACCGTCCAAAGACATGCAGCTTGTGGGGATAGGTTAATTGATTAATCCAAATTGTCACTAGGTGTGAATGTGAGTGTGAATGGTTGTCTGTCCCTATGTGTTAGCCCTGCGACAGACTGGCGACCTGTCCAGGGTGTACCCTGCCTTTCGCCCTATGACAGCTGGGATAGGCTCCAGCGCCCCCCGCGACCCTGAAAAGGATAAGCGGAAGCGAATGGATGGATGGATGGATGGATGGATGGACGGTTCTTGGAGTGAGTGCATACACTCGTGAAGTTTAGTAACTTCAGGTCACTGCAACAAGCCCAGGTACAGTTTACCGACGGATCGGTACAGGACCTTGAAATGCACCGTGTAGAAAGTAAAGACCATCGTACATATCATAAGTTTACCAGTCTCACAAATCGTCTTCATAAATACACATTCGTTAACCGTTTATTAATAGGACCTTTGAGCTCAACTGTAATTAATTAGTAGTAGAAATCATTTCTGGTAGCATTACAGAAATGTAGCAGTGACAATAATAATGCATGCTGTAATCGCACTGGACAATTAGTGATACAAAACAACTGTTTTATCCTGTGAATAAAAGTATATGTTTTTGTCAATGTACCATGGTAATAACAGAAGCGAAACGCAATATTGTGTCAGGACAATTTACTATTTATGCACAATAAACACAATAAATAAAGGAGCATAGCGCGACAATTTCTGTTCAGCGCCAGACTTGCTTGTAACCTATATCACCAATTATGGTATGAAAAATGACGCATTAACTACAACAGCAGACTGACCTTTGTGGAAATGCTTGGAGCAGACTAACCTGTGAGCTGGAGTGTTCTGAGACGTTAAATTTTGTCTTTGAATGGCTGCAATCCAGTCGCCTCTTTGTTACTTCGGAAACATGGCTCGAACAATTTCTCTTCAACGACGTAATCCGATAACAACCGATCTCTTTACCCGTCGGCTTCCCGTGGCTGTCATGCGACTGGCTATTGCAGTTAATAATACAACAGCTTCTTGACATTTTTTGTGTTTCTTTTTATCGCTGTATAACTGATTTCAATTGAAAGCCTGCGTGCGCTAGTACCTCTTGCCACGAGTTCCCAGAATTCTTTGCTGTTTTACCCCTGAGTGACGTCACATTTTCAATCTCTATATCAACCACATTTCACCAGGGCCACTGTTGTTGGCTGAGGCCATCCACATTACATCACGGTCTGTGATGCCGGCTTCTACCATCCACATTACACCAGGGACAGTGCTTCCTGTGAGGCCATCTTCACCCGACCAGGGCCTCTGCTACTCGTTGATGCCATCCACATTTCACCAGGGCCAGTGGTGTTGGCTAAGGCCATTCACATTACACCAGGGTGTGTGGTGCTGACCAATACCGTCCATATTTCACCAGGGACAGTGTTGTTAGATGAGGCCATCCACATTACAACAGGGCCTGTGCTACTGGCTGAGGACATTTACATTTCACCAGGCCTGAAATGTAGTTGGCTGAGGCCAACTACATTTCACCAGGGCCTGTGGTCATGGCTGATGCCATCCACATTACACCAGGGCATGTGGGCCTGTGGTGCTGTCCGAAAACATCCACATTTCACCAGGGACAGTGTTGTTGGCTGAGGCCATACACATTACACCAGGGACAGTGCTTCCTGTGAGGCCACCTTCACCACACCAGGGCCTACGTTGCTGGGTCATACCATCCACATTACACCAGGGCCTGTGGTCATGGCTGAGGCCAACTACATTTCACCAGGGCCTGTGGTCATGGCTGATGCCATCCACATTACACCAGGGCCAGTGGAGTTGGCTGAGGACATTCACATTACACCAGGGACAGTGCTTCCTTTGAGGCCATCTTCACCACACCAGGGCCTGTGCTTTTGGCTGAGGCCATCCACATTACATCACGGCCTGTGACTCCGACTTCTACCATCCACATTACACCAGGGACAGTGCTTCCTGTGAGGCCATCTTCACCCCACCTGGCCCTCTGCTGCTGACCGATATCATGCACATTTAAGGACAGTGTTGTTAGATGAGGCCATTCACATTACACCAGGGTGTGTGGTGATGACCAATACTATCCATATTTCACCAGGGACAGTGTTGTTAGATGAGGCCATCCACATTACAACAGGGCCTGTGCTACTGGCCGAGGACATTTACATTTCACCAGGGCCTGTGGTCATGGCTGAGGCCAACTACATTTCACCAGGGCCTGTGGTCATGGCTGATGCCATTCACATTACACCAGGGCCAGTGGTGTTGGCTGAGGCCATCCACATTACACCACTGCCAGTGCTTCCTGTGAGGCCATCATCACCACACCAGGGCCTGTAGTGCTGGCTGAGGCCATCCATGTTTCACCAGGGCCAGTGCTCCCTGTGAGGCTGTCTTCACCACACCAGGGCCTGTGCTTTCTGTCTGAGACCATCTTCACCAGACCAGGGTCTTTGCTAGTGCCTGATGCCATCCACATTATATCAGGGCCACTGCTTCCTGTGAGGCCATCTTCACCACACCAGGGCCTGTACTGCTTTCTGAGGCCATCTACATTACACAAGGGCTTGTGTTGCCGGCTTAGACCAATTAAATTTGACCAGGGCCTGTGCTACTCGTTGATGCCATGCACATTACACCAGGGCCTGTGGTGCTGGCCAATACCATCCACATTTCACCAGGGCCAGTGTTGTTGGATGAGGCCATCCACATTACACCACTGACAATGCTTCCTGTGAGGCCATCATCACCACACCAGGGCATGTGGTGCTGGATGAGGCCATCTTCACCACACAAAGGCCCGTACTGTTGGATGAGGCCATCCAAATTACACCAGGGACAGTTCTTCCTAAGAGGCCATCACCACCACACCAGGGCCTGTGGTGCTGGATAAGGCCATCCACATTACACCAGGGCCTGTGCTATTCGATGATACCATCCACATTTCACCAGGGCTTGTGTTGCTGGCTGATGACATCCACAATACGCAAGGGCCTGTGCTACTGGCTTAGGACATTCACATTACACCAGGGCCAGTGGTGCTGGCCAATATCAACCACATTTCACCAGGGCCACTGTTGTTGGCTGAGGCCATCCACATTACATCACGGTTTGTGATGCCGGCTACATTTCACCAGGGCCTGCGTTGCTGGCTCATGCCATTCACATTACACCAGGGCATGTGGTGCTGGATAAGGCCATCCACATTACACCAGGGCCTGTGCTACTCGATGATACCATCCACATTTCACCAGGGCTTGTGTTGCTGTCTGATGACATCCACAATACCCAAGGGCCTGTGCTACTGGCTTAGGACATTCACATTACACCAGGGCCGGTGGTGCTGGCCAATAGAGATTGACAGACCACGTGACTTTCGCGCATTGCATGCTGGTAACTCGTGGCAAAACAATCCAAGTACCTGCATCAAATGCAAGCATTTGCAGGACCGCAAAACGTTCATTCTTCGGTTCCAATAAATTCTTGCTTTTTCTTTGCCCCCCAAAAAGGTATGTACAAAACGAAGGAGAACAATGCTGGTCCGTACAAAGACAGAGTTAATGAAAAGTCAAAGAAAAGATACGAGGAAAAAAATCAAACCAGTGAAAGTGTTAGATCCTTACGAGCACACAGAGTGGACAAAAGACGTTAGCGTGCTGCCCAACTTCACCACGCTCATATTTATAATTATACAGTTCTTGGAGTGAGTGCATACACGGTGGCACGGTGGTTAGCACTGTTGCCGCACAGCAAGAAGGTCCTGAGTTCAATTCCAACATCAGGCCGGGGTCTTTCTGTGTGGAGTTTGCATGTTCTCCCCGTGTTTGCGTGGGTTCTCTCCGGGTACTCCGGCTTCCTCCCACCGTCCAAAGACATGCAGCTTGTGGGGATAGGTTAATTGATTAATCCAAATTGTCACTAGGTGTGAATGTGAGTGTGAATGGTTGTCTGTCCCTATGTGTTAGCCCTGCGACAGACTGGCGACCTGTCCAGGGTGTACCCTGCCTTTCGCCCTATGACAGCTGGGATAGGCTCCAGCGCCCCCCGCGACCCTGAAAAGGATAAGCGGAAGCGAATGGATGGATGGATGGATGGATGGACGGTTCTTGGAGTGAGTGCATACACTCGTGAAGTTTAGTAACTTCAGGTCACTGCAACAAGCCCAGGTACAGTTTACCGACGGATCGGTACAGGACCTTGAAATGCACCGTGTAGAAAGTAAAGACCATCGTACATATCATAAGTTTACCAGTCTCACAAATCGTCTTCATAAATACACATTCGTTAACCGTTTATTAATAGGACCTTTGAGCTCAACTGTAATTAATTAGTAGTAGAAATCATTTCTGGTAGCATTACAGAAATGTAGCAGTGACAATAATAATGCATGCTGTAATCGCACTGGACAATTAGTGATACAAAACAACTGTTTTATCCTGTGAATAAAAGTATATGTTTTTGTCAATGTACCATGGTAATAACAGAAGCGAAACGCAATATTGTGTCAGGACAATTTACTATTTATGCACAATAAACACAATAAATAAAGGAGCATAGCGCGACAATTTCTGTTCAGCGCCAGACTTGCTTGTAACCTATATCACCAATTATGGTATGAAAAATGACGCATTAACTACAACAGCAGACTGACCTTTGTGGAAATGCTTGGAGCAGACTAACCTGTGAGCTGGAGTGTTCTGAGACGTTATATTTTGTCTTTGAATGGCGGCAATCCAGTCGCCTCTTTGTTACTTCGGAAACATGGCTCGAACAATTTCTCTTCAACGACGTAATCCGATAACAACCGATCTCTTTACCCGTCGGCTTCCCGTGGCTGTCATGCGACCGGCTATTGCAGTTAATAATACAACAGCTTCTTGACATTTTTTGTGTTTCTTTTTATCGCTGTATAACTGATTTCAATTGAAAGCCTGCGTGCGCTAGTACCTCTTGCCACGAGTTCCCAGAATTCTTTGCTGTTTTACCCCTGAGTGACGTCACATTTTCAATCTCTATATCAACCACATTTCACCAGGGCCACTGTTGTTGGCTGAGGCCATCCACATTACATCACGGTCTGTGATGCCGGCTTCTACCATCCACATTACACCAGGGACAGTGCTTCCTGTGAGGCCATCTTCACCCGACCAGGGCCTCTGCTACTCGTTGATGCCATCCACATTTCACCAGGGCCAGTGGTGTTGGCTAAGGCCATTCACATTACACCAGGGTGTGTGGTGCTGACCAATACCGTCCATATTTCACCAGGGACAGTGTTGTTAGATGAGGCCATCCACATTACAACAGGGCCTGTGCTACTGGCTGAGGACATTTACATTTCACCAGGCCTGAAATGTAGTTGGCTGAGGCCAACTACATTTCACCAGGGCCTGTGGTCATGGCTGATGCCATCCACATTACACCAGGGCATGTGGGCCTGTGGTGCTGTCCGAAAACATCCACATTTCACCAGGGCCTGTGATTCTGGCTGATGCCATCCACATTACACCAGGGCCAGTGGTGTTGGCTGGGGACATGCACATTACGTCAGGGCCTGTGGTGCTGGCCAATACCATCCCCCGAGAGGCCCGGGGCACCCCACCTCCGAAGTGGCCCGGGCGAGCCCCAGGCTCCAGGCCCCGATAAGCGGCCGCTAAGGAGTGAGCCGGTGTGTACCTGGACGCCCATCCCCGGACACAAAGAACCACCAACGCACCGATGTCTGAGGGAGTCCGCCACTGGCAGGGGAAGTGGTGGTAGGGGGAGATAGGCCTCCAAACCTTGGAGGGCCTAAGATGTCCCCAGAGAGGTGGCGCCTGACACCCAACCTGACATATAGACACAGAAATACAGGCACACACATATACAAACATCCATTCCCACCCTCATGCTCTCATATGCACTTACTCCACACTCAACCAACGTGGAGACAGACATAAAGAGACGCTGTACACACGATCACACTCCCCAAGCGTACTCTACAAACCGGGTCTAGGTACCCTTGCCCCTGGAGGGGGGAACTGCACCCAGACCCAGGTGGTGTTACCCTTTTCCCTGCGGTGGGGGGAGGCAGACCGCCCCGACTCCGCAGCAGCAGGGAGGCCCCACACTCCAGACCGCAGTCGGACGGCCAACTCCTCCTCCTAGCCCCCCTCCTCCAGCAGGTCGCAGAGAACGGGGGTGAGAGAAGACTCCAAACCTCCCTCCACCCGCTCATTGTAGTGTTGATGCATGTGTGTTCTAAGGTGCATTTAAAACCCAGGAGGGCATGGAGCTACCTGCCAGAGAGCAGCAGGTAAGCGCATGGTCCCTCCTGCTAGCCCTCAATGTCTACGTGTATTTAACATTGAGAGGTGGGCAACGAC
This sequence comes from Aulonocara sp. 'chitande type north' Nkhata Bay, assembly GCF_057382095.1. NCBI lineage: Eukaryota > Metazoa > Chordata > Actinopteri > Cichliformes > Cichlidae > Aulonocara > Aulonocara sp. 'chitande type north' Nkhata Bay. The sequence continues at coordinate 35,680,986 of NC_141361.1, forward strand.
GCCAGGGGTGGGGTGTACACCCTGATGGTACTTTGGATTCCGTGTATCATGCCCACCCCCACGATCCTATATGTATGTGTAATGAGAGTGTGAGTAATGTGAATGTCTAAGTTGTGGGATAAAATTGAGGCAGAGGCAGCCAGAAGGGGACAGAGAGGGGGGGGGGGGGGGGTAGCCTCCTCTGCACCCTGGTGACATACCCCTACTCCAAGGTCCTGCATGTGCGGGTGGTTGTGGTGGAGCGGGAAGAGGGAGGCAGCTGGAGATGGGGAGGGAAGGAAGGGAGGGGCAAGTGACCCCTCCCTGGGGCCAGCTCCCCCGCTGACCCCAGTAGGCACCCCCATAATCCGCGACCCGCCAGGGAAAGGGGGCCCAGGCCCATCCAGACCGGGGCCCAGTGCAGCAGCGCCTCCCGGCCCCACAGAGCCCGGGACAGTCCACCCACCCAACCCCACCACAGAGAAAACTGCACCCACCCCACCATCCACTCATCTTCCAGACTACATAAGACAATAAACACCCAGGCTGAGATCTTCCTCCACCTCTCCTGTATCTCCCCCTCCTGCAGAGAGAGCTCCTGAGGAGAGGAAAGCTCCTGCAAGATGTGACAATCTTCCCCACCAGTTGAAGAGCCCCCCAGGTGGCTAGATGCACCGGCGGCACCCTGCTCCAGGGCTGGGCCCCCATCAGGGCCTGTGCTACTCGTTCATGGCATCCACATTACACCCGGGCATGTGGTGCTTTCTGAAACCATCCACATTTCACCAGGAATTGTGTTGCTGGCTAATGACATCCACAAAACACAAGGGCCTGTGGTGCTGGCCAATACAATCCACATTTCACCAGGGCCTGTGGTGCTGTCCGAAAACATCCACATTTCACCAGGGCCTGTGATACTGGCTGATGCCATCCACATTACACCAGGGCCAGTGGTGTTGGCTGAGGACATTCACATTACACCAGGGACAGTGCTTCCTGTGAGGCCATCATCACCACACCAGTGCATGTGGTGATGGATGAAGACATCTTCAATACACCAAGGCCCGTACTGTTGGATGAGGCCATCAAAATTACACCAGGGAATGTTCTTTCTAAGAGGGCCTTTGGTGCTGGCCAATACCATCCACATTTCACCAGGGCCTGTGGTGCTGTCCGAAAACATCCACATTTCACCAGGGCCTGTGATACTGGCTGATGCCATCCACATTACACCAGCGCCAGTGGTGTTGGCAGGGGACATGCACATTACGCCAGGGCCTGTGCTGCTTGCCAATACCATCCACATTTCACCAGGGCAAGTGTTGTTGGCTAAGGCCAATCACATTACACCAGGGTGTGTGGTGCTGACCAATACCGTCCATATTTCACCAGGGACAGTGTTGTTAGATGAGGCCATCCACATTACAACAGGGCCTGTGCTACTGGCTGAGGACATTTACATTTCGCCAGGTCCTGTGGTCATGTCTGAGGCCAACTACATTTCACCAGGGCCTGTGGTCATGGCTGATGACATCCACATTACACCAGGGCCAGTGGTGTTGGCTGAGGACATTCACATTATACAAAGGCCTGCGTTGCTGGCTGATGCCATCCATATTACACCAGGGCCTGTGGTCATGGCTGATGCCATCCACATTACACCAGGGCCAGTGGTGTTGGCTGGGGACATGCACATTACGCCAGGGCCTGTGGTGCTGGCCAATACCATCCACATTACACCAGGGACAGTGCTCCCTGTGAGGCCATATTGACCACACCAGGGCCTGTGCTGCTGGGTGATACATCCTCATTTCACCAGGGCCTGCGTTGCTGGCTGAGGCTATCCACATTTCACAAGAACTAGGTTGCTGGCTTATGCCATCCACTTTACATCAGGGCCTGTGCTACTGGCTGAGGACATTTACATTTCACCAGGGCCTGTGGTCATGACTGAGGCCAACTACATTTCACCAGGGCCTGTGGTCATGGCTGATGCCATCGACATTACACCAGGGCCAGTGGTGTTGGCTGAGGACATTCACATTACATCACGGCCTGTGACGCCGACTTCTACCATCCACATTACACCAGGGACAGTGCTTCCTGTGATGCCATCTTCACCCCACCAGGGCCTCTGCTGCTCATTGATGCCATCCACATTGCACCTGGCCCTGTGCTGCTGACCGATATCATGCACATTTAACCAAGAACAGTGTTGTTAGATGAGGCCATCCACATTACAACAGGGCCTGTGCTACTGGCTGAGGACATCTACATTTCACCAGGGCCTGTGTTTGTGGCTGATTCCATCCACATTATACAACGGCCTGCGTTGCTGGCTGATGCCATCCGTATTACACCAGGGCCTGTGGTCATGGCTGATGCCATCCACATTTCACCAGGGTCAGTTTTGTTGGCTGAGACCATCCACATTACACCACTGCCAGTGCTTCCTGTGAGGCCATCATCACCACACCAGGGCCTGTGGTGCCTGCTGAGGCCATCCATGTTTCACCAGGGCCAGTGCTCCCTGTGAGACTGTCTTCACCACACCAGGGCCTGTGCTTTCTTTCTGAGACCATCTTCACCAGACCAGGGTCTGTGCTACTGCCTGATGCCATCAACATTACACCAGATCCAGTGCTACCTGTGAGAACATCTTCACCAGATCAGGGTTTTGCTAGTGCCTGATGCCATCCACATTATATCAGGGTCACTTGTGGTTTTGGCGGTTACCATCCACATTTTTACCAGGGCCAGTGTTGTTGGATCAGGCCATCCACATTACACCAGGGACAGTGCTTCCTGTGAGGCCATCTTCACCCCACCAGGGCCTCTGCTGCTCGTTGATGCCATCCACAATACACCTGGTCCTGGGGTGCCAACAGATATCATGCACATTTCACCAGAGCCAGTGGTGTTGGCTAAGGCCATTCACATTACACCAAGGTGTGTGGTGCTTACCAATACCATCCATATTTCACCAGGGACAGTGTTGTTAGATTAGGCCATCTTCACCACACAAGGGGCTTTACTGCTTTCTGAAGCCATCTACATTACACAAGGGCCTGTGTTGCTGGCTTGGACCAATTAAACTTCATCAGGGCCTATGCTACTCGTTGATGCCATGCACATTACACCAGGGCCTGTGGTTTTGGCGGTTACCATCCACATTTTTACCAGGGCCAGTGTTGTTGGATCAGGCCATCCACATTACACGAGGGACAGTGCTTCCTGTGAGGCCATCATCACCACACCAGGGCCTGTGCTACTCAATGATACCATCCACATTTCACCAGGGCTTGTGTTGCTGGCTGATGACATCCACAATACGCAAGGGCCTGTGCTACTGGCTTAGGACATTCCCATTACACCAGGGCCAGTGGTGCTGGCCAATATCAACCACATTTCACCACGGCCACTGTTGTTGGCTGAGGCCATCCACATTACATCACGGTCTGTGATGCCGGCTTCTACCATTCACATTACACCAGGGACAGTGCTTCCTGTAAGGCCATCTTCACCCCACCAGGGCCTCTGCTGCTCGTTGATACCATCCACATTACACCTGGGCCTGGGGTGCTGACAGATATCATGCACATTTCACCAGGGCCAGTGGTGTTGGCTAAGGCCATTCACATTACACCAAGGTGTGTGGTGCTGGCTGAGGACATTTACATTTCACCAGGGCCTCTGGTCATGGCTGAGGCCAACTACATTTCACCAGGGCCTGTGGTCATGGCTGATGCGATCCACATTACACCAGGGCCAGTGGCGTTGGCTGAGGACATTCACATTTCACCAGGGCCTGTGGTGCTGGCCAATACCATCCACATTTCAGCAGGGCCTGTGGTGCTGTCCGAAAACATCCACATTACACCAGGGCCAGTGGTGTTGGCTCGGGACATGCACATTACGCCAGGGCCTGTGGTGCTGGCCAATACCATCCACATTTCACCAGAAAAAGTGATTTTGGCTGACGCCATCCACATTACACCAGGGACAGTGCTCCCTGTTAGGCCATATTGACCCCACCAGGGCCTGTGCTGCTGGGTGATGCATCCTCATTTCACCAGGGCCTGTGTTACTGGCCAATACCATCAACATTTCACCAGGGCCACTGTAGTTGGCTGAGGCCATACATTTTACACCAGGGACAGTGGTACTGACTCATGCCATCCACATTACAACAGGGCTTGTGTTTTGATGGCTGCTGCGATCCACAATACACAATGGCCTGTGCTACTGTGAGGCTGAGGCCATCCACATTACACCTGGGCCTGTGGTGCTGACCGATATCATGTACATTTCACCAGGGCCAGTGGTGTTGGCTAAGGCCATTCACATTACACAAGTGTGTGTGGTACTGACTCATGCCATCCGCATTACAACAGGGCTTGTCTTTTGATGTCTGCTGCGATCCACAATACACAATGGCCTGTACTACTGGCTAAGGCCATTCACATTACACCAGGGCCTGTGGTGCTTTCCGAAACCATCTACATTTCACCAGGGCCAGTGTTGCTGGCTGTGAACATCCACAATACACAAGCGCCTTTGATACTGGCTAATGCCACCACATTTCACCAGGTCCAGTGTCCTTGGATGAGGCCATCCACATTACACCACTGCCAGTGCTTCCTGTGAGGCCATAATCACCACACCAGGGTGTGTGTTGCTGGCTTAGGCCATTCACATTACACCAGGGTGTGTGGTGCTTACCAATACCATCCACATTTCACCAGGGCCACTGTTGTTGACTGAGGCCATCCACATTGCACCAGGGCCAATGCTCCCTGTGAGGCCACCTTCACCACACCAGGGCCTACGATGCTGGGTCATACCATCCGCATTTCACCAGGGCCTGTGCTTCTGGCTAATGTCATCCACATTACATCAGTGCCACTGCTTCCTGTGAGGCCAAATTCACCACATCAGGGCCTGTACTGCTTTCCGAGGCCATGTAAATTTGACCAGAACCTGCGTTACTAGCTGATGTCATCTACATTACACTTGGGCCTGTGGTGCTGACCAATATTATGCACATTTCACCAGGGCCAGTGATGGTGGCTAAGTCCATTCACATTCAACAGGGTGTGGGGTGCTGGCTGAGGCCATCCTCATTTCACCAGGGCCTGCGTTGCTGGCTCATCCCATCCACATTACACCAGGGACTGTGATACTCGCTGAGTCCAACTACGTTTCACCAGGGCCTGTGCTACTCGTTGATACCATCCACATTTCATCAGGGCTTGTGTTGATGGCTGATGCCATCCACAATACACAAGGGTCTGTGCTACTGGCTTAGGACATTCACATTACACCAGGGCCTGTGATGCCGGCTTCTACCATCCACATTACACCCGAGACAGTGCTTCATGTGAGGCCATCTTCACCCCACCAGGGCATCTGTTGCTCGTTGATGCCATCCACATTACACCTCGGCCTGTGGTGCTAACCGATATCATGCACATTTCACCAGGGCCAGTGGTGTTGGCTAAGGCCATCCACATTACCTGTTCTACTGGCCGAGGACATTTACATTTCACCAGTGAGTGTGTTGGTGGCTGATCCCTTCCACAAGGGATCAGCCACAAAGGCCTGTGCTACTGGCTGATGCCTTCCACATTACACCAGGGTCAGTGCTCCCTTTGAGGCCATATTCACCACACCAGGGCTTGTGTGTCATGGTCCCCGTGCCTGCCCAGCCGGCCTCACAAGGCTACACTTGTGTTTTTTTTCTCTTTCTCCCCCTATCTCTCTGCCCGGGCGGAGCCCACAGCTGGCTCCCGCCCTTGGCTCTCACAGCTGTTGGCGATCAGCTGATTATCCGTCTTCTATTTGAGGCTGGGTCACAGATCCTCTCATCGCGGGATGATTGCGCTACTGACGTTAGTCTACCTTTCCAGCTCCCGTGGTCTTACACCTTTATGCCTTCGTGATTTGTGAGTGATTTCTCCCTTTCCCTGTTCCAGCTTATCTTCCCGGACCTGTGACCTCCCACGAACGTGTGTGAGGACGTGAGCGAGCGTGAGAGAGAGAGAGCCTTCCCCTAATCCCCTGGAACCCTGAATTTCCCGTCACTGTATATATTATTGCACGGGTGTGTAAATAAATCGTGTTCTGAGACATCAACCTGCTCTGCGCTTGAGTCCCTGCTTTCAGCTCGTGACAGAATCATCCCGCCAGGAAATGGACTCAGCAGACTCGGCGGCCTCCACTCCCACTCTCGCCACCCTGGCCGCAATGCTGGAGCGACACGAACAGATGTTTGTTCATCTCCGTGGCGAGCTCGCTGCTCTCACGCAGGCTGTGGCCCAACGAACACCCCTGCCGGCAACTCCACCTGCCGCCGCTCCTCTCCAGGAAGCCTCGGCCTCAGCAGTAAGTGCCACACCTCCTGCTTCTTCACTTTCCCAAGCTAACAGATTTCTACCCACACCGAAAGCTTTCTCCGGAGAAATTGATAAATGTGCTGGCTTCCTCACTCAATGTGCCCTTCAGTTTCGTCAGCAACCGCAAGCTTTTGCTAACGATGGTACTAAGATTGCATATATAGTTCAACTACTCCAGGATCGGGCTCTGATTTGGGCTCAAGCTGTGCTTCACGCCAACCCTGACATAACGTATTCTGACTTTTTGGATAAGTTCAAAGGCGTCTTCGATAGAAAATCCACCACGCTCACAGCCGGCCAGCGCCTGCTCGCGCTCAAACAAGGCAAGCGGAGTTTGGCTGATTTCTCTATTGACTTCTTCACCTTAGCTGAACAGACGGAGTGGGGGGAGGAGGCTTTAAAGAGTACTTTGCTTTCTAATGTTAACGAAGACATAAAGAAAGAACTGATGCTTCGTGAACTGCCTTCTTCCCTAGACGCGCTTATGACCCTGTGCGTTCGGCTGGATGACAGAGTACGTGCACACCGGAGCGCGCACACACGGACGGGACAGGAATCACTGGATTATCACGGGGCCTCTCCAGCCGGCCGCGGGCCGCGCGACTCTGACGCCGGTGATGAGGAGGAGCCCATGCAGCTTGGACACTCGCGGCTAACGCCTGCAGAGCGCCAGCGCCGTCTGGCCGCCGGTGAGTGCGTCTATTGTGGCCGTAAGGGTCACTCTGTCTCCTCGTGCCCGACGCTGGCAAAAGGGCGCGCTCGCCAGTGATTGAGAGGGTGCTGGTGGGCGATCTGTCTAGTAAAAACCCTCTCCCCAGACTTCTCTTACCGGCCAAACTTCAAGTACAATCTGTTTTTCACTCGCTTTCAGTACTCATTGACTCTGGGGCTGAGCAGAACTTTATTGACACCTCGCTCGCCGCCAAGCTGAACATCGCTTTGGAGCCCTGCCCGATATCACTCATGTCTCGGAATTCCTTTCGTTGTCTCTCTCGGGCAATCACACGGAGAGGATTTGTTTTTTTGCATTCACGGCTCCACTCACTCCGCTGGTTCTCGGTCACCCCTGGCTTGTGCTCCATAACCCGCACATTGACTGGGAGAAGGGTGACGTCCTGGGTTGGAGTGTTAATTGTCACATGTCCTGCCTTCGGGCGGCCACGGCGCCCATTCCGCTTCTGCCCTCTGGTTCGCCGTCCGACCCCCCAGATCTTTCGGCGGTTCCGCGGGTCTATCATGACTTGCGTGGCGTGTTCTGCAAGGATCGGGCGCGGTCCCTTCCCCCCCACCGCCCGTATGACTGCGCTATCGATCTCCTTCCGGGGGCTCCGTTGCCGTCTAGCCGCCTGTACAGCCTCTCCCAGCCGGAGCGGGTCGTTATGGAGCGTTACATCTCTGAGTCGCTCGCTACGGGCTTGATCCGTCCCTCCTCCTCCCCGGTTGCGGCTGGGTTCTTCTTCGTGGACAAGAAGGACGGTTCGTTGCGCCCGTGTATCGACTTTCGGGGCCTTAACCTGATCACTGTCAAGAACAAGCCGCTGCTTTCCTCTGCTTTTGAGCTGCTCCAGGGCATGACTGTTTTTACTAAGCTGGACCTGCGCAACGCCTACCACCTGGTTCGCATCTGGGAGGGGGATGAGTGGAAGACGGCCTTCAATACTCACCAGGGGCACTTTGAGTACCTTGTTATGCCCTTCGGCCTCACCAACGCTCCCGCTGTTTTTCAGACCATGGTGAACGAGATGCTTCGTGACTTTGTTAATCGCTGTGTCTTTGTGTACTTGGATGATATTCTCATTTTTTCTAAGTCACTCGCGGAGCATCAGGTGCATGTGAGACAGGTCCTGCAACGCCTCTTGGAGAACCGGCTGTTTGTGAAAGGGGAGAAGTGTGTGTTCCACGCGCCTGCGGTGGCTTTCCTGGGCTATATAGTTGAGAACGGAAATCTACGTACCGACCCTGGGAAGGTGCGTGCGGTGGTTGAATGGCCAGTCCCTCCTAATCGCCGCCAACTGCAACGTTTTCTGGGATTCGCTAATTTCTACAGGAGATTCATTCGCGATTTCAGTAAGATCTCTCTCCCTCTCACTAGACTCACCTCTCCGAAGGTTCCTTTTCTGTGGGACCCTGCCGCTCAGCGAGCCTTCGTCCAGCTCAAGGAGAGGTTTTCCTCAGCGCCCATCCTCCGGCAGCCGGACCTCACAAGGCAGTTCGTGGTGGAGGTCGACGCTTCTGACTCCGGGGTGGGGGAGGTTCTCTCACAACAGGAGGACGGTAAGCTTCACCCGTGTGCTTTCTTCTCTCGCCGTCTCTCACCCGCAGAAAGCAATTACAACGTCGGGGATCGGGAACTCTTGGCCATAAAACTCGCCTTGGAGGAATGGAGACATTGGCTGGAGGGGGCTGCTCACCCATTCATTGTTTGGACGGATCACAAGAACCTGGAGTACATCCGTTCGGCCAGACGCCTCAGTTCTCGGCAAGCCAGGTGGGCATTGTTCTTCGCTCGCTTTGATTTCACCATCACCTACAGGCCCGGATCTCGCAACGTGAAACCGGATGCCCTGTCCCGGCAGTTTTCCACCACGGAGGAGGAGTCGGTACCCGAACCAGTTCTGCCGGCGGCCTGGGTGGTTGGAGCCGTTTCCTGGGAGATTGAATCCCTCATTCAGGAGGCACAAGAGACTGAACCGGATCCTGGGACCGGCCCAACGGGCCGCCTCTTCGTCCCCTTGGCGGTCCGCTCCCAGGTACTCCAGTGGGCTCACACTGCCCGTTTCTCGTGCCACCCCGGGGTCTTCCGTACCCTGTCCTTCCTTCGACGCTACTTCTGGTGGCCCACCATGGCGAGGGACGCCAGGGAGTTTGTGACCGCCTGCCCCGCCTGCGCCCAGAACAAGCGGTCAAACCAACCTCCGTCGGGCCATCTTCTACCTCTCCCTACGCCGGCTCGACCATGGTCACACATCGCGCTGGACTTCATCACTGGACTGCCTCCTTCTGCAGGTTACACCGCCATACTAACTATCATCGACCGTTTCTCTAAGGCCGCACACTTTGTCGCCCTTCCTAAACTCCCTACGGCTCTGGAGACGGCTCGGCTCCTCGCCTCACATGTGTTCAGGCTCCACGGGATCCCCGAGGACATCGTCTTGGACAGGGGACCACAGTTCACTTCCCGAGTATGGAAGGAGTTTTGCACCGCATTGGGGGCCAAGGTCAGCCTCTCTTCCGGTTTCCACCCACAGAGCAACGGACAGTCCGAACGGGCTAACCAGGAGTTGGAAGCTGCCCTCCGGTGTGTTGCCTCCCACAATCAATCGACCTGGAGTGAACAGCTGCCATGGATCGAGTATGCCCACAACAGCCACGCCTCCGCCGCCATGGGCAGGTCACCCTTTGAGGCATCCCTGGGCTACCAACCACCCCTGCTCCCAGCTGTCGAAGGTGCGCACTCTGTCCCCTCTGTTCAGGCTCACCTCCGCAGGTGCCGCCGGGCCTGGCGTGCTACTCGGGCCGCTCTACTCCGCACTAAGGAGCGCAACAAAGCCCTCGCTGACCGTCACCGGACACCGGCCCCTGAATACTCCATCGGTCAACAGGTATGGCTGTCTACCCGTTTTGTGCCGTTGCGGACGGAGTCTAAGAAGCTGTCACCTCAGTTCATTGGCCCCTTTCCCATAGACTCCATTGTCAACCCTGTGTCCGTTCGCCTCAAGCTGCCTCGTACCATGCGGATTCACAATGTTTTCCATGTGTCCCAGGTCAAGCCGGTGCTCTCCAGCCCGCTGTGTCCTCCTGCCAGGCCCCCGCCGCCCCCCCGGCTTGTGGGTGGTCAGCTGGTCTATGACATCTCCCGCATCATGGACTCCCGGCGCCGGGGCAGGGGTTTTCAGTACCTGGTGGATTGGGAGGGCTACGGGCTAGAGGAACGTTCCTGGGTGCCTCGGGCGGCTATTCTGGACAGGAATATGCTTCGGGACTTCCATCGCAGGCATCCAGGTAAGCCTGGTGGGTCGCCGGGAGGCTCCCGTTGAGGGGGGGGTACTGTCATGGTCCCCGTGCCTGCCCAGCCGGCCTCACAAGGCTACACTTGTGTTTTTTTTCTCTTTCTCCCCCTATCTCTCTGCCTGGGCGGAGCTCACAGCTGGCTCCCGCCCTTGGCTCTCACAGCTGTTGGCGATCAGCTGATTATCCGTCTTCTATTTGAGGCTGGGTCACAGATCCTCTCATCGCGGGATGATTGCGCTACTGACGTTAGTCTACCTTTCCAGCTCCCGTGGTCTTACACCTTTATGCCTTCGTGATTTGTGAGTGATTTCTCCCTTTCCCTGTTCCAGCTTATCTTCCCGGACCTGTGACCTCCCCGCGGTACGAACGTGTGTGAGGACGTGAGCGAGCGTGAGAGAGAGAGAGCCTTCCCCTAATCCCCTGGAACCCTGAATTTTCCGTCACTGTATATATTATTGCATGGGTGTGTAAATAAATCGTGTTCTGAGACATCAACCTGCTCTGCGCTTGAGTCCCTGCTTTCAGCTCGTGACATTGTGCTTCCGGCTGATACCATCCTCATTTCACCAGGGCCTGCGTTGCTGGCTCATGCCATCCACATTACACCAGGGTCAGTGCTCCCTTTGAGGCCATATTCACCACACAAGGGCCTGTGCTTCTGGCTGATACCATCCTCATTTCACCAGGGCCCGTGTTGCTGGCTCATGCCATCCATATTACACCAGTGCATGTGGTGCTGTGCGAAACCATCCACATTTCACAAGGTCTTGTGTTGCTGGCTGATGCCATCCACATTTCACCATGGTCTTCGTTGTTGGCGTAGGCCATCCACATTACACCACTGCCAGTGCTTCCTGTTAGGCCATCATGTTCTTTCTGTCTGAGACCATCTTCACCAGACCAGGGTCTGTGCTACTGCCTGATGCCATCAACATTACACCAGATCCAGTGCTTCCTGTGCGTTCATCATCACCACATCAGGGCCTGTGCTTCTGGCTGAGGCCATCCACATTTGACCAGGGCCACTGTTTTTGGCTGAGGCCATACATTTTACACCAGGGACAGTGCTTCCTGTGAGGCCATATTCACCACACCAAGTCCTGTTCTGCTGGCTCATGCCATCCACATTACATCAGGGCCTGTGCTACTGGCTGAGGCCAACTACATTTCACCAGGGCCTCAGCTACTCGTTGACGCCATCCACATTATACCCGGGCCTGTGGTGCTGTCCGAAACCATCCACATTCCACCAGGTCTTGTGTTTCTGGCTGATGCCATCCACATTACACCAGGGCCAGTGTTGTTGGCTGAGGACATTCACATTACACCTGGACCTGTCGTGCTGGCCAATACCATCCACATTTCACCAGGGCTTGTGTTTCTGGCTGATGACATCCACAAAACACAAGGGCCTATGATACTGGATGGTGCAATTCACATTACACCAGGGCCAGTGGTGTTGGCTGAGGACATTCACATTACACCAGGGCCTGTGCTGCTGGCCAATACCATCCACATTTAACCTGGGCCTGTGGTGCTGGCCAATACCATCCACATTTCGCCAGGGCCACTTTGGCTTAGGCCATACAATTTACACTAAGGACAGTGGTTCCTATGAGGCCATCTTCACATCACCAGGGCCTGTACTGTTGGATGAGGCCATCCACATTACACCAGGGCCTGTGCTACTGGCTTCTACCATCCACATTTCAGCAGGGCTTGTGTTGCTGGCTGATGCGTTACACAATACACAAGGGCCTGTGCTACTGGCTGAGGACCTTGACATTACACCAGGGTCTGTGGTGCTGGCCAATATCATCCACATTTCACCAAATTCAAATTCAAATTCAAATTCAAATTTTATTTGTCACGTACACAGTCATACACAGTACGATATGTAGTGAAATGCTTGGACAACTGCTCGTGACCTAAAGAAAACAAAAAAGGAAAAGGCTATGAATAAGATAGGAAATAAATATGAAAAATTAAAAAGGGTAAATTTAACTAGGAAGGAATAAAATATAAATTAAGGTTAAAAATGAAATAACTGTACAACACAAATTAGAATGAAGGGTAATTTAACTGGGAGAATAAGATAAAATATATAAATTAAAGTTGAAAATAAAATAACTGTACAACAAAATACACAATATAGAACTATATAAGAATGTATGAAGAAATATAAATAAATATATACACAATAACAGCAGCATGATTTAAGTAATGAAGTGAAAACAATGTCCAGAATGTCCAGTGTGTGTAAGAACTGTATGTGTGGGTCAGTACTGTGTGGTGGTGTGATTGAGAGACCGTATCGCCTGCGGGAAGAAGCTCCTCCTCAGTCTCTCTGTGTTGGTCTTCAGGGAGCGGAATCGCTTTCCTGACCTCAACAGAGAGAACGGTCTGTTGTTGGGATGGCTGAGGTCCTTCACGATCTTCCTGGCCTTGGTCCAGCACCGCCTGCTGTAGATTGAGTGCAGGTCAGGGAGCTCGGAGCGGATGGTGCGCTCAGCTGACCGCACAACCCTCTGTAGAGCTCGTCTGTCCTGCATGGTGCTGTTCCCGAACCAGGTTAAGATGTTTCCCGTCAGGATGCTCTCTATGGTGCAGGAGTAAAAGTTCCTGAGCACCTTGGAGGGCAGTTGGAAGTCTCTCAAGCGTCTGAGGTGGTAGAGACGCTGACGGGCCTTTTTCACCACGGTGTTGATGTGACAGGACCATGACAGGTCCTGCGTGATGTGAACTCCGAGGTATTTGAAGCTGTCCACTCTCTCCACTGGGCACTGGTTGATGACAGGGGTCTGGTAGTTCCTCTCCTGCTTAGTGCTGAAGTCCACTATCAGCTCCTTTGTCTTACTGACATTTAGAAGGAGGTTGTTCCTCTGGCACCAGTTCTCCAGATTCCTAATCTCCTTCAGGTAGGCCGTCTCGTTGTTATCAGAGATCAGGCCCACCACGACGGTGTCGTCAGCAAACTTGATGATGGTGGTGGAGCTGGTAGTGGCCACACAGTCATATGTATACAAAGAGTACAGCAGGGGGCTCAGAACACACCCCTGGGGGGCTCCAGTGCTGAGAGTGGTGGAGGCTGAGACATGTCCGCCCATCCTTACTGCCTGTGGTCTGCCAGTTAGGAAGGTGGCACTGGGGCTTGTGTTGCTGGCTGAGGCCATGCACATTACACCAGGGACAGTGCTTCCTGTGAGGCCATCTTCACCACACCAGGGCCTGTGCTTTTGACTGAGGCCATCCACATTACATCATGGCCTGTGATTCCAGCTTCTACCATCCACATTACACCAGGGACAGTGCTTCCTGTGAGGCCATCTTCACCACACAAGGGCCTGTGCTTTTGGCTGAGGCCATCCACATTACATCACGGCCTGTGATGCCGGCTTCTACCATCCACATTACACCAGGGACAGTGCTTCCTGTGAGGCCATCTTCACCACACCAGGGCCTCTGCTGCTCGTTGATGCCATCCAGATTACACCTGGGCCTGTGGTGCTGACAGATATCATGCACATTTCACCTGGGCCAGTGGTGTTGGCTAAGGCCATTCACATTACACCAGGGTGTGTGGTGCTGACCGATACCATCCATATTTCACCAGGGACAGTGTTAGATGAGGCCATCCACATTACAACAGCTTCATGATAAACTTCCTCAGCCTCCTCAGGAAGTAAAGCCGCTGGCGAGCCTGATAGCAGCGTCTGTGTGAAGGGTCCAGGAGAAGTCCTCAGTGATGTTGACTCCAAGGAACTTGAAGCTGCTGACCCTTTCGACCTTGACCCCGTTGATGTGGTTGGGCTGGTGTTCTCTGACTGGTTGTTTCCGGTAGTCCACTATCATCGCTCTAGTTTTGCTGATGTTGAGAGTCAGGTCATAGGCACCACTCGTTCAGCGCCATCACCTCCTCTCTATAGGCCATCTCATCGTTGTCTGTGATGAGGCCTACGATGGTTGTGTCATCTGCAAACTTGATGATGATGTTGGACTCTTGTTTAGCAACACAGTCGTGTGTGAACAGGGAATATAGGAGGGGGCTAAGCACACAACCCTGTGGCGTACCTGTGTATAGGATGAGTGATGAGGAGGTGTGCTTACCAACTCTCACCACCTGGGGCCTGTTTATGAGGAAGTTTAGAATCCATCTGCAGATCGGTGTTCCCAGCCCAAGGTCGACGAGCTTCGTGGCAAGTTTTGAGGGGATGATGGTGTTAAATGCCGAGCAGTAGTCGATGAAGAGCATCCTTGCATATGTATTCCCTTTCTCCAGGTGAGTGAGGGTGGTGTGCGTTGCCAGGGCGATGGCATCCTCTGTGGCTCTGTTTGTCCGATAGGCAAACTGAAGAGGGTCCAGTGTGTCAGGGAGGGAGGAGCAGATATGACCTTTGACCAGCCGCTCCAGGCATTTCATGATGACGGATGTCAGTGCAACAGGAAGGTAGTCATTCAGACAGGAGACCACTGATTTTTTGGGAACGGGAATGATGGTGGATGCTTTGAGGGACGTGGGGACCACTGACTGCCTCAGGGAGAGGTTGAAGATGTTGGTGAACACCTCTGCCAGCTCGACTGCACACACTCTGAGTAGCCGGCCTGGGATGCCGTCTGGTCCTGGAGCTTTGTGAGGATTTACCTTTTTAAAGGTCCATCTCACAGCTTCTGTTTTCAGAGTTAGAGTTGCAGCCTCACTGTCCTCCTGAGGGTAGAGGATCTGCTCTCTGTTGTCTGCGTCAAAACGAGCATAGAAGTTGTTAAGCTCGTCTGCAAGAGATGCAGTGGGCTGAACACTGACTGTGTTGACCTTCTTGTAGTCAGTGATGCAGTGCAGTCCATTCCACAGTCGCCTGGTGTCAAAGCTGTGGGAGCTGGACTTCATTTTGTCCCTGTAGTCCTTTCTGGCCTTTTTTATGGACTTTCGGAGGTCGTACCTGGCTGCTTTATATGCATCAGCATCCCCGGAGTTAAAGGCAGAGGTCCGCACTTTTAGCTTGGCGCGAACGTCTTTATTTACCCAGGGTTTCTGATTTGGATATATGCGGACAGTGGTTTTTGTGATGGTATCATCCATGCACTTTCCAATATATCCAATGACAGAGTCTGTGAGTTCATTGATGTTGCCATCAGCTGCATCCACAAATATCTGCCAGTCAGTTGTGTCAAAGCAGTCCTGCAGGACCTCCTCAGCCTCACTGTCCCATTTGTAAATAACCCTGGAAGCTGGTTTATCCTGTTTCAGTCTTTGTCTGTATGCAGGCAGCAGCAGTATGGAACAATGGTCTGCCTTACCAAAAGCTGGGTGGGGGAGGGGTTTGTAGCACTCTTTGAATGGAGTGTAACAGTGGTCCAATGTTTGATCACATCTTGTGGTGAAGGAGATGTGCTGATAGTATTTGGGGAGAACCTTTTTCATGTTGGCTCTGTTGATGCCACCACATTTCACCAGGTCCAGTGTTCTTGGATGAGGCCATCCACATTACACCACTGCCAGTGCTTCCTCTGAGGCCATAATCACCACACCAGGGTGTGTGTTGCTTACCAATACCATCCACATTTCACCAGGGCCACTGTTGTTGACTGAGGCCATCCACATTGCACCAGGGCCAATGCTCCCTGTGAGGCCACCTTCACCACACCAGGGCCTACGTTGCTGGGTCATACCATCCACATTACACCAGGGCCTGTGACTCTGACTTCTACCATCCACATTACACCAGGGACAGTGCTTCCTGTGAGGCCATCTTCACCCCACCAGGGCCTTTGTATAATGTGGCTGATCCCATCCACATTATACAAAGGCCTGCGTTGCTGACTGAGGCCATCCACATTGCACCAGGGCCACTGCTCCGTGTGAGGCCATGTTCACCACACCAGGGCCTGTGCTTCTGGCTGATACCACCCTGATTTCACCAGCGCCTGCGTTGCTGGCTCATGCCATCCATATTACACCAGGGCCTGTGGTCATGGCTGATGCCATCCACATTACACTAGCGCCAGTGGTGTTGGCTGGGGACATGCACATTAAGCCAGGGCCTGTGCTGCTGGCCAATACCATCCACATTTCACCAGGGCAAGTGTTGTTGGCTAAGGCCATTCACATTACACCAGGGTGTGTGGTGCTGACCAATACCATCCATATTTCACCAGGGACAGTGTTGTTAGATGAGGCCATCCACATTACAACAGGGCCTGTGCTACTGGCTGAGGACATTTACATTTCACCAGGGCCTGTGGCCATGGCTGAGGCCAACTACATTTCACCAGGGCCTGTGATACTGGCTGATGCCATCCACATTACACCAGGGCCAGTGGTGTTGGCTGAGGACATTCACATTACATCACGGCCTGTGACGCCGACTTCTACCATCCACATTACACCAGGGACAGTGCTTCCTGTGAGGCCATCTTCACCCCACCAGGGCCTCTGCTGCTCATTGATGACATCCACATTACACCTGGCCCTGTGCTGCTGGCTGAGGACATCTACATTTCACCAGGGCCTGTGTTTGTGGCTGATCCCATCCACATTATACAAAGGCCTGCGTTGCTGGCTGAGGCCATCCACATTGCACCAGGGCCACTGCTCCGTGTGAGGCCATGTTCACCACACCAGGGCCTGTGCTTCTGGCTGATACAATCCTGATTTCACCAGGGCCTGCGTTGCTGGCTCATGCCATCCATATTACACCAGGGCATGTGGTGCTGGATGATGCCATCCACATTTCACCAGGGTCAGTGTTGTTGGCTGAGACCATCCACATTACACCACTGCCAGTGCTTCCTGTGAGGCCATCATCACCACACCAGAGCCTGTGGTGCCTGCTGAGACAATCCATGTTTCACCAGGGCCAGTGCTCCCTGTGGGGCTGTCTTCACCACACCAGGGCCAGTGGTGCTGGCTGAGACCATCTTCACCAGATCAGGGTCTGTGCTACTGCCTGATGCCATCAACATTACACCAGATCCAGTGCTACCTGTGAGAACATCTTCACCAGATCAGGGTTTTGCTAGTGCCTGATGCCATCCACATTATATCAGGGCCACTGCTTCCTGTGAGGCCATCATCACCACACCACGGCATGTGGTTCTGGATAAGGCCATCCACATTACACCAGGGCCTGTGCTACACGATGGTACCATCCACATTTCACCAGGGCTTGTGTTGCTGGCTGATGACATCCACAATACGCAAGGGCCTGTGCTACTGGCTGAGGACATTCACATTACACCAGGGCCAGTGGTGCTGGCCAATATCAACCACATTTCACCAGGGCCACTGTTGTTGGCTGAAACCATCCACATTACATCACGGTCTGTGATGCCGGCTTCTACCATCCACATTACACCAGGGACAGTGCTTCCTGTGAGGCCATCTTCACCCCACCAGGGCCTCTGCTGCTGGTTGATGCCATCCACATTACACCTAGGCCTGGGGTGCTGACAGATATCATCCACATTACACCAGGGCCAGTGGTGTTGGCTGAGGACATTCACATTACACCAGGGCCAGTGGTGCTGACCAATACCATCCATATTTCACCATTGACAGTGTTGTTACATGAGGCCATCCACATTTCACAAGGGCTTTTATTGCTGGCTGAGGCCAACTACATTTGACCAGGGACTGTGCTACTCGTTGATTGCATCCACATTACACCCGGGCCTGTTTTTCTGTCCGACACCATCCACATTTCACCAGGGCTTGTGTTGCTGGCTGATGACATTCAAAAAACACAAGGGCTTTTGATACTGGCTGATGCCATCCACATTACACCAGGGCCAGTGGTGTTGGCTGAGGACATTCACATTACACCAGAGCCTGTGCCAATACCATCCACATTTCACAAGGGCCAGTGTTGTTGAATGAGGCCATCCACATTAAGCCAGTGCCTGTGCTACTCGTTGATTCCATTCACATTACACCTGGGCCTTTGGTGCTGGCCAATACCATCCACATTTCACCAGTGCCAGTGTTGTTGGCTTAGGCCATCCACATTACACCACTGCCAGTGCTTCCTGTGAGGCCATCATCACCACACCAGGGCTTGTGGTGCTGGATGATGCCATCAACATTACACCAGGCCCTGTGCTACTCGTTGATGCCATCCACATTACACCAGGGCCTGTGGTGCTGGATGATGCCATCATCAGCACACCAGGGCCTGTGGTGCTGGCCAATACCATCCACATTTCACCAGGGCCAGTGTTGTTGGATAAGGCCATCCACATTACACCAGGGCCTGTGATGCCTTCTTCTACCATCCACATTACACCAGAGACAGTGAGGCCATCTTCACCACACCAGGGCCTTTGCTGTGGGCTGAGGCCATCCACATTACACCAGGGCTTGTGATGCCGGCTTCTACCATCCACATTACACCAGGGACAGTGCTTCCTGTGAGGCCATCTTCACCCAACCAGGGCCTCTGCTGCTGGTTGATGCCATCCACATTACACCAGGGCCTTTGATGCCGGCTTCTACCTGTATCACAGGCCGGTAGAAGCCTGTTGAAATGTATCCTGGTGTAATGTGGATAAATTACACCAGGGACAGTGCTTCCCTTGAGGCAATCTTCATGCCACCAGGGCCTCTCCTTGTCGTTGATGCCAACCACATTAAACCTGGGCATGTGGTGCTGGATATCATGCACATTTCACCAGGGCCAGTGGTGTTGGCAAAGGCCATTCACACTACACCAGGGTGTGTGATGCTGACAAATACCATCCATATTTCACCAAGGACAGTGTTGTTAGATGAGGCCATCAACATTACAACAGGGCCTTTTCTACTGGCTGAGTCCAACTACATTTCACCAGTGCCTGTCTTGGTTGCTGACCGCATCCACAATATACAAAGGCCTGTGCTACTGGCTGATCCCATCCACATTACTCCAGGGCCAGTGCTCCCTGTCAGACCATATTCACCACACCAGGGCCTGTGCTGCTGGCTTATACCATTCTCCTTTCACCCGAGCCTGCGTTGCTGGCTGAGGCCAACTACATTTGACCAGGGACTGTGCTACTCGTTGATTGCATCCACATTACACCCGGGCCTGTTTTGCTGTCCGAAACCATCCAGATTTCACCAGGGCTAGTGTTGCTGGCTGATGACACTCATAAAACACAAGGGCCTGTGATACTGGCTAATGCCATCCACATTAAACCAGGGCCAGTGGTGTTGGCTGAGGACATTCACATTACACCAGGGCCTTTGCCAATACCATCCACATTTCACCAGGGCCAGTGTTGTTGGCTGAGGTCATCCAGATTACACCACTGCCAGTGCTTCCTGTGATGCCATCATCACCACATCAGGGCCTGTGCTACTCGTTGATACCATCCACATTTCACCAGGGCTTGTCTTGCTGGCTGATGCGATCCACAATACACAAGGGCCTCTGCTACTGGCTGAAGACATTCACATTACACCAGGGCCTGTGGTGCTGGCCAATACCATCGATATTTCACCAGAGCCACTGTTGTTGGATGAGGCATAAACTTTACATCAGGGAGAGTGCTTCCTTTGAGGGCATCTTCACCACACCAGGGCCTGTACTGTTGGCTGAGGCCATCCACATCATACCAAGGCCTTTGTTGCTGGCCAATACCATCCACATTTTTACATTTACATTACACCAGGGTGTGTGGTCTTGGGTGAGGTCAAGTACATTTCACCAGGGCCTGTTTTGGTGGCTGATTCCATCCTCAATATACAAAGGCCTGTGCTACTGGCTGATGCCATCCACATTACACCAGGGCCTGTGTTGCTGGCTGAGGCCATCCACATTGCACCAGGGCTAATGCTCCCTGTGATGCCATATTCACCACACCAGGGCCTGCGTTGCTTGCTCATGCCATCCACATTACACCGGGGCCTGTGCTATTCGTTGATGCCATCCACATTACGCCAGGGCCAGTGGTTTTGGCTGAGGACATTCACATTACACCTGGGCCTTTGGTGCTGGCCAATACCATCCACATTTCACCAGTGCCAGTGTTGTTGGCTTAGGCCATCCACATTACACCACTGCCAGTGCTTCCTGTGAGGCCATCATCACCACACCAGGGCTTGTGTAGCTTTCTGATGCGATCCACAATATAGAAGGTTTCTTTACTACTGGCTGAGGCCACCCACATTACACCAGGGCCAGTGGTGCTGGCCAATACCATCCACATTTCACCAGGGCCACTGTTGTTGCCTGAGGCCATACATTTTACATCAGGGAGAGTGCTTCCTGTGAGGCGATCTTCACCACACAAGGGCCTTTGCCCTGGGCTGAGGCAATCCACATTGCACCTGGGCCTGTGGTGCGGACCGATATCATGCACCTTTCCCAGGGCCAGTGGTGTTGGCTAAGGCCATTCACATTACACCAGAGACAGTGCTTCCTGTGAGGCCATCTTCACCAATCCAGTGACCGTGCTTTTGGCTGAGGCCATCCGCATTACATCAGGGCCTGTGATGCTGACTTCTACCATCCACATTACACCAGGGACAGTGCTTCCTGTGAGGCCATCATCACCACACCAGGGCCTGTGGTGCTGGATGAGGCCATCCACATTACACCAGGGATTGTGCTACTTGATGATACCATCCACATTTCACCAGGGCTTGTGTTGCTGGCTGATGCGTTCCACAATACGCAAGGGCCTGTGCTACTGGCTGAAGACTTTCACATTACGCCAGGGCTTGTGTGGTGCTGGCATATACCATCCACATTTAACAAGGGCCAGTGCTGTTGGATGAGGCCATCCACATTACACCAGGGACAGTGCTTCCTGTGAGGCCATCATCGCCACACCAGGGCATGTGGTGCTGGATGAGGCCATCTTCACCACACAAATGCCCGTACTGTTGGATTAGGCCATCCAAATTACACCAGGGACAATTCTTCCTAAGAGGCCATCATCACCACACAAGGGCCTGTGGTGCTGGATAAAGCCATCCACATTACACCAGGGCCTGTGCTACTCGATGATACCATCCACATTTCACCAGGTCTTGTTTTGCTGGCTGATGACATCCACAATACCCAAGGGCCTGTGCTACTGGCTTAGGACATTCACATTACACCAAGGCCAGTGGTGCTGGCCAATAACAACCACATTTCACCAGGGCCACTGTTGTTGGCTGAGGCCATCCACATTACATCACGGTCTGTGATGCCGGCTTCTACCATCCACATTACACCAGGGACAGTGCTTCCTGTGAGGCCATCTTCACCCCAACAGGGCCTCTGTTGCTCGTTGATGCCATCCACATTACACCTGGGCCTGGGGTGCTGACAGATATCATGCACATTTCACCAGGGCCAGTGGTGTTGGCTAAGGCCATTCACATTACACCAGGGTGTGTGGTGCTGACCAATACCATCCATATTTCACCAGGGACAGTGTTGTTAGATGAGGCCATCCACATTACAACAGGGCCTGTGCTACTGGCTGAGGACATTTACATTTCACCAGGGCCTGTGGTCATGGCTAAGGACAACTACATTTCATCATGGCCTGTGGTCATGGCTGAGGACATTCACATTACACCAGGGCCAGTGGTGCTGGCCAATACCATCCACATTTCACCTGGGCCAGTGTTGGTAGATGAGGCCATCCACATTACAACAGGGCCTGTGCTACTGGCTGAGGCCATCCACATTATACCAAGGCTAGTGCTCCCTGTGAGGCCATCGTCACCACACCAGGGCCTGTATTGCTGGCTTAGGCCATCCACATTGCACCAAGGCTAGTGCTCCCTCTGAGGCCAACTTCACGACAGCAGGGCTTGCGCTGCTGTTTGAGGTCATCTACATTTCACCAGAGCCTGTGTTGCTGGCTGATGTGATCCACATTACACAAGGGCCTGTGCTACTCGTTGATGCCATCCACATTAAACCAGGGAGAGTGGTGCTGGCCAATATCAACCACATTTCACCAGGGCCAGTGTTGTTGGATGAGGCCATCCACATTTCACCAGGGCCAGTGTTGTTGGATGAGCCCATCCGCATTACACCAGGGACAGTGCTTCCTTTCAGGCCATCATCACCACACCAGGGCCTGTGGTGCTGGATGATGCCATCAACATTACACCAGGGCCTGTGCTACTCGTTGATGCCATCCACATTACACCAGGGCCTGTGGTGCTGGATGATGCCATCATCACCACACCAGGGCCTGTGGTGCTGGCCAATACAATCCACATTTCACCAGGGCCAGTGTTGTTGGATGAGGCCATCCACATTACACCAGGGCCTGTGATGCCGGCTTCTACCATCCACATTACACCAGGGCTTGTGATGCCGGCTTCTACCATCCACATTACACCAGGGACAGTGCTTCCTGTGAGGCCATCTTCACCCAACCAGGGCCTGTGCTACTCGTTGATGCCATCCACATTACACCAGGGCCTGTGGTGCTGGATGATGCCATCATCACCACACCAGGGCCTGTGGTGCTGGCCAATACAATCCACATTTCACCAGGGCCAGTGTTGTTGGATGAGGCCATCCACATTACACCAGGGCCTGTGATGCCGGCTTCTACCATCCACATTACACCAGGGCTTGTGATGCCGGCTTCTACCATCCACATTACACCAGGGACAGTGCTTCCTGTGAGGCCATCTTCACCCAACCAGGGCCTCTGTTACTCGTTGATGCCATCCACATTACACCTGGGCCTTTGATGCCGACTTCTACCGGTATCACAGGCCGGTAGAAGCCTGGTGTAATGTATCCTGGTGTAATGTGGATAAGTTACACCAGGGACAGTGCTTCCCTTGAGGCAATCTTCACGCCACCAGGGCCTCTCCTTCTCGTTGATGCCAACCACATTAAACCTGGGCATGTGGTGCTGGAAATCAAGCACATTTCGCCAGGGCCAGTGGTGTTGGGTAAGGCCATTCACACTACACCAGGGTGTGTGATGCTGACCAATACCATCCATATTTCACCATGGACAGTATTGTTAGATGAGGCCATCAACATTACAACAGGGCCTTTTCTACTGGCTGAGGCCAAGTACATTTCACCAGTCCCTGTCTTGGTGGCTGATCCCATCCACAATATACAAAGGCCTGTGCTACTGGCTGATCCCATCCACATTACTCCAGGGCCAGTGCTCCCTGTCAGACCATATTCACCACACCAGGGCCTGTGCTGCTGGCTTATACCATTCTCCTTTCACCCGAGCCTGCGTTGCTGGCTGAGGCCAACTACATTTGACCAGGGACTGTGCTACTCGTTGATTGCATCCACATTACACCCGGGCCTGTTTTGCTGTCCGAAACTGTCAGGGGTTAAGACATTTGTTCACAAGTAAGAGAAATAAGACACTGCAGACCGACTCAGAGAGTATTAAGACATGCGCATGGGTGTGTGCCTCTCAGCAAAATCACACACACTCAGCGCAGGCTGGTTGC
Source organism: Aulonocara sp. 'chitande type north' Nkhata Bay (assembly GCF_057382095.1). Taxonomy (NCBI): domain Eukaryota; kingdom Metazoa; phylum Chordata; class Actinopteri; order Cichliformes; family Cichlidae; genus Aulonocara; species Aulonocara sp. 'chitande type north' Nkhata Bay. Next base: position 35,704,791 of record NC_141361.1, read on the forward strand.
TTTATTTATAAGGCAAAATGGGTTACATAGTACTTCCTCTTTTAACCGAAAGGGAAAAGGCCAGACATTACCTAAGCTTATCTGACCTCTGTACACAAACTAAGAATAAAAACATAGAAGTATATCACACTTATCTGACATCACACACACTGGGTTAAAGAATACATACTTGTATACTTGTCAAACATCTCAGACACTAAAGTAAGGAATGCATTATGTTCTCTTTAACAATAAACTTGGTTATGTGAAAATATATGAACACTCGATTATAAGGCACACTTGATTATACTTGATTTCATAAAAATCCTCTCACATTTCCCTCCTGTTGTTAATATATTTCACAGGTTTTAATCAATGCATAGTCACTTGTTAGTCACATTTTCAACTTGCATGTCATTCAGTGAAGTATTTAAACAACAGTTCTGTAAAGACTAGAATAGGGATTTTCCACTCTTTCCTCCATATTCAGCATATCATATTGGCGATAGGGATCCTCCATATTCCTCTGAACCAAGACAGTTTCCTAACATACGCTTGAACATGTTTGACATTATGCTTCTCAGACATGGGATAATACAAGCAGTGAAAAGGCAAAATAGTAACATCTCATTGAAAAGGGCCAACAGGCCTTTAATCAGTAAGGATTTCCAGGAGCCACTCAGCAACCAGTCCCACCAGCCTTGCTTAACGGCTACGTAGTCCTGCTGCTGAGCGTCTCTCAATTGTTTCAGAACATTCAAAGCATTTGTCATGTTTAATGAGTGTATGTTGTCAGGTATGTAGGTGCAACAGGTGGTGTTGAACAACACGCAGAGACCTCCTTTCTCTGCAAGAATAATGTCCAAAGCTACTCGATGTTGCATGACAGTGATGCGGATTGCATCAATTTCTTCATTCTGTGCTTTGTCAATGCGGGTGGAAGCATTCAAAAACAGTCCAAAACGATAGTCTAAAGTCTCTATTTGTAGTGCGTGCTTTCCTACTCCGATCCAGGGAAACAAAGCGTGCATTACCTTCTGGCCGTTGGTCCAGAGTTGTAACTTACAAGCACCTAAGCACAACAGCTTTGGGGCTGGGGCTGGTGCTGGTGCTGGGGCTGGTGCTTCTTCTGGATTCATCAGGTTGTTTTCCTCAGTCATCTTGTTGAGTTTTTATTCAGGCGTCCCTGGTGTTGTTATTGGTTCTTCTCTTTGGTGGGATAGGTCACTCTTTGACTATGTGTCTGTTCTTCAGGATGACCTGGTACACCTAAACTTCTGGTGAGTAGACTGCCAGCGAAGTGGAGTGGCGGGATATACCCAATCAGCCCTTCCTCCACCGGCAGATCACCTGGAAGCTAGGGGAACCGGCGTCTTATTGTGGTGCAAACACTTTCTTCACGTGGCTTTGATGGATCCACGAAGGTCGTTCGGCTATCTTACAAGCTGTCGGTGTAGTAAGCAACACCTGGAAGGGCCCCTCCCACCTCGGAGCACTCCAGTTTTTTCGCTGGAGGACTTTAATCAGAATCCAATCACCGGGGTTCAACCTGCAAGAGACTGGAGATAGATCACTCGGCAGTTGATTGCTTAGTATCACTTCTTTATTCTCAAACAGTTTTGTCATCCATTCTGCCATCGTTGTTTCTGCAGGAAGCAGGGTGCTGGGGTTTAGCTGATTACACTTCTCTATAGTAATGTGTGAGTGTGAGAGCAGAATACCTACATAAGAGAGTTGTCTCCGAAAGCTTGAGTCAAAACTGCCTTCATGTACCCCGCTACTCCATCGACATGGAGAACAAAAGGTTCTTCATAGTCTGGTAATGCTAAGACGGTACATGTTTGCAATGCTATTTTTAAATCAGTGAAGGCTTTTTTTCTGCTTCTAGGGTCCACTGTATTTTGTCTTTTAATGCTAGGTCTTTTCCATAAATTAGGTTCTGTAGTGGCTGGGCCAGCAGTGCATACTCTGGGATCCAGCACCTACAGAAATTGCACAGACCTAAATAACTCATCATTTGTTGCTTAGTTATTTGGTTTTGGTGCATTTTGGACTGCTGTCTTTCTGCTCTCTAGTAGGGTGCGGCCTTGGCCTGTTAGCTGATGTCCTAAATAGATGACTTTATCACTCCACAGTTGTAACTTGTGTTGTGATACTTTATGGCCTTGTTCTGTCAGATGTTGCAGAACCGTCATTGTGTTTTCTTTACAATCATCTTGTGTATGGCCTGTAATCAATATGTCATCTACATACAGCAGAAATTTTCCTGGAGCAGGAAGAGAGAGCAAAGTGACATTGATTTCTTTAGAGCTTCTGCATACAGTGTTGGGCTATTTTGGTTTCACAGGCCTTCTGGCCCTGATGCTGACCTAACTATCAGAGTGTCATTAGAGAATCTCATTTTCACTTGAGGCATTTTTAGATACCTTCTAGTTTTTCAAAGAATTCACACATCTTACATATTTCAAACTTTGAAGTTTTTTGTTTTGTGTATATATATTTTTTTTCCTAAACTTTGCATTGTTCATAGCTCACAGTTCTAAAACTGGGTATTTGTAAATCATATGCATTTGTAAATCATATGCCTAATCACTATGTGTCACCGTAATCCACAAGTATTGGCACAAATTTGTTTCCAAACCAACAAAATAATCAAAAAAACAAAAACATACATGAGTCAGGATACAAAAAGACAAAGAAAAATGTTGCCAGAAACAAAGCAGAAGTGTGAGGGGAAACTGAGCTCACAGACAGCTGCATGTGTTCGCTTTTAATAGCATGCAGCCTCTGTTCTAAAAAAACCAATAAATAAAAAATAAAAGAAAATGTGTAACATGCTCATCAACTTAGCGGTGTCCACACATTTAATTCAGCTTCATAATCCTGTAGGTTTAGTTATTATCTACAGGGTTTGGCTTATTAGTTGTTATTATAGATGTGCTCTGTATCTCAGTAATATTTATCTAGGATAAATGACAGGTTTTCAAGCAGGTTAAGTGCCTCTATGCACCTAATTGGTTTAGATATTGCTTTTATTTTCTTCATCTCATATTTCATTATACTGAGTTTGAGCAAACCTTTAAGCTTGATGCAGACTACTTCATAACAATTGTCCATCTCACATCATACTGGCTAAGATACTTCTTGTCAATATTAATATTATATTTTTTATTAATTATTATCATCTTTTTCTCTCTATATAATAACAATAGTATATCACAATATTTTATTAGTGTATATCACTATACTACTACTGAGCCAACTTAATAGTTAGGATCATCTTACTCAGCAAACAGATAATTTATAGTTCATCCAATCTCTACAAAATTTGCTTTTTCTCTGAACAGGTTTGTGCCTAGTTTTAGACTGGTCTTCTGTTTGCCTCATCTCAGATCCAACCTTCAGATTATTATATTTTATTTTGTATCCATCAGGGACTGTGAGTGAGCTGCAGTCTCACCCACCCTCCAGGATGGAAACATTTATCTTTTCACACACTTTCCTTGGCTGAACAATGACACAGCCTTAATCTACCTTATGCATCTCTCTTTTTTTTTTTATAGAAAAGGTCTTCATATGAATAATTTCCTTTTATTTATTTCATACAATCTGGGCATGATGGGTCATAAATGCACTGATTTTTGCAGCCACGGCCACTATCTCTATGTGACATAAAAGGGGATCGGTTAGATGCTGTTTTGTCACATGTCCTGAGGCTGATTTCACAATTATAGTGTTTTTTGAGAATGTTACATTTGGGACTTCTACAGTTAAAACAGTTTTACAAGCTCCTGTGTCCCAAAACATTTTTTAACGGCACACCTTTCACATATATTACAACTGTTGGCTTGTCTTCTGAACCTAACAGTAGTTGTTCTACATTGTAAACCTCCGCTTCATCTGTTTCACTTCCTTCCTCTCGTGCTAGTCATTCATCACTTCCCTGTTCCTGAATTACACTCCTGCAGTCTCGAGCAAAGTGCCCGTTTTTTTCCACAATTACAGCATTTAATCTCTCTTTTGTCCCTTCTTTGTCCTGCTTTTTACTTTCTTTTGACTTTTTTCCTCATATAGCTCTTTTTGCAAAGCGGTTTTTAAAGCATTTATTGAATCAGGGGTGCATTTGCCTTGCCAAGCTGGACAATATATTTTATGTGGATTTCTCCATCTTTTTGCACTGATTATTCCTGCATTTGAACAGTTTTTTTTTTCTAACCACTCTTCATCTGCTGTTAATTTTACTTTAGCTTTAGAATTACCCATTTTGAACTAATTACGTCAGAACTGTGACACTGTCTCTGGTATGACGAAGCGGGCAGGTTATCAATAACAGGCTTCTACTCTCCCACTATTTGAGAGAGCGGTTATTGATTTTACGTGATGACGCACAACCTTATCTCCACTCCAACCAGTTCGTGAGTGTACACAGGAAAACAGTTTGAGAAGCGGTTCGACCGCGTATTGGGTCGTAAATGACAACTCACTCCTCTTAGTTAACACAATTAGAGCGCGCTTTTATAATTTTTATTGAGATTTTCCGTATTTTCGTTGTGCAACCTTCTACCTGTTCCGTTGCAGCCACTCCCAGAGCGACCGGAACTCGTTCCGTTCAGCTGCTACCCAGAGCAACCGGAACTTTTAATAGCGATTTCTAGAATCTCGCTCTTGCCTGTCGTCTCTAAGTCCCTCTTAGACTGAGATCTGTCGGCGCTAACCAGGTTTACACACTATTTTAAAGGAAAATCTCAATATCAACGTATTTTAGCGCTTGATGGAATGCAGTGTTTCATATTCACCTTACTGTGGCGCTGCGTTTTGAATTCAGTTCATCTGGTCCTGGCACCGTGGGGCCTGTATAAGACGCTGACCGGAGATCGAATGGTCCCGGTTTTTCTCCTTTACTGTGCACAGGTTTTTTCCAGTGCAGGCAACACGACGTCAGGATCCGATGAAAACCGTCTGTGGACAACTAGACGTTAAAAATAACAGTCAGTTCTCTGGCTCGGAGGACCAATTAAATGTCAGGGGTTAAGACATTTGTTCACAAGTAAGAGAAATAAGACACTGCAGACCGACTCAGAGAGTATTAAGACATGCGCATGGGTGTGTGCCTCTCAGCAAAATCACACACACTCAGCGCAGGCTGGTTGCTTTATTTATAAGGCAAAATGGGTTACATAGTACTTCCTCTTTTAACCGAAAGGGAAAAGGCCAGACATTACCTAAGCTTATCTGACCTCTGTACACAAACTAAGAATAAAAACATAGAAGTATATCACACTTATCTGACATCACACACACTGGGTTAAAGAATACATACTTGTATACTTGTCAAACATCTCAGACACTAAAGTAAGGAATGCATTATGTTCTCTTTAACAATAAACTTGGTTATGTGAAAATATATGAACACTCGATTATAAGGCACACTTGATTATACTTGATTTCATAAAAATCCTCTCACAGAAACCATCCAGATTTCACCAGGGCTAGTGTTGCTGGCTGATGACACTCATAAAACACAAGGGCCTGTGATACTGGCTAATGCCATCCACATTACACCAGGGCCAGTGGTGTTGGCTGAGGACATTCACATTACACCAGGGCCTTTGCCAATACCATCCACATTTCACAAGGGCCAGTGTTGTTGGCTGAGGTCATCCAGATTACACCAGGGCCAGTGCTTCCTGTGATGCCATCATCACCACATCAGGGCCTGTGCTACTCGTTGATACCATCCACATTTCACCAGGGCTTGTCTTGCTAGCTGATGCGATCCACAATACACAAGGGCCTCTGCTACTGGCTGAAGACATTCACATTACACCAGGGCCTTTGGTGCTGGCCAATATCATCGATATTTCACCAGAGCCACTGTTGTTGGCTGAGGCCATAAACTTTACATCAGGGAGAGTGCTTCCTTTGAGGGCATCTTCACCACACCAGGGCCTGTACTGTTGGCTGAGGCCATCCACATCATACCAGGGCCTTTGTTGCTGGCCAATACCATCCACATTTTCACATTTACATTACACCAGGGTGTGTGGTCTTGGCTGAGGTCAAGTACATTTCACCAGGGCCTGTTTTGGTGGCGGATTCCATCCTCAATATACAAAGGCCTGTGCTACTGGCTGATGCCATCCACATTACACCAGGGCCTGTGTTGCTGGCTGAGGCCATCCACATTGCACCAGGGCTAATGCTCCCTGTGATGCCATATTCACCACACCAGGGCCTGCGTTGCTTGCTCATGCCATCCACATTACACCGGGGCCTGTGCTATTCGTTGATGCCATCCACATTACGCCAGGGCCAGTGGTTTTGGCTGAGGACATTCACATTACACCTGGGCCTTTGGTGCTGGCCAATACCATCCACATTTCACCAGTGCCAGTGTTGTTGGCTTAGGCCATCCACATTACACCACTGCCAGTGCTTCCTGTGAGGCCATCATCACCACACCAGGGCTTGTGTTGCTTTCTGATGCGATCCACAATATAGAAGGTTTCTTTACTACTGGCTGAGGCCACCCACATTACACCAGGGCCAGTGGTGCTGGCCAACATCAACCACATTTCACCAGGGTTGTGTTGCTGGTTGATTCGTTCCACAATACGCAAGGGCCTGTGCTACTGGCTGAGGACTTTCACATTACACCAGGGCCAGTGGTGCTGGCCAATACCATCCACATTTCACCAGGGCCAGTGCTCCCTGTGAGGCCATCATCACCACACCAGGGAATTCTTTTAAATCACGTTTAAAAACGTATTTGTTTAACCTGGAATTCAAGGCGAATTAGGGTAATTTACATCTGGCTTTGCATTTAGATTGTGTAATTATTTTATACTTTATTTATATCTGTAATTTATATTTTATATTGTGATTTTTATCTGTATCATGATTTTACTGGAAAGCACTTTGGTGTACTTCGGTCTTTAAAAATGTGCTATATAAATAAATTTTGATTGATTAATTGATGTGGTGCTGGATGAGGCCATCTTCACCACACCAAGGCCCGTACTGTTGGATGAAGCCATCCAAATTACAGCAGGGAAAGTTCTTCCTAAGAGGCCATCATCACCACACCAGGAGTGTGGTGCTGGATAAGGCCATCCACATTACACCAGGGCCTGTGCTACTCGATGATACCATCCACATTTCACCAGGGCTTGTGTTGCTGGCTGATGACATCCACAATATGCAAGGGCCTGTGCTACTGGCTTAGAACATTCACATTACACCAGGGCCAGTGGTGCTGGCCAATATCAACCACATTTCACCAGGGATTGTGTTGTTGGATGAGGCCATCCACATTACATCACGGTCTGTGATGCCGGCTTCTACCATCCACATTACACCAGGGACAGTGCGTCCTGTGAGGCCATCTTCACCACACCATGGCCTCTGCTGCTCGTTGATGTCATCCACATTACACCAGGGCCTGGGGTGCTGACAGATATCATGCACATTTCACCAAGGACAGTGTTGTTAGATGAGGCCATCTACATTACAACAGGGCCTGTGCTACTGGCTGAGGACATTTACATTTCACCAGGGCCTGTGGTCATGGCTGAGGCCAACTACATTTCACCAGGGCCTGTGGTCATGGCTGATGCCATCCACATTTCACCATGGCCAGTGGTGTTGGCTGAGGACATTCACATTTCACCAGGGGCTGTGGAGCTGGCCAATACCATCCACATTTCACCAGGACCTGTGATACTGGCTGATGCCATCCACATTATACCAGAGTCAGTGGTGTTGGCTGGGGACATGCACATTACGCCAGGGCATGTGGTGCTGGCCAATACCATCCACATTTCACCAGGGCTTGTGTTGCTGGCTGATGCGTTCCACAATACGCAAGGGCCTGTGCTACTGGCTGAAGACTTTCACATTACGCCAGGGCCTGTGGTGCTGGCCAATACCATCCACATTTCACCAGGGCCAGTGTTGTTGGATGAGGCCATCCACATTACACCAGGGACAGTGCTTCCTGTGAGGCCATCATCACCACACCAGGGCATGTGGTGCTGGATGAGGCCATCTTCACCACACCAAGGCCCGTACTGTTGGATGAGGCCATCCAAATTACACCAGGGACAGTTCTTCCTAAGAGGCCATCATCACCACACCAGGGCCTGTGTTGCTGGATAAGGCCATCCACATTACACCAGGGCCTGTGCTACTCGATGATACCATCCACATTTCACCTGGGCTTGTGTTGGTGGCTGATCCCATCCATAATATACAAAGGCCTGCGTTGCTGGCTGAGGCCATCCACATTGCACCAGGGCCACTGCTCCCTGTGAGGCCATGTTCACCACACCAGGGCCTGTGCTTCTGGCTGATACCATCCTGATTTCACCAGGGCCTGTGTTTCTGGCTCATGCCATCCATATTACACCAGGGCATGTGATGCTGGATGATGCCATCCACATTTCACCAGGGTCAGTGTTGTTGGCTGAGACCATCCACATTACACCACTGCCAGTGCTTCCTGTGAGGCTGTCTTCACCACACCAGGGCTTGTGCTTTCTGTCTGAGACCATCTTCACCAGACCAGGGTCTGTGCTACTGCCTGATGCCATCAACATTACACCAGATCCAGTGCTACCTGTGAGAACATCTTCTGCAGACCAGGGTCTTTGCTAGTGCCTAATGCCATCCACATTATATCAGGGCCAATGCTTCCTGTGAGGCCATATTCACCACACCAGTGCCTGTACTGTTTTCTGAGGCCATCTACATTACACAAGGGCCTGTGTTGCTGGCTTAGACCAATTAAATTTCACCAGGGCCTGTGCTACTCGTTGATGCCATCCCCATTACACCAGGGCCTGTGGTTTTGGCGGTTACCATCCACATTTTTACCAGGGCCAGTGTTGTTGGATGAGGCCATCCACATTACACCAGGGACAGTGCTTCCTGTGAGAACATCATCACCACACCAGGGCATGCGGTGCTGGATGAGGCCATCTTCACCATACTAAGGCCCATACTGTTGGATGAGGCCATCCACATTACACCAGGGACAGTTCTTACTAAGAGGCCATCATCACCACACCAGGGCCTGTGGTGCTGGATAAGGCCATCCACATTACACCAGGGCCTGTGCTAATCGATGATACCATCCACATTTCACCAGGGCTTGTGTTGCTGGCTGATGACATCCACAATACGCAATGGCCTGTGCTACTGGCTTAGGACATTCACATTACACCAGGGCCTTTGGTGCTGGCCAATATCAACCACATTTCACCAGGGCCACTGTTGTTGGCTGAGGCCATCCACATTACATCACGGTCTTTGATGCCGGCTTCTACCATCCACATTACACCATGGACAATGCTTCCTGTGAGGCCATCTTCACCCCACCAGGGCCTCTGCTGCTCCTTGATGCCATCCACATTACACCTGGGCCTGAGGTGCTGACAGATATCATGCACATTTCACCAGGGCCAGTGGTGTTGGCTAAGGCCATTCACATTACACCAAGGTTTGTGGTGCTGACCAATACCATCCATATTTCACCAGGGACAGTGTTGTTAGATGAGGCCATCCACATTACACCAGGGCCTGTGCTACTGGCTGAGGACATTTACATTTCACCAGGGCCTGTGGCCATGGCTGAGGCCAACTACATTTCACCAGGGCCTGTGGTCATGGCTGTGGAGAGCATCCTCACACAGAACATGACATAGTGGTTTGGGAACAGCTGTGTGAAGGACCAAAAAGCTCTCCAGAGAGTGATCCGTATAGCAGAACGCTGCTGCCGGTATTGCTCTCCCCCCGCTTCAGGACACCTACACCAGGAGATGCCGGACTAGAGCAGCGCAGATACTGAAGGACCTGTCCCATCCTGGCAACAAACTGTTCCAACTTCTGCAATCTGGTAGAAGGTTCCGCATCTTCCGGGCAAGGACAGAGAGACTCAAGAGGAGCTTCTATCCCCAAGCCATCCGTGCCCTAAACACACACACCCGCCCTCTCACATCATCTATAATTGACTGAGACAGGACTCTTCCAGACACTAAACCAAGGCACAATGTACATTTCAATTCCTTTAATTTTAAATATGTTGATATTGTCTATCATGTAAAATAGTCAGATGTCTATTCATATCAATGTACAGAATTCACCTGCTTGCTGCTACTACTGCACATTCACCCAATGTATATAATATATATATATATATATATATATATATATATATATATATATATATATATATATATATATATCATGTTCTTCCTCTACACCCCCCCCCCCCCCCCCCCCAATTTTTTTGCACATGTCGAGGAGCGTGTCAGGCTACATTTCACTGTGTCTTATACTTGTATAACTGTGCATGTGACAAACAAAGAACCTTGAACCTTGATGCCATCCACATTACACCAAGGCCAGTGCTCCCTGTGAGGCCATATTGACCACCCCAGCGCCTGTGCTTCTGGGTGATACATCCTCATTTCACCAGGGCCTGCGTTGCTGGCTGAGGCTATCCACATTTCACCAGAACTAGGTTGCTGTCTCATGCCATCCACTTTACATCAGGGCCTGTGCGACTCGTTGATGGCATCCACATTACACCCGGGCCTGTGGTGCTTTCTGAAACCATCCACATTTCACCAGTAAAATTGTGTTGCTGGCTAATGACATCCACAAAACACAAGGGCCTGTGATACTGGCTGATGCCATTCACATTACACCAGGGCCAGTGGTGTTGGCTGAGGACATTCACATTACACCAGGGCCTGTGCTGCTGGCCAATACCATCCACATTTCACCAGGGACAGTGTTCTTAGATGAGGCCATCCACATTACAACAGGGCCTGTGCTACTGGCTGATGCCATCCACATTACACCAGGGCCAGTGGTGTTGGCTGATGCCATCCACATTACACCAGGGACAGTGTTGTTAGATGAGGCCATCCACATTACACCAGGGCCTGTGCAACTGGCTGAGGACATTCACATTTCACCAGGGCCTGTGTTGGTGGCTGATCCCATCCACAATATACAAAGGCCTGCGTTGCTGGCTGGAGCCATCGTCACATTGCAACAGGGCCACTGCTCCCTGTGAGGCGATATTCTCCACACCAGGGCCTGTGCTTCTGGCTGATACCATCCTGATTTCACCAGGGCCTGCGTTGCTGGCTCATGCCATCCATATTACAGCAGGGAATGTGGTGCTGTCCGAAACCATCCACATTTCACCAGGGCTTGTGTTGCTGGATGATGCCATCCACATTTCACCAGGGTCAGTGTTGTTGGCTGAGGCCATCCACATTACACCACTGCCAGTGCTTCCTGTGACGCTGTCTTAACCACACCAGGGCTTGTGCTTTCTGTCTGAGACCATCTTCACCAGACCAGGGTCTGTGCAACTGCCTGATGCCATCAACATTACACCAGATCCAGTGCTACCTGTGAGAACATCTTCACCAGACCAGGGTATTTGCTAGTGCCTGATGCCTTCCACATTATATCAGGGCCACTGCTTCCTTTGAGGCCATCTTCACCACACCAGGGCCTGTACTGCTTTCTGAGGTCATCTACATTACACAAGGGCCTGTGTTGCTGGTTTAGACCAATTAAACTTCACCACGGCCTGTGCTACTCGTTGATGCCATGCACATTACACCAGGGCCTGTGGTTTTGGCTGTTACCATCCACATTTTTACCAGGGCCAGTGTTGTTGCATGAGGCCATCCACATTACACCAGGGACAGTGCTTCCTGTGAGGCCATCATCACCACACCAGGGCATGTGGTGCTGGATGAGGCCATCCACATTACACCAGGGCCTGTGCTACTCGATGATACCATCCACATGTCACCTGGGCTTGTGTTGCTGGCTGATGCCATCCACAAAACACAAGGGCCTGTGATACTGGCTGAAGAGTTTCACATTACACCAGGGCAAGTGTTGTTGGCTAAGGCCATTCACATTACACCAGGGTGTGTGGTGCTGCCCAATACCATCCATATTTCACCAGGGAAAGTGTTGTTAGATGAGGCCATCCACATTTCACCAGGGCCAGTGGTGTAGGCTGAGGACATTCACATTACACCAGGGATAGTGTTTCCTGTGAGGCCATCTTCACCCCACCAGGGCCTCTGCTACTCATTGATGCCATCCACATTACACCAGGTCCCTGTGCTGCTGACCGATATCATGCACATTTAACCAGGGACAGTGTTTTTAGATGAGGCCATCCACATTACATCAGGGCCTGTGATGGTGGCTGATCCCATCCACAATATACAAAGGCCTGCGTTGCTGGATGAAGCCATTCACATTTCACCAAGGTCAGTGTTGTTGGCCGAGGCCATCCACATTACACCACTGCCAGTGCTTCCTGTGAGGCCATCATCACCACACCAGGGCCTGTGCTTTCTTTCTGAGGCCATCTTCACCACACCAGGGCCTGTACTGCTTTCTGAGGCCATCTACATTACACAAGGGCCTGTGTTGCTGGCTTAGACCAATTAAACTTCACCAGGGCCTGTGCTAGTCGTTGATGCCATGCACATTACACCAGGGCCTGTGGTTTTGGCGGTTACCATCCACATTTTTACCAGGGCCAGTGTTGTTGGATGAGGCCATCCACAATACGCAAGGGCCTGTGCTACTGGCTGAAGACTTTCACATTACGCCAGGGCCTGTGGTGCTGGCCCATACCATCCACATTTCACCAGGGCCAGTGTTGGTGGATGAGGCCATCCACATTACACCAGGGACAGTGCTTCCTGTGAGGCGATCTTCACCACACCAGGGACTGTGCTGTTGGATGAGGCCATCCACATTACACCAGGGCCTCTGCTACTCGATGATACCATTCACATTTCACCAGGGATTGTGTTGCCAGCTGATGCGTTCCAGAAAACACAAGGGCCTTTCACTAATGGCTGAGGATATTCACATTACACCAAGGCCTGTTGTGCTGGCCAATATAATCCACATTTCACCAGGGCCACTGTTGTTGGATGAGGCCATACACATTACACAAGGGACAGTGATTCCTGTGAGGCCATCTTCACCACACCAGGTCCTATGCTTTTGGCTGAGGCGATCCACATTACATCACGGCCTGTGATGCCGGCTTCTACCGTCCACATTACACCAGCGACAGTGATTGCTGTGTGGCCATCTTCACCCCACCAGGGCCTCTGCTGCTCGTTGATGCCATCCACATTACACCTCGGCCTCTGGTGCTGAACGATATCATGCACATTTCACCAGGGCCAGTGGTGTTGGGTAAGCCCATTCACATTACACCAGGGTGTGTGGTGCTGACCAATACCATACATATTTCACCAGGGACAGGATTGTTAGATGAGGCCATCCACATTACAAAAGGGCCTGTGCTGCTGGCTGAGGACATTTACATTTCACCAAGGCCTGTGGTCATGGCTGAAGACAACTACATTTCATCAGGGCCTGTGGTCATGGCTGAGGCCATCCATATTACACCAGGGCCATTGCTACTCGTTGATACCAACCACATTTCACCAGGGCTTGTGTTGCTGGCTGATGCGATCCACAATACACAAGGGCCTGTGCCTCTTGCTGAGGCCATACACTTTACACCAGGGACACTGCTTCCTGTGAGGCCATCCTCACCACACCAGGGACTGTGCTGTTGGCTGAAACCATCCACATTACATCAGGGCCATTGGTCCTTGCCGATGTCATCCACATTTCACCAGGGCCAGTGGTGTTGGCTAAGGCCATCCACATTACACCAAGGTTTGTGGTGCTGGCCATTACCATCCACATTTCACCTGGGTCAGTGTTGGTAAATGAGGCCATCCACATTTCACCAGGTCCTGGCTGCTGTCTGAGGCCATACACATTACACAAGAGACAGTTCTTCCTGTGTGGCAATCATCACCAAACCAGGGCCTGTGGTGCTGGATGAGGCCATCCACATTTCACCGGGGATTGTGTTGCTGGCTGATGCGTTCCACAAAACACAAGGGCCTTTACTACTGGCTGAGGATATTCACATTACACCAGGGCCTGTGGTGATGGCCAATATAATCCACATTTCACCAGGGCCACTTGTTGTTGGCTGAGGCCATACACATTACACAAGGGACAGTGCTTCCTGTGAGGCGATCTTCAACACACCAGGGCCTCTGCTGCTCGTTGATGCCATCCACATTACACCTGGGCCTGTGGTGCTGACAGATATCATGCACATTTCACCAGGGTGTGTGGTGCTGACCAATACCATCCATATTTCACCAGCGACAGAGTTGTTAGATGAGGCCATTCACGTTACACCAGGGACTGTGCTGCTAGCCAATACCATCCACATTACACCAGAGCCAATGGTGTTGGCTGAGGACATTCACATTACACCAGGGCCTCTGGTGCTGGCCAATACCATCCTCATTTCACCAGGGCCAGTGTTGTTGGATAAGGCCATTCACGTTACACCAGGGCCTGTGCTGCTAGCCAATACCATCCACATTACACCAGAGCCAATGGTGTTGGCTGAGGACATTCACATTACACCAGGGCCTCTGGTGCTGGCCAATACCATTCTCATTTCACCAGGGCCAGTGTTGTTGGATAAGGCCATTCACGTTACACCAGGGCCTGTGCTGCTAGCCAATACCATCCACATTACACCAGGGCCAATGGTGTTGGCTGAGGACATTCACATTACACCAGGGCCTGTGGTGTTGGCCAATACGATCCACATTTCACCAGGGCCAGTGTTGTTGGATGAGGCCATCCAAATTACACCAGGGACAGTGCTTCCTGTGAGGCCATCATCACCACACCAGGGCCTGTGGTGCTGGCTGATACCATCCACATTACACAAGGGCCTGTGCTGCTAGCCTTCCACATTACACAAGGTCCTGTGTTGCTGGCTGATGCCATTCACAATACTCAAGGGCCTGTGCTACTGGCTGATGCCATCTACATTACAGTAGGGCCTTTGGTGCTGGCAAATACCATCGACATTTCACCAAGGCCAGTGTTGTTTGCTGAGGCCATCCACATTACACCAGGGACAGTGCTTCTTGTGAGGCCATCTTCACCACACGAGGGCCTCTGCTGCTGGCTGAAGCAATTCAAATTACACCAAGGCCTCTGGTGCTGGCCAATACCATCCACATTTCACCAGGGCCACTGTTGTTGGCTTAGGCCATCCACATTACACCAGAGACTGTGCTTCCGTTGAGGCCATCTTTACCCCACCAGGGTCTTTGATGCTCGTTGATGCCATCCACATTAGGGCCTGTGTTGCTGGCTGATATCATGCACATTACACCAGGGCCAGTGGTGTAAGCTAAGGCCATCCACATTACACCAGGGTGTGTGGTGCTTACCAATACCATCCATATTTCACAAGGGCCAGTGTAACCAGTATGTAACAAAATATATAAACTGTCGCGGCCTT
Source organism: Aulonocara sp. 'chitande type north' Nkhata Bay (assembly GCF_057382095.1). Taxonomy (NCBI): domain Eukaryota; kingdom Metazoa; phylum Chordata; class Actinopteri; order Cichliformes; family Cichlidae; genus Aulonocara; species Aulonocara sp. 'chitande type north' Nkhata Bay. The sequence continues at coordinate 35,720,191 of NC_141361.1, forward strand.
TTACTTTCCAAACACCAAAAAAGTCCAAGAAAAGGCCGTGGGTGGCAACGGGAGGTTTGTTTTAGAACGCACTTCTGACTCCATTGTTTAAAAATTATATGTGGTTTATTTCGTGCAAAATTATAAACAAAAATCAACCAAATAACTTCTTAAAACTTAAAATTAAACGAAAGTTAACTTAATTTGCTTTAACAACTTCAATAGTGGTCAAAAAATCATTTTCTAACCCTCCCGTCTTCCCATCTGACATTTGGCAAACAAAAAACGAAAAACCTCTTTACCACACCCATCCAGGGTGCTCTTAATCTCTTGATTAATGGGACGGTCCATAAGCTAATAAATCAATCACTTTCCAAAAGCTTCTCCAATAAAATTAATTACAAATTTACAGAACAAAACCAGGTCAGAATATTCTTACACCTTTAAAGAAAAAACAAAAATGAATACAAATTGCATTTTATAAACATTCAACAAAAATGGCCACAACATTCCGGCCCCTAATTCCTGTGTAACATGAATTATATCTGTCTAAGTGGCCATCACAAAATGCAATACCAATAATTTTCTTCAGTAGTCCATCCGTATAAGTCTTCTTAAAAACCAAACAAAAGGAAAGGTCAATGTTCTATGATTTCAAGTCTCTGCTGTTCATGTGTTTGCTTTGTGTGTATTCAAAAAAGGTGTATGTTGCATAATGGAGTGTAGAGCAAAGTGAGTGTCAGTGTAAATGTAGAGCCAGAGGTTCCAGAACTTGGCTCAGTTGGAGGTAAACATTCATTGTTTCCTCTAGATGGCCTCCACCAGGAGACATATTTTGTTGATTGGCCTCTCCAGCTCATTTGTTCGTGTCTTAACTCTAACACGGCGAACTACTCCGTGTGCATCGGCCATGGTTTCAGTGATGCGGCCAATGGGCCAAGAATTTCTTGGTGCAGCTCCATCAACAACAAGCACAACATCACCAATGCAAAAGTTCCTACGAATCTTGTTCCATTTCTGTCGTTCCTGCAACATAGGAAGGTATTCTTTCACCCACCTTTTCCAGAATAGATCCACAATATACTGGGCTTGTTTCCATCGTCTTCGCAGATACAGATCCTCTTTTTTAAATAAACCTGGTGGCAGCACAAGTTTGCCTTTTAACTGGAGCAAGTGATTTGGAGTAAGAGCTTCTACATCATTGGGATCGTCAGAAGGTGTGATTGGGCGGTCATTCAGTATAGCCTCCACTTCACAAAAAACTGTATGCAAGGTTTCATCATCTAGTACTTGCTGGGTTGTGATAGAGTATAATATTCTCTTTATTTCTTGCACGAATCGCTCCCATACTCCACCATGATGGGCCCCATAGGGCGGGTTAAAGGTCCACTTTATGCCATCCTGTGCTAAACCTTTTTGGATTTTACTTTGGTTTAGCTCCAACATAGCTTGTTTTAACTCACGATTTGAGCTGACAAAGTTGGTTCCATTGTCTGACCGAATTTCTTTGACCTGTCCTCTGCGGCAGATGAATCTCCTGATGGCATTAATGCAGGAGCCTGTATCAAGAGAATGTGCCACCTCAAGGTGGACTGCACGACAGGTTAGGCATGTGAAGAGAACTCCATATCTCTTAACAAGACTCCTGCCTCTCTTTACTTCTATTGGTCCAAAATAATCAACACCAACATAAGTAAATGGTGGAAGATCAGCTGAGATTCTGTCAATAGGAAGATCAGACATTTTCTGCTCACCTGGCTTTTGCCGTTGTCTTTGACACACTATGCAATCTCTGATTATTTTTCTAGCTGCTGAATTAGCATGAGGAATCCAGTACTGACGGCGAAGTGTTGAAAGCATGTGATTTCTTCCTCTGTGACCAATCTTTTCGTGAATATGCTGAAGAATACGCTTTGAAACATGGCTTTCTTTTGGCAAAATTGCAGGATGTTTTGTTTCCTCAGGTAAATCTGCTTTGCTCAGTCTTCCACGCACTCTCAAGACACCTACAGGATCAAGCTTATACAGATGACTTGACTTCCTTACAGTGCCAGAGTTTAGGGCAGTCATTTCATCAGCAAAATGTTTTCTCTGCACAAAGCTCACTATAGCTTCCTCAGCCTTGGACAAATCCTCAGTTTTGAGCAGAGTGTTCCATTTATCCTCTTGCTTAACACATATTTGACTTCCACAGTGCGTGCCCAGCAACTTCTGTCTTTTCCTTGTTTGCAGTTTAAGTCTTTCTTTTACTTTCAGGATCCATGCCACACACCTTTTTAATTTTGTCCAGCTGGAGAAGTACAACAGCAGCTTAGTAGTGGGACACACATCTTCTTTCAGCACAGCTGCACACAACACTTTTACTTCTGGGTCAGCTTCCAAATGGACAGATACACAATTCATGCCTACAGGCCAGTGAACAACAGGTTTACTGAGAAATTCTGGACCATTGATCCAGGTGGAAGATTTCAGGAAACAGCCAACTGTCATTCCTCGAGAGGCTGCATCAGCTGGATTCAGCTTTGAACTGATGTACCTCCACTGCTCAACTTTTGTCAAAGCATGAATGGTGGAAACTCTATTAGCGACATACGTTTTGAACCGTGTGGTTGTGTTTGCAATGTACTGTAGCACAGTTGTGCTGTCAGACCAAAAGACTGACTCACTCAGATTAAGATTGAGTTCAACTGATAGCATTTTGTCCAAGTGCACAGCTAAAACTGCAGCAGCCAGCTCAAGACGTGGGATGGTGACTTGTTTTAATGGCGCCACCCTTGCTTTACCAATAATAAAGGAAACACACACTTCCTGCTTGCTATTAGATAGCCTAAGATATGATACAGCACCATACCCAGTTTCACTGGCATCACAAAAGTGATGCAGCTGAGCACTTTTTATCTCCCCAAATCCTTTGGGTGTGACACACCTACTAATACTAAACTTGTTAAGAAGAACTAAATCCTCAACCCATTTTTGCCAAGTTTGTGCCATTTCTGCTGGTATTATCTCATCCCAGCCAAACCTCAGTTTACATAGATGTTGCAGAATTTGTTTTGCAGGCAGAATGACTGGAGCTAAGAAACCCAAAGGGTCGTAAATGGAGCTGACATTGGACAGAATACCACGTCTTGTAAGTGGTTTGTTCTTGTTCACAATACTGAATGTGAAAACATCACGTTCAATATCCCATTGCACACCGAGAGCTCTTTCTGTGGGTAGCTGATCCCGACTAAGGTCCAGCATCTTTACACCTGTGGCTCTATTTTCCTCCGGGATCTGACAGAGGACAGAGCGATCACTACATACCCACTTATTGAGCTTAAATCCCCCCTTGGCACACACTTCAGTAAACTGCTGATAAAGTGAGATGGCCTGCTCAACAGACTGAGTAGATTTAAGACAGTCATCTACATAAAAACTATGCCTGATTGTATGTATAACCTCCTCTGGGTACAGATGTTGGTTGTCATCAGCAGTCTTTAGTAGTGCATAGGTGGCACAGCTGGGGGAGGATACTGCACCAAAAATGGACTAGCATTCTATGTTCCACCAGCTGTTTTGTGATGTCACCAGAGAAAACGTAAAAAGTTTACGTGTTCCTCAGCTACTCTGACCTGATGAAACATCCCTTTAATGTCTGTCATAAGCGCTATTGGACCCTGCCGAAAGCGAATCAGCACACCTAATAAAGTGCTAGTCAGATCTGGGCCTTGTAATAGCTCTTTGTTCAGTGATGTTCCAGAAAATGTTGAAGCACAATCATACACAACGCGCAGTGTTTTCTTGCGGGGGTGGTAGACCCCATGATGAGGTATATACCACACCTTTCCTTCCTCATTCTTCAACTGTTCTTGTGGTATGATTTCTGAATGTCCCTCCATACTAACATTGTGCATGAATTCTTTGTATTCTTCAAAGAATAACTGATCCTTCTGAAACCGTCTTAGTAGATATTGCGCCCTCTGCTGAGCCACCTGCTTGTTGTTTGGCATTCTTACTTCAGGTTTACGAAAGGGTAATTTCAAGTAATAATGGCCATCCTTAAGTACAGCTGACTCTGACATTATGTTCATGAACTGTTTATCTTCTACAGACATTTCTGCACGCTCATTACACTGGTTCTCCACAAAATCTTGATTATACTGCTTAACCAGCATTTCCTCTAAACTACTTATAGAAATGCGGTTTACCTGGACAAAACTAGCATCATGCTCATCCTTTTCACTACCCTGATTGAGCGGCCCATTGACAACCCAACCAAGACAAGTTAGCACAGCATAGGGTCCATTACCCTCACTGTTAATGATTCTCCAAGGTTCCAGCGCTTTGGGAGAATTTACACCAATAAGCAGCCCAATGCCAGCATTTATCGGTGTCAACTCAACATCCTTTAAGTAAGGCCATTTTCTTAAGTTTTCTTCTTTAGGGATATTTTCTTTAGTGACAGGAATAAACTTTTGGGTGTACACAACAGGCAACCTCAAATACTCATTCTGTTTCAAAGCAGCTACTTCCATACCAAAAAGTTTATAGCTACTTACTGGCCTTTCCTGACCCATAGTCTTTAACATGATTTCCACTTTCTTTCCAGATGCATTTAACTGCATCATCAATGCCTCAGTGCAAAAAGTTGCAGAGCTGCCGGGATCAAGAAAGGCGTACGTCTCCACAACCTTCGTCCCATTTTCCAACTTCACTTTTACTGGAACAACTGACAAGGCACATTCATTAGACCCGGCCCCAGTATGGCTACCAAAGTTCAAAGAAACAAGAGCATTTGAGACTGATGATTCTTTACATTCAGCTTTAGCTGCTTGCCACTGCCGTTCTTTTGAGTCTATGTGAAGAACAGTAGGGTGATTTTTGTTACAGGTGTGGCACGTCAAACGATGTGGACAAGCTTTACTCATGTGGCCTCTCTGTAAGCAACCAAAGCATAAACCTTTACTCTTAAGGAATGTCACCTTTTCTTTGTTGGCTTTTAGTTTGAATGAGTCACATACGTCCAAAAAATGAGTTTGGTCACAAAACAAGCACCGAGTTTGATCTAACCCTTTATCTTCATGGTTTATCTGAATCCATTCCGGTTTGTCATTGTTCTGTTCTGAAACTACAGCAACAGAAGTAGCAAAGCTACTGCTTTTAGTTTTAAGCGGTGTCTTTGATGGTTTTGAAGCCATCTTTTCTTTTGTGTTTTGACTCTCTCCAAAAACATCTAATGCAGCTCTTGTTTGCTTTTCAAGAAAATCAAGAAGATCTTTAAACCCTGCTCTGCGATCGCACTTTTCTGTTATATCAACGATTATTAGTCGCCATTTATCACGAAGTCTAAAAGGCAACTTTGAAACAAGAATCCTCATATTGGTTGAATTTTCCAGCTCATCAAGAAACCCAGCTTCATCCATTGTGTTGAAGCAGCTTCTTAGAAAGAATGTGTAAGCACGTAATGCTGAAGCATCATCAGACTTTAAAACTGACCAGTTAAGAGCCTTGTCTATAAATGCAGACGTTATCTTTGCTCTGTTACCAAAGTTCCACTCAAGCTGCCTTTTTGCCTCAACATAAGCTGTCTGTGGACTCACGTGCATACAACTTCTCACTAAAATTCTGGGCTGTCCTGTAGTAAACTGTTCTAAATAATAAAGCCTATCCTGCATATTATCAGTTTTAGTCTCTATTCCTTGTTCAAAAGCCTTAAGAAAGGATCTAAAACGCAAAGGATCACCACCAAAAACAGGAATGTCTATAGCTGGAAGCAGTGACAACCTCTGTTGGTTTACAAGCATCTGAGTAATTTCATTTTGCTTTGTCATAATCTCTATTAGGGCACTGCTGTGAACATCAACCTGTGAAGAGATTGGCCTTGGGCTTTCCCCTTCTGGTTTGACCTTAGCAGGTGCATGTGTCTCTAGGGGCATTGGCAAAGGAGAATGAACTAAAGGGGCTTTCTTTGTTCTTGGAGCCTTTCGAGCTGTAGCAGCAGGTATGAACTCAGTAGATGTTCCAGAAGGCGCTGTAATCCCGCCTTCTGATTCAACCTCAGCCCTGGATGCAAGGCTCTGCCGATCCTGAGCAGAGGTGAGAATTTGCCTTTTTGCATCAGCCTTAATCAACTTAGTTCTTAGAGCCAATGCTTCTTTTCTTGCTTTTAATTGAACTTCTTCCAGTTCGAGCGCATGTTTTTCTTGCAGTGCGTCCACCTCCGCTTTTAAAGCGGATCTTTCCACTTCCGCTTCCATCAGCGCAATTGAAGCCGCACGCGAGCTTTTACTCCTTAAACTTAAGGCTGCAGTAACATTACTGGGCGCTTTACTAGAGCTCTTTCTGCCAGGTTTAGCAGCTCGTTCAGAAATCATGTCGCTCGCTTCTTGCGCTACTTGTGAGACACTATCATGCGGCGCAATGTCACTGTCATGAGATGCTACCTTTGATTCAACATTAGAGGCTACAACTTCATCATTTTGTGGATCAGGGTCTGCATTTATCCAAGTGTCGATTTCATGCAGAAAGTCTTTAAAACCGATCAGCTTAGGTTCATACCAATCGCTGTGATCTGTTTCTTTTTCATCATCGTTCAGCAATTTTTGAACTGAAGTCTGTAAGTCCATAAACTCTCCCAAATAATCATTAAATGTTCTCATGTGTTCATCTATGGAGGCTTTTGATTCTCCAGCATCAATGAGAGCATTAATGTCATTTCGTTTTCTTGTCAGAACGCCAAGCTTCGCTCTGCGTTTTTTAATTACCGTATTTTCACGACCATAAGATGCACTGTACTAAAAGGCGCAGTCTCAGTTATGTGTGCCATTACTGTATTTAACACACACATAAGGCGCACTGGATTATAGGGCGCATACAAGTACCGTATGCGTATTTAAAAATAAAGCGGGAGCAAACCTGAGTTCGGTACCTTACTCACATTTTTATTACCAGTAATCGTCATCATCAACAACACACAAGCATACAAGTGTGCATATTTAAAAATAAAGCAGGAGCAAAACAAAGTTTGGTACTCACATTTTTATCATCAATCAAACCCATCGAAGTCCTCATCCTCTGTGTCTGAATTGAACAGCTGCGCTAAATCTCCATCAAACATGCCAAGTTCACTTTCTTCACTGTCAGAGTCACTTTCCGTGCCGTGCGGCTCCTCGGAAATGATGCCGGCTTTTGCGAAAGCTCGAACAACAGTGCCAGCAGACATGTTAGCCCAAGCATCTACAATCCATTGGCAAATTGTGGCGTAACTCGCCCGGCGCTGCCTTCCACTCTTGGTGAAACTGTGGTCTCCATCGGTCATCCATCGCTCCCAGGCCGCTCGCAGCCTTACTTTGAACGGGCGGTTCACACCGATGTCCAGCGGTTGGAGTTCCTTTGTCAGGCCTCCCGGAATGACAGCAAGCTCACAGTTCATTTGTTTCACTAGTTTTTTCACATCGGCTGCGAGATGGGCACGCATAGAGTCACAGATTAAGAGCGATGGTGATGCGTGGAAAAAAACCCGCCTGGTCTCCTTACATACACCTCCCTCAGCCACTCTTTCATCATTTCCTCATCTATCCAGCCCTTTTCATTTGCCTTAATGATGATTTCTGCTGGAAACTTCTCTTTAGGCAAAGTCTTTCTCTTAAAAATCACCATAGGCGGCAGTTTCTGTCCATTAGCATGGCAGCCAAGCACAACAGTAAAAGAAGACTTTTCATACCCCGTTGTGCGTATCGCTAGCGTGCTGGTCCCCTTCTTCTCCACAGTGTGACTCACCGGGATGTCAAAAGTGAGCGGGACCTCGTCCATGTTTGTGATGTGGCTGGGCTGGATGTTTTTGTCGCCGATGTGTTTGCTGCAGTAGGAGCGGAAGATGGCCAGCTTTTCCTTATAATCCGCTGGAAGTTGCTGTAGTCCTGGTTCGGATGGAAAAATGGCACCGTTTCATAAAAAGTGAAAGTGAAACTGCTTTTAGCCGAATGGTGACCGTCGAAACGCTTCTCCCGCTCGTTCTTTGCTCGATGATCCACCGCTCGAGTCTTTCCTCCAACTCGGGCCACCTCGCCTTATGTCCGCGGAAACTCAGCTGCGTTTTCTTGACCTGCCGGAGCTTGTTTTCTAGCTTCCTCCATTTGCGAACCATCAATTCGTTAATCTTAAATTCTCTCGCCGCTGCTCGATTTCCATGTTCCTCCGCGTAGCTGATGGCCTTCAGTTTAAACTGTGCTTCATAAGCGTGTCTCTTTGCCATTTTCAGGGTTGCGCCCACCCTTCACCCTTTAGCGTTCTCATGGTGTTCTCTACTACGTCCTCCTTACAACACACAGGGCGCACTGCGCTATAGGGCGCGCCATACTTTTTGAAGAAAATCTAAGACTTTTAAGTGTGCCTTATGGTCGTGAATATACGGTAAATTAAAAAGCTCTCTTTCTTGTTCCTCCATTTTAACCAGAAAATTCGTTTCACAAGGTCCAAAAGATAATTGTTTAATACAAATGTTTCAAGTTGCAGCTCAGCATCTCGGTTGATCCAAACAAAGTTTCGCATTTACTCACGAACTTTGCGTCATTTTTTCAGTCCATTCTGCGAAGATCCAATCTTCCAAGTCCAATCTTGCAAGCTTTTCCATCTTCCAAGTTGACATCCAAGCCAGTCAAAATGATTTTTTGACTTAAATGTCGCGGCCTTTTACTTTCCAAACACCAAAAAAGTCCAAGAAAAGGCCATGGGTGGCAACGGGAGGTTTGTTTTAGAACGCACTTCTGACTCCATTGTTTAAAAATCATATGTGGTTTATTTCGTGCAAAATTATAAACAAAAATCAACCAAATAACTTCTTAAAACTTAAAATTAAACGAAAGTTAACTTAATTTGCTTTAACAACTTCAAAAGTGGTCAAAAAATCATTTTCTAACCCTCCCGTCTTCCCATCTGACATTTGGCAAACGAAAAACCTCTTTACCACACCCATCCAGGGTGCTCTTAATCTCTTGATTAATGGGAGGGTCCATAAGCTAATAAACCAATCACTTTCCAAAAGCTTCTCCAATAAAATTAATTACAAATTTACAGAACAAAACCAGGTCAGAATATTCTTACACCTTTAAAGAAAAAATAAAAATGAATACAAATTGCATTTTATAAACATTCAACAAAAATGGCCACAACATAAACAATGGGCAAATCAGAAGATTTCAGGAACGACACGAGCCCAGAGGATGGGTAACCACAATGAAAACACAACTGCAAATGATGAAGCAATAGTTCAACTGTATTTGAAATTTGTGCACTGTATTGCCTTTACAATAACAACCAAAATTGTGTGTGCGCGCACAGATACCCAAAATAAAAAAGAAAAGAATGTTAGACCCGGGTCTTTTAAAGTGTCATTAGGATCCAGATCAGGCCTGTTTGGTGATCTGGTGAGTTATTGGTGTGAGTTCAGTCCACGATCGATGTATGGTTTGCACTGTTTTGTCCTACCACAGTTCAGGCAACCAGACTTCAAGATTCAATTCCAAATGGGCTGTGGCTCGCCATCCATTGCAATGGAAAATTATTATTCTTCTGCGGATTTTCACAAAGTCTGTAATCCAATGTTCTCCGAGGAGTCTCGGCTCCTTTCTCCAACTCAAAAAACCTGACCTAAGAGTGAGGTCAGAATTACTTCAAATGAACATGGTTCACACTTAACTAACACTTCTGTTTAAAGTATAAATCATGAACAAAATGTGTTTCAATTTCTAATGTTGTACAACAAATCAAATTCTAAACGTTTTCATTACATGGCAATGTAGCTATCACCAATCATTAAAGCAATTCACACTGCTCATTAAAAGCAGCAAACTCAATATACTCTGCTCACGGTCAAGTAACAACAGTGATGAATAAAAAGTAACACAATAAAACATTTCAATACAACAGATAGACATACTGTTTTTTCCTTAACCTAACAACAGCTAATAAGTTCTCAACTAATGCTTAACAACGGGCGTGAGCGTTTAGCACACTCGCTAGCTACTAGCACACTCGCTAGCTACTTGCATAGTACCGTCACCATTAGCGTTTGTTTTTTTGAAGCAAACAACATTAACATTTCAGGATGCCGATCAGCGGCTATAACAGTTTCGTTACTCACCAGTGCAAAGCACTTCGTATTCATAAAACTAGCTTCGGCTATCCAAATCTGGCGGCTAATCAAGCAGACACCAACAGCTTCGCTGTTTCAACAGCTACCACGTTTTCCCCACAGGTACAGCTATGGCGCGTGTGGTCTAAGCAGCCTTAGCAGCGCAACCAAACATGAAAAAACAAGGCGGGACAAACAATCCCATTGGTTGGACTGCATTAGTATCCAGGTCAAAAAATAACGTTTGAGAAACAAAAATAAATGAATAACACAAATAATGCAGATCCATACAAAATAATTTGGATTTTTTTCTTTAGAGTCTCTCTCCAATCATGAGTGTTTTTAACTGAACAGAATAAAACACCATTAATAATAATTACAATAAACAGTCTCTAATTCCATCTGTTTGCCACTGGGCTACACCAGTGTTGTTAGATTATGCCACCCACATTACACCTGGTCCTGTGCTGCTGGCTGAGGCCATCCACATTGCATCGGGGCCATGGGGTTGGATGAGGACATTAACATTACACCAGCGACTGTGTTACTGGCTGAGGCCACCTGTATTTCACGAGGGCCTGTGTTGATGGCTGATGCCATCCACAATACACCAGGGCCAGTGATTTCTGTTTGGCCATCTTCACTAGACCAGGGTCTGTGCTGCTTGCTGATGCCATCGAAAATACACCAGGGCCAGTGATTCCTGTGAGGCCATCTTCACCAGACCAGGGCCTGTGCTGCTAGCTATCCAAATTACCCAAGGGCCTGTGGTGCTGGCCGAAAACAACCCCATTTCACCAGGGCCTGTGGTGTTGCTGAATGAGGCCATCGACATTACACCAGGGCCTTTGCTACACGTTGATACCATCCACATTTCTCCAGGGCTTGTGTTGCTGGCTGATGCAATCCACAGTACACAAGGGCCTGTGCGACTGGCTGAAGACATTCACATTACAACATGGCCTGTTGTGCTTGCCAATACCATCTACATTTCATCAGGGCCACTGTTGTTGGCTGAGGCCATACGCTTTACATCAGGGACAGTGCTTCCTGTAAGGCCATCTTCACCACAACAGGGCCTGTGCTACTGGCTGAGGCAGACTACATTTCACCAGAGCGCATGTTGCCGCCTGAGGCCATCTAAATTTCACCAGGGCCTGGCTGCTGTCTGAGGCCATCCACATTACACCATGGCCTGTGCTTCCTGTGAGGCCATCTTCACCACACCAGGGCCTGTACTGTTGGATGAGGCCATCCACATTACACCAGGTACAGTTCTTCCTGTGTAGCAATCATCACCAAACCAGGGCCTGTGGTGCTGGATGAGGCCATCCACATTTCGTCAGGGATTGTGTTGCTGCCCGATGCGTTCCACAAAACACAAGGGCCTTTACTACTGGCTGAGGATATTTACATTACACCAGAGCCTGTGGTGCTGGCCAATATAATCCACATTTCACCAGGGCCACTTGTTGTTGGCTGAGGCCATACACATTACACAAGGGACAGTGCCTCCTGTGAGGCCATCTTCACCACATCAGGGCCTCTGCTGCTCGTTGATGCCATCCGCATCACACATGGGCCTGTGGTGCTGACCAATATCATGCAAATTTCAACAGGGTGTGTGGTGCTGACCAATACCATCCATATTTCACCAGCGACAGAGTTGTTAGATGAGGCCAACTACATTACAACAGGGCCTGTGCTACTGGCTGAGGACATTTATATTTCACCAGGGCCTGTGGTCATGTCTGAGGACATTTATATTTCACCAGGGCCTGTGGTCATGTCTGAGGCCAACTACATTTCACCAGGGCCTGTGGTCATGTCTGAGGCCAACTACATTTCATCAGGGCCTGTGGTCATGGCTGAGGACATTCACATTACACCAGGGCCAGTGGTGCTGGCCAATACCATCCACATTTCACCAGGGCCAGTGTTGTTGGATGAGGCAATTCACGTTACACCAGGGCCTGTGGTGCTAGCCAATACCATCCACATTACACCAGGGCCAATGGTGTTGGCTGAGGACATTCACATTACACCAGGGCCTGTGGTCCTGGCCAATACCATCCACATTTCACCAGGGCCACTGTTGTTGGATGAGGCCATCCAAATTACACCAAGGACAGTGCTTCCTGTGAGGCCATAATCACCACACCAGGGCCTGTGGTGCTGGCTGATACCATCCACATTACACAAGGGCCTGTGCTACTGGCTGATGCCATTTACATTACACCAGGGCCTGTGGTGCTGGCCAATACCATCCACATTTCACCAGGGCTTGTTTTGCTGGCTGATGCCATCCATACTACACCAGGGCCAGTGGTGTTGGCTGAGGCCATTCATATTACACAACGGCCTGTGGTGCTGGCCAATACCATCCACATTTCACCAGGGTCAGTGTTGTTGGATGAGGCCATCCGCATTACACCAGGGACAGTGCTTCCTGTCAGGCCATCATCACCACACCAGGGCCTGTTGTGCTGGCTGAGGCCATCCACATTACACCAGGGCCTGTGGTACTTGTTGATACCAACAACATTTCACCAGGGCTTGTGTTGCTGGCTGATACGATCCACAATACACAAGGGCCTGTGCTTCTGGCTGAGGACATTCACATTACACCAGGGCCTGTGGTGCTGGCCAATACCATCGATATTTCACCAGGGCCACTGTTGTTGGCTGAGGCCATACACTTTACACCAGGGACACTGCTTCCTGTGAGGCGATCTTCACCACCCCAAGGACTGTGCTGTTGGATGAGGCCATCCACATTACACCAGGGCCTCTGCTACTCGATGATACCATTCACATTTCACCAGGGATTGTGTTGCTGGCTGATGCGTTCCAGAAACCACAAGGGCCTTTACTACTGGCTGAGGATATTCACATTTCACCAGGTCCTGTGCTTTTGGCTGATGCCATCCACATTACATCACGGCCTGTAATGCCGGCTTCTACCATCCACATTACACCAGCGACAGTGATTGCTGTGTGGCCATCTTCACCCCACCAGGGCCTCTGCTGCTCGTTGATGCCATCCACATTACACCTGGGCCTGTGGTGCTGACCGATATCATGCACATTTCACCAGGGCCAGTGGTGTTGGGTAAGGCCATTCACATTACACCAGGGTGTGTGGTGCTGACCAATACCATCCATATTTCACCAGGGACAGGATTGTTAGATGAGGCCATCCACAATACAAAAGGGCCTGTGCTGCTGGCTGAGGACATTTGCATTTCCCCAGTGCCTGTGGTCATGGCTGAGGACAACTACATTTCATCATGGCCTGTGGTCATGGCTGAGGACATTCACATTACACCAGGGCCAGTGGTGCTGGCCAATACCATCCACATTTCACCTGGGCCAGTGTTGGTAGATGAGGCCATCCACATTACAACAGGGCCTGTGCTACTGGCTGAGGCCATCCACATTATACCACGGCATGTGCTCCCTGTGAGGCCATCGTCACCACACCAGGGCCTGTATTGCTTGCTTAGGCCATCCACATTGCACCAAGGCTAGTGCTCCCTCTGAGGCCAGCTTCACGACAGCAGGGCTTGCGCTGCTGTTTGAGGTCATCTACATTTCACCAGAGCCTGTGTTGCTGGCTGATGTGATCCACATTACACAAGGGCCTGTGCTACTCGTTGATGCCATCCACATTAAACCAGGGAGAGTGGTGCTGGCCAATATCAACCACATTTCACCAGGGCCAGTGTTGTTGGATGAGGCCATCCAAATTTCACCAGGGCCAGTGTTGTTGAATGAGCCCATCCGCATTACACCAGGGACAGTGCTTCCTTTCAGGCCATCATCACCACACCAGGGCCTGTGGTGCTGGATGATGCCATCATCACCACACCAGGGCCTGTGATGCTGGCCAATACAATCCACATTTCACCAGGGCCAGTGTTGTTGGATGAGGCCATCCACATTACACCAGGGACTGTGATGCCGGCTTCTACCATCCACATTACACCAGGGACAGTGAGGCCATCTTCACCACACCAGGGCCTTTGCTTTGGGCTGAGGCCATCCACATTACACCAGGGCTTGTGATGCCGGCTTCTACCATCCACATTACACCAGGGACAGTGCTTCCTGTGAGGCCATCTTCACCCAACCAGGGCCTCTGCTACTCGTTGATGCCATCCACATTACACCTGGGCCTTTGATGCCGACTTCTACCGGTATCACAGGCCGGTAGAAGCCTGGTGTAATGTATCCTGGTGTAATGTGGATAAGTTACACCAGGGACAGTGCTTCCCTTGAGGCAATCTTCACGCCACCAGGGCCTCTCCTTCTCGTTGATGCCAACCACATTAAACCTGGGCGTGTGGTGCTGGAAATCAAGCACATTTCGCCAGGGCCAGTGGTGTTGGGTAAGGCCATTCACACTACACCAGGGTGTGTGATGCTGACCAATACCATCCATATTTCACCATGCGACAGTATTGTTAGATGAGGCCATCAACATTACAACAGGGCCTTTTCTACTGGCTGAGGCCAAGTACATTTCACCAGTCCCTGTCTTGGTGGCTGATCCCATCCACAATATACAAAGGCCTGTGCTACTGGCTGATCCCATCCACATTACTCCAGGGCCAGTGCTCCCTGTCAGACCATATTCACCACACCCGAGCCTGCGTTGCTGGCTGAGGCCAACTACATTTGACCAGGGACTGTGCTACTCGTTGATTGCATCCACATTACACCCGGGCCTGTTTTGCTGTCCGAAACCATCCAGATTTCACCAGGGCTAGTGTTGCTGGCTGATGACACTCATAAAACACAATGGCCTGTGATACTGGCTAATGCCATCCACATTAAACCAGGGCCAGTGGTGTTGGCTGAGGACATTCACATTACACCAGGGCCTTTGCCAATACCATCCACATTTCACCAGGGCCAGTGTTGTTGGATGAGGCCATCCACATTACACCAGTGCCTGTGCTACTCGTTTATTCCATTCACATTACACCAGGGCCGTTGGTGCTGGCCAATACCATCCACATTTCACAAGGGCCAGTGTTGTTGGCTGAGGTCATCCAGATTACACCACTGCCAGTGCTTCCTGTGATGCCATCATCACCACATCAGGGCCTGTGCTACTCGTTGATACCATCCACATTTCACCAGGGCTTGTCTTGCTGGCTGATGCGATCCACAATACACAAGGGCCTCTGCTACTGGCTGAAGACATTCACATTACACCAGGGCCTGTGGTGCTGGCCAATACCATCGATATTTCACCAGAGCCACTGTTGTTGGCTGAGGCATAAACTTTACATCAGGGAGAGTGCTTCCTTTGAGGGCATCTTCACCACACCAGGGCCTGTACTGTTGGCTGAGGCCATCCACATCATACCAAGGCCTTTGTTGGTGGCCAATACCATCCACATTTTCACATTTACATTACACCAGGGTGTGTGATCTTGGCTGAGGTCAAGTACATTTCACCAGGGCCTGTTTTGGTGGCTGATTCCATCCTCAATATAAAAAGGCCTGTGCTACTGGCTAATGCCATCCACATTACACCAGGGCCTGTGTTGCTGGCTGAGGCCATCCACATTGCACCAGGGCTAATGCTCCCTGTGATGCCATATTCACCACACCAGGGCCTGCGTTGCTTGCTCATGCCATCCACTTTACACCGGGGCCTGTGCTATTCGTTGATGCCATCCACATTACGCCAGGGCCAGTGGTTTTGGCTGAGGACATTCACATTACACCTGGGCCTTTGGTGCTGGCCAATACCATCCACATTTCACCAGTGCCAGTGTTGTTGGCTTAGGCCATCCACATTACACCACTGCCAGTGCTTCCTGTGAGGCCATCATCACCACGCCAGGGCTTGTGTTGCTTTCTGATGCGATCCACAATATAGAAGGTTTCTTTACTACTGGCTGAGGCCACCCACATTACACCAGGGCCACTGTTGTTGCCTGAGGCCATACATTTTACATCAGGGAGAATGCTTCCTGTGAGGCGATCTTCACCACACAAGGGCCTTTGCCCTGGGCTGAGGCGATCCACATTACACCTGGGCCTGTGGTGCGGACCGATATCATGCACCTTTCCCAGGGCCAGTGGTGTTGGCTAAGGCCATTCACATTACACCAGAGACAGTGCTTCCTGTGAGGCCATCTTCACCAATCCAGTGACCGTGCTTTTGGCTGAGGCCATCCGCATTACATCAGGGCCTGTGATGCCGACTTCTACCATCCACATTACACCAGGGACAGTGCTTCCTGTGAGGCCATCATCACCACACCAGGGCCTGTGGTGCTGGATGAGGCCATCCACATTACACCAGGGACTGTGCTACTCGATGATACCATCCACATTTCACCAGGGCTTGTGTTGCTGGCTGATGCGTTCCACAATACCCAAGGGCCTGTGCTACTGGCTGAAGCCATTCAAATTACACCGGGGCCTCTGGTGCTGGACAATACCATCCACATTTCACCAGGGCCACTGTTGCTGGCTTAGTCCATCCACCTTACACCAGAGACTGTGATGTCGGCTTCTACCATCCACATTACACCAGGGCCTGTGCTTCCTGTTAGGCCATCTTTACCCCACCAGGGCCTTTCATGCTCGTTGATGCCATCCACATTAGGGCCTGTGATGCTGGCCGATATCATGGACATTACACCAGGGCCAGTGCTGTAAGCTAAGGCCATCACACCAGGGTGTGTTGTGCTTACCAATACCATCCATATTTCACAAGGGCCAGTGTTGTTAGATTATGCCATCCACATTACACCAGGTCCTGTGCTGCTGGCTGAGGCCATCCACATTGCAACGGGGCCATGGGGTTGGATGAGGACATTAACATTACACCAGGGACTGTGTTGCTGGCTGAGGCCATTCAAATTACACCAGGGCTTGTGGTGCTGGCTGATACCATCCACATTACACAAGGGCCAGTGCTGCTAGCCTTCCACATTACCCAAGGGCCTGTGTGGCTGACCGAAACCATCCACATTTCACCTGGGCCAGTGTTGGTAGATGAGGCCATCCACATTATACCACGACATGTGTTCCCTGTGAGGCTATCGTCACCACACCAGGGGCTGTATTGCTGGCTTAGGCCATCCAAATTGCACCAGGGCTAGTGCGCCCTCTGAGGCCAACTTCACGACTGCAGGGCCTGTGCTACATTTCACCAGAGCCCGTGTTGCTGGCTGATGCGATCCACAATACACAAGGGCCTGTGCTACTTGCTGATGCCATCCCAATTACACCAGGGCCAGTGGTGTTGGCTGAGGACATTCACATTACGCCAGGGCCTGTGGTGTTGGCCAATACCATCCACATTTCACCTGGGCCAGTGTTGTTGGCTGAGGAATTACACATTACACCAGGGACAGTGCTGCTAGCCTTCCACATTACACCAAGGGCCTGTGTTGCTGGCTGATGCCATTCACAATACTCAAGGGCATGTGCTACTGGCTGATGCCATCTACATTACAGAAGGGCCTGTGGTGCTGGCCAATACCATCGACATTTCACCAAGGCCAGTGTTGTTTCCTGAGGCCATCCACATTACACCAGGGAGAGTGCTTCCTGTGAGGCCATCTTCACCACACGAGGGCATGTGCTGCTGGCTGAAGCCATTCATATTACACCAGGTCCTCTGGTGCTGGCCAATACCATCCACATTTCACCAGGGCCAGTGGTGTTGGCTAAGGCCATTCACATTACACCAAGGTCTGTGGTGCTGGCCATTACCATCCACATTTCACCTGGGACAGTGTTGGTAGATGAGGCCATCCACATTACAACAGGGCCTGTGCTACTGAATGAGGCCATCCACATTATACCATAGCTAGTGCTCCCTCTGAGGCCCACTTCACGACAGCAGGGCCTGCGCTGCTGTCTGAGGCCACCTATATTTCACAAGGGCTTGTGTTGCTGGCTGATGCGATCCACAATACACAAAGGCCTGTGCTACTGGCTGATGCCATCCCCATTACACCAGGGCCAGTGGTGTTGGCTGAGGACATTCACATTACGCCAGGGCCTGTTGTGTTGGCCAATACCATCCACATTTCACCAGGGCCAGTGTTGTTGCCTGAGGAAATACACATTACACCAGGGACAGTGCTTCCTGTGAGGCCATCTTCACCACAACAGGGCCTGTGCTACTGGCTGAGGCAGACTACATTTCACCAGAGCGCATGTTGCCGGCTGTGGCCATCTACATTTCACCAGGGCCTGGCTGCTGTCTGAGGCCATCCACATTACACCATGGCCTGTGCTTCCTGTGAGGCCATCTTCACAACACTAGGGCCTGTACTGTTGGATGAGGCCATCCTCATTACACCAGGTACAGTTCTTCCTGTGTGGCACTCATCACCAAACCAGGGCCTGTGGTGCTGGATTAGGCCATCCACATTTCACCAGGGATTCTGTTGCTGGCTGATTCGTTCCACAAAACACAAGGGCCTTTACTACTGGCTGAGGATATTCACATTACACCAGGGCCTGTGGTGGTGGCCAATATAATCCACATTACACCAGGGCCTCTGCTACTCGATGATACCATCCACATTTCACCAGGGATTGTGTTGCCGGCTGATGCGTTCCAGAAAACGCAAGGGCCTTTACTACTGGCTGAGGATATTCACATTACACCAGGGCCTCTGGTGCTGGCCAATATAATCCACATTTCACCAGGGCCACTGTTGTTGGCTGAGGCCATACACATTACACAAGGGACAGTGCTTCCTGTGAGGCCATCTTCACGACACAAGGTCCTGTGCTTCTGGCTGAGGCGATCCACATTACATCACGCCCTGTGATGTCGGCTTCTACCATCCGCATTACACCAGCGACAGTGATTGCTGTGAGGCCATCCTCACCCCACCAGGGCCTCTGCTGCTCATTGATGCGGTCCACATTACACCTGGGCCTCTGGTGCTGACCGATATCATGCACATTTCACCACGGCCAGTGGTGTTGGGTAAGGCCATTCACATTACACCAGGGTGTGTGGTGCTGACCAATACCATCCATATTTCACCAGGGAAAGAGTTGTTAGATGAGGCCATCCACATTACAACAGGGCCTGTGCTACTGGCTGAGGACATTTACATTTCAACAGGGCTTGTGGTCATGGCTGAGGCCAACTACATTTCATCAGGGCCTGTGGTCATGGCTGAGGACATTCACATTACACCAGGGCCTGTGGTGCTGGCCAATACCATCCACATTTCACCTGGGCCAGTGTTGGTAGATGAGGCCATCCACATTACAACAGGGCCTGTGCTACTGGCTGAGGCCATCCACATTATACCACGGCATGTGCTCCCTGTGAGGCTATCGTCACCACACCAGGGCCTGTATTGCTGGCTTAGGCCATCCACATTACAACAGGGCTAGTGCTCCCTCTGAGGCCAACTTCACGACAGCAGGGCCTGCGCTGCTGTCTGAGGTCATCTACATTTCACCATAGCCTGTGTTGCTGGCTGATGTGATCCACATTACACAAGGACCTGTGCTACTTTTTGATGCCATCCACATTAAACCAGGGCCTGTGGTGCAGGCCGAAACCATCCACATTTCACCAGGGCTTGTGTTGCTGGCTGATGCGATCCACAATACACAAGGGCCTGTGCTACTGGCTGATGCCATCCTCATTACACCAGGGCCAGTGGTGTTGGCTGAGGACATTCATATTACGCCAGGGCCTTTGGTGTTGGCCAGTGCCATCCACATTTCACCAGGGCCAGTGTTGTTGGATGATGCCATCTATATTACACCAGGGCCTGTGGTGCTGGCCAATACCACCGACATTTCACCAGGGCCAGTGTTGTTTGCTGAGGCCATCCACATTACACCGGGGACAGTGCTTCCTGTGAGGCCATCTTCACCACACCAGGGACTGTGCTGTTGGCTGAAACCATCCACATTACATCAGAGCCATTGGTCCTTGCCGATGTCATCCACATTTCACCAGGGTGTGTGGTGTTGGCTAAGGCCATCCACATTACACCAAGGTCTGTGGTTCTGGCCATTACCATCCACATTTCACCTAGGCCAGTGTTGGTAGATGAGGCCATCCACATTACAACAGGACCTGTGCTACTGGCTGAGGCCATCCACATTATACCACGGCATGTGCTCCCTGTGAGGCTATCGTCACCACACCAGGGCCTGTATTGCTGGCTTAGACCATCCACATTGCACCAGGGCTAGTGCTCCCTCTGAGGCCAACTTCACGACAACATGGCCTGTGCTGCTGTCTGAGGTCATCTACATTTCACTAGAGCCTGTGTAGCTGGCTGATGTGATCAACAATACACAAGGGCCTGTGCTACTGGCTGAGGACATTCACATTAAACCAAGGCCTGTGGTGCTGGCTAATACCATCCACATTTCACCAGGGCCAGTGTTGTTTGCTGAGGCCATCCACATTACACCAGGGACAGTGCTTCCTGTGAGGCCATCTTCACCACACCAGGGACTGTGCTGTTGGCTGAAACCATCCACATTACATCAGGGCCATTGGTCCTTGCCGATGTCATCCACATTTCACCAGGGCCAGTGGTGTTGGCTAAGGCCATCCATATTACACCAAGGTCTGTGGTGCTGGCCATTACCATCCACATTTCACCTGGGACAGTGTTGGTAGATAAGGCCATCCACATTACAACAGGGCCTGTGCTACTGAATGAGGCCATCCACATTATACCATAGCTAGTGCTCCCTCTGAGGCCCACTTCACGACAGCAGGGCCTACGCTGCTGTCTGAGGCCACCTATATTTCACGAGGGCTTGTGTTGCTGGCTGATGCGATCCACAATACACAAGGGCCTGTGCTACTGGCTGATGCCATCCCCATTACACCAGGGCCAGTGGTGTTGGCTGAGGACATTCACATTACGCCAGGGCCTGTGGTGTTGGCCAATACCATCCACATTTCACCAGGGCCAGTGTTGTTGCCTGAGGAAATACACATTACACCAGGGACAGTGCTTCCTGTGAGGCGATCTTCACCACACCAGGGACTGTACTGTTGGATGATTCCATCCACATTACACCAGGGCCTGTGCTACTCGATGATACCATCCACATTTCAGCAGGGCCACTGTTGTTGGCTGAGGCCATATACTTTACATCAGGGACAGTGCTTCCTGTCAGGCCATCATCAGCACACCAGGGCCTGTGGTGCTGGATGATGCCAACAACAACAACAACAACAACAACAATCTTTATTGAAGGGAATCATTGCCATGGTAACAACAAATGGTAGTTAAAAAAAATGTAGCATTAACAAAGATGAGGAGATACATTTACTGAATACCAAATTAAAAAAAAAAAAAAAAAAAAAAAAAAAAGCTGCACTGTAAAAGTAATTAAAGGGCACCAAGCAACCCAGCTAAAATGAATTTAACATTTTGAAACTCCGTTGCTTATTCAGTCAGTCAGTAAGTCTGACAGAGACACGTTGTGCTTTACTTGGTGAGTTTAACAGGTGCAGCCAGCACCCGTCACGTAGTTTCCACAGTTTCTGGTCTTTAAGCTAAGTTGCAATTTTTAATCATTGCCAAAATAAAATTTTAACAGTGTTTCTTTAAAGGCAGGTGTGTCAAACACAAGGCCCGGCTCCAGAATCGACTGATCAAGGTCTCTACACTGGGAATAAAATTTTGTTTGGCAGCTTTTCCTATTGATGAAGAGCTCTCCCAATGCTAGTAATACTAGCAAAGTACTTAAGTGATAAATAAACAATTATATGACACAACATTTCCCATTTTTTCACCACCTACAATAAAAATGTCTATTTTCTTTTACAATGCGTAGTTCATATGTAGTTAAACTTTCTTAGAATGATGGATTGGAGAGCTTCTTTGGTAAAAAAAAAAAAAAAAAAAAAAAAAAAAAAAAAGAATACCAAATAAAGACACCTTCAATGCTAAAGATATCACAGGTGTAATGTAATGTTGCTATGGTTTAGATTTTATTTTCTATCATTCATAGACTATGATGTGTTTGTAGCCACATGGACATCTCACACTGATTTCAGGACCTGCAAAGAAAACAACATGGCCACCATGTTGGATTTTTGGAGTCACAAATCTGGGCTAACGTTAGCAAGCTGCATTCAGAGAAACTATGGATTTTGGGACTTGTGAGCCATACTTTTCGCTGGCAGCTTTATCTACATTTAAATTAAATCAATGTCTCTCCCAGAGCTCCAGTTCGGTGCCGTCTTATATGGCTCGATCACCTTACACTGGTACCAAGATCAAAGCTTTCAAAGTACGGACATCTACATGCGTTTTCGATCTGGATGGGTAAATATGGTTGTCATCAGAGAGGTGAAGAACAAGAAATTGTTGTTTGCTGAAATGAATGATCACGTGTAAATCTTATATTTTGTTGACTTGGAATTTTACAGTGAATCAGTCCTACAGTCCCTCACGTCATACTGGGCTCTTTTTGTGCCACTTTTTTCATTCGTATGAACGCCATTTCCGCTGTGTTGGGTGTAGCATAGCCAAACTTGCCAGCCGGTTTCGTTTTTGTAAAATCTTCAAATTTTCAGTCTGATTTTCTTACATCAGCCTAACACGGCTTAGCAGCAAAAATACTCACACTCAACACCCTAGGGACCGTTTTGTGCCCCATTGAAACCCATTATAAACGCTATTTTTCACGGCAAAAAAAATACGGTCAAATCGATCATCAGGTCTCCAGCTTAGGTTTTGTTTTGGACTACAGGCCTTAGAGTTGTAATTTTTTTATTTGTCCACCGGGTGGCGCCCTTGCTCCACATGTGACGCCTGCTGGAACATACACATGTTCTCCAGCGGCCTGCTCGAGACAGATACCCGGAAAAGGCAGACTAATTTCCCGCGTACAGCAGCAGCCTGCCCCGCTGCTCGTTCCGGACCATTTTCTACCCTTAGGTTCGTTTGATTTTTTTATTTTTTTTTTAATCAACAGGAAATGACGTATTTGTTTTCACGTGGTAGCGGAAGTGTGTGCTGCAGACACGGGAACCGAACCATATGCTCCGGCGCTGCGCGAAGCACACCCGCGGCAGAGGCACTCCTCCCCGGGGGAGCAGGAGCAGCAGCGCCGCCTGGGGACATTTTTGGCTTCTGGAAAAAAAATTAAAACCAGATCGAAATTAATGTTCGTGCCAATCTTTTGTCCATCTAAAGGCCTAATTATAATAACAATAAAATATTACTTCAAATGTTTTTTTTGGAAAATATTTTATGTTTTATGTCTTATGTTTTTGGGGCAAAACAAGCAGTGCACTCATGTGACGAAACCGGGATATAAAGGGTTAAAATCCGCGAAATGTAATTAAAACTTGACATGAATATTTCAAGGAGAAGTAGGTCTAAAAGATTGGCTAATTTAAAGTGGAATAAAATATTAATATATAAATTTTTTATAGCACTTTTTGGGCGTGGTCGATAGTGTGCATTTTATGAAATGCGCTCCTGGAAAAAAAATAAAAGGCGATCGAAATGACTCTTGGTGCCAATCTTTAGTCCATCTAAAGGCCTAATTAAAATAACAATTGAATATTACCTCAAATGTTTTTTTTGGAAAATATTCAAGTTTTTTGTTTTTTGGGGCAAAAAAAGCAGTGCGCTCATGTGACGAAACCGGGATATAAAGGGTTAAAATCCGCGAAATGTAATTAAAACTTGACATGAATATTTCAAGGAGAAGTAGGTCTAAAAGATTGGCTAATTTAAAGTGGAATAAAATATTAATATATAAATTTTTTATAGCACTTTTTCGGGCGTGGCAGAAAACGGTCCCTAGGGTGATGAACGTAAGTTTTTTAAAGGATGACGTGAGGGTTTTAAATGAGCCTCCATTGACAGACTAGGTTACTGTGGAAATGCAGGGATTGGCGTGATTTGACCTGTAAGGCAGGGTCAGGAGGGGTGTGTTCACATGTTGGTGCCATATTCTACGCCCTTCTGGCCGCTGTAAAGAAACACGAAAAGGCAGCAGCTATCCGGCATTTTGGCTAAACTCAAAGACGTTCATAAGATGGCTGGAGAGCAAAGGACTGCACTACTGTTTTGACTTTCATGTGTGCATGTCCCAGTAGCTCTGATGTCACGTGAAGACTCTTTTAAAGCAAAGAAACAGATGAATAAAATACTAGCATTTTACTCAGCAAAACTGAAGTGGATGGTTTGTGGATGGTTTGTAGCAGTTAGCAGGCCAGACTATTTGTCATAAAAAAAAATACTCCAAAAGGCACCATGAGCACAAACACAGTTGAGAGGTTCAGTTCAGCCACAGTGTATTAGTGGAAGCCAAAGAGTTCATCAAAGAGGACATGTACCCAAACTTTAAGCCTCAGCAAAACTGAAGCAGTTTAGTTCTGAGAAAGAGTTCAGTTATCATAGACAGAAACTATCCATGTTTAAAGTTGGACATTTTAACATGGGACACCCATGATTCCCAGCCTCAAGTGGCCACTATTGGAACTGCATCTTTCAGCACCTCAGTGCTGCTTTTCTTTTCCAGCCCCAGATGATGTAGCTTTGTGTACCTATCTACACCCTAATTACAAACATTGGTAAAAAAAAAAAGAAAAGGAAAAAAAAAGTTTTTTCTTAAGTTTCTAACTTTGGCTTGATTCATGGCTTCCTCTTCATTGGTCCATACATGATGTAAGTATGTATTCTAGTTGTCAACTAGAAAGTGCATTTTCTGAAGAAACTGCAGCATTTTCTGAAGAAACTGCAGTGTGAATGCTTGAATCTGAATGTATGCATTGAAATGAATTAATTGCTGAATTTTAAGTTAAAAAGTTTTAATGAGATAAAAAGAAAAAGAATTTAATCTGAAAACAAAAGTGCTGAAGTGCTAAAAGCTGACGTTTACACAGAAGAAGAAGTTGGAAAAAAGCTGAAAATGTTTTAATTGTAAATTAGAAAAACCTTAGAAATGAGAAAAGAAAATTTAGAGTCAGAAAACCTCTGAATGAATATTAAAAGTTCATATTCTTTGAGTCACTGAATGACTAAAATGTGATCCCTCCACTTGGATCCACACAGTTTAAAAATTTTAAATGTCTGAGCTTTGAAAGACAAGGTGTTGGAAAGAGAACAACGATGGCAACGTTTTGAGGGTAAAATCATACCTGTAGAGCAAACACTGAGGACACAGCAGCAGTTGAAAGAGAAGTGTTTAAGATGAATCTTGGCAGAGTGAGAGACAGAGCTAGTTAAGCAGGCAGGTGTGAGCCTGGTTGCTATAGTGACTGCACCCAATGGCTCCATACACATGCACACAGACATGCGCCTCACTTCTGCTGCTTAAAATGAACAGAAAAGTCATGTGAGTGAAGTTGGCCCCCCCACCTTCTTCAAATCCAACAAAAGTGGTATCAAACGTTTGTGCTACGTTTGTGCTGGTTTGTGCTGCAAAAATTTTCATTTGTGCTACTATCATTTTAAAGATTTTAATCAAAATTTCTAGAGGTCATCAGAGGTCAACCAGCCCCCCCACATTACCCAAATCCAACAAAAGTGGTATCAAACGTTTGTGCTACGTTTGTGCTGCTAAAATTGTCGTTTGTGCCGCTTTCATTTTAAAGATATTAATGAAAATGTAAAGGTCAAAAGGTCAACCAGCCCCCCCACATTAATGGAATCGAACAAAATTGATGTCAAATGTTTGTGCTACGTTTGTGCTGGTTTGTGCTGCTAAAATTGTCGTTTGTGCCGCTTTCATTTTAAAGATATTGATAAAAATTTCTAGAGGTCATCAGAGGTCAACCAGCCCCCCCACAGTAATGGAATCAAACAAAACTGGTGTCAAACGTTTGTGCTACGTTTGTGCTGGTTTGTGCTGCTAAAATTGTCCTTTGTGACGCTTTCATTTTAAAGATATTACCAAAAGTTTCTAAAGCTCAACCAGCCACTTTCTTTACCGTAAAGAAATTGAGAGATATTAACCAGCATTGGATATTTTTTTCTTATGATCACACTCTTAAACCTAGTAATCAAACTGCAATAACTTATTTAAAAACTAGGTTAAATATAGCATTTAAAATAATTAATGCATTCGGTTAGAGAAAAAAACTTTATTTGCTGGTAACAAAATACAAAACTACGAGAACAATGTAGTATATATGTTTCCTGTTAGAAAAGGTAAATACATTGAACTGTCTGAGCCTCACAAGTCTAATACAATAACTGAAAAATAACAGCTATTTCCATCATCTAACTCACAAACTAGAAAAGGACTTTCTTTCATGAGATCTTGCCATCATTCCTTTGTGTAGAGCACAGTGTGCGGACATACGCTGGTGTTTTCAGATGCTATGGTTATATCCTTTCTTAGGTCATCATACAGCTCCCAGATGTACGGGGTCCTGTTACAGAATGTCAGATAATGCCCGAGTGTTTCTGGTGTTGGGCCCTCCTGAAATGTAATGACTGCTTTCAGTGTGAATTTCTCTCCTTGAAGTAAGCAAAAACCTTTTTGGACTGTGAAAACTGTGCTCCAGAGTTTCTGTAGAGCATTTTCCAAGGTCTGTGTCAATCCATACAAGCTCTCTCAGGGTGAAACTGTGACAAACAGTCCCTGTGCAAAGTTGCTTTCCTGATGAATCTGTTTTAAATGCTGTTGGAGATGCATCAGGACTTTCGATTGGTCTTAGGCATGGCGATGCTGGAAGGTTGAGCCCTTGTTCAACAGCAGACTGAAGGTGAGCTATGCCAGAAGCTGAGAGGACTGACAGATCAATGGAAACAAAAGGTATTTGCCTTGTGTTTGGTGTGTAAAGTTTGCAGTACTGGGAGGAACACTGTCTTGTGAAGTGAACACTTGGATTTTCCGTCATTGTTTTTTTAATTACTGTGGACACATGGCACTGTGCATCAACACGATGAACACCAGTCTTCAACTGAACAGGGCAGAATATTGAGCTCAGCACCTCTGCCCTCAATGAATACGCATGTTGAGTGACACCCTTTGAAGCAAGGGATTTCACAAGCTGGAATACTTTGTTCTCCTCTGAACTATTCAACATGTTTTGAGCAGTACGACTGTCACAGTAAGCGCAGCACAGACTTTGACAGAAGGCATCAAAGGCACAGGTGTTCATGACACAGTATTGTCCTTTGCCAAGTTTTACTGCACTGTAAAGCCCAACAGTCTACCTGACATATAAAGTTTGTGGATATAACAATTGAAATTCCTCAAAGTTGAAACAACTTAAAACTTTTGTTCTGTTAACGATTTAAACAGTTATAATTGTACATGGCTTAGAAGTTAAGAGTAAATACTGCTTTCTTAATTATGATTTTTGAGTAAAAGGACAGAAGAAAAAAAAAATTCAGACTGCAATTAATTTCAGGTGGAGACAGTAAACACAGGTGAGTTGAAAGATCTATTGAAGAGTCCTTTCTTCATGGCCATTAAAACATTTTTAGGTTAAAAGACCCGTGTCATGAATCGCTGTGCGGCAGGCAGGAGTTGGACCCAATTCAATTCAATTTTATTTATATAGCGCCAAATCACAACACAAGTCGCCTCAAGGCGCTTCATAGATACAGAGAAAAACCCAACAATCATATGACCCCCTATGAGCAAGCATTTTGGCAACAGTGGGAAGGAAAAACTCCCTTTTAACAGGAAGAAACCTCCGGCAGAACCAGGCTCAGGGAGGGGCGGCCATCTGCTGCGACCGGTTGGGGTGAGAGAAGGAAGACAGGATAAAAGACATGCTGTGGAAGAGAGACAGAGGTTAATAACAGATATAATTCAATGCAGAGAGGTGTGTTAATACATAGTGAGTGAGAAAGGTGACTGGAAAGGAAAAACTCAATGCATCATGGGAATCCTCCGGCAGCCTATGTCTATTGCAGCATAACTAAGGGAGGATTCAGGGTCACCTGGTCCAGCCCTAACTATATGCTTTAGCAAAAAGGAAAGTTTTAAGCCTAATCTTGAAAGTAGAGATAGTGTCTGTCCCCTGAATCCAAACTAGAAGCTGGTTCCACAGAAGAGGGGCCTGAAAACTGAAGGCTCTCCCTCCCATTCTACTTTTAAATACTCTAGGAACAACAAGTAGGCCTGCAGAGCGAGAGCGAAGTGCTCTAATGGGGTGATATGGTACTACAAGGTCATTAAGATAAGATGGGGCCTGATTATTTAAGACCTTGTATGTGAGGAGCAGGATTTTGAATTCAATTCTGGATTTAACAGGAAGCCAATAAAGGGAAGCCAAAACAGGAGAAATATGCTCTCTCTTTCTAGTCCCTGTCAGTACTCTTGCTGCAGCATTTTGGATTAGCTGAAGGCTTTTCAGTGAGTTTTTTGGACATCCTGATAATAATGAATTACAGTAGTCCAGCCTGGAAGTAATAAATGCGTGAACTAGTTTTTCAGCGTCACTCTGAGACAGGATATTTCTAACTTTAGAGATGTTGCGCAAATGGAAGAACGCAGTCTTACATATTTGTTTAATATGTGCATTGAAGGACATGTCCTGGTCAAAAATGACTCCAAGGTTCCTCACAGCGTTACTGGAGGCCAAGGTAATGCCATCCAGAGTAAGAATCTGGTTAGATACCATATTTCTAGGCTTTTCAGGGCCGAGTACAATAACCTCAGTTTTATCTGAATTAAGAAGCAGAAAGTTAGCGGCCATCCAGGTCTTTATGTCTTTAAGACATTCCTGCAGTTTAACTAATTGGTGTGTGTTATCTGGCTTCATGGACAGATAGAGCTGGGTGTCATCTGCATGGCAGTGAAAATGTATGCTATGTCTTCTAATGATGCTGCCTAAGGGAAGCATGTATAATGTAAACAGAATTGGTCCTAGCACTGAACCCTGTGGAACTCCATAATTAACCTCAGTGTGTGAAGAGGACTCTCCATTTACGTGAACAAACTGGAGTCTATTAGATAGATATGATACAAACCACTGCAGTGCAGTACCTGTAATACCTACAGCATGTTCTAATCGCTCTAATAGGATATTATGGTCGACAGTATCGAATGCTGCACTAAGGTCTAGCAGGACAAGCACAGAGATGAGTTCACTATCAGAGGCCATAAGAAGATCATTTGTAACCTTCACTAAAGCTGTTTCTGTGCCGTGATGAACTCTGAAACCTGACTGAAACTCTTCAAATAAACCATTCCTCTGCAGATGATCTGTTAGCTGTTTGACAACTACTCTTTCAAGGATTTTTGATATGAAAGGAAGGTTGGAGATTGGCCTATAATTAGTTTCATCAGTTGTTCAGTTCTTATAAAATGTTGTATAATTGTACCAAATCACTGAGGATACATCCAATGGGTAAATCACAATCAACAATTTTACTGTGATATTTGCTCGTGTTTAGAGAATCTCCATTATCTTTGTTACTGAGTTTCCATTTTTGTAGGGCCAAATTTGTATTAAAAATTAATATTTTCATATGATGTGAAATGACTCAATCATTTCTAATTTTTAGAAGAAACCATTCATTAAGTCCCTTAAGGTGAAGATTTCATATATTGATAATGATAAAATTAACACAAATTAAAGGTTTCACTGATAAACACACAATTTTTCCTTGCTTTAAACCCCATGTTCTATATAGATTACAGCTCTGATCTGGAGAACACTATTTTAAAATACTGTGTAGGGTTTTTGTCAAATGATTAAGAAACAGACTCTCTGTCACAAGAGACAGAAAGGTTGTATCTTAAAAGAAAAGTCTCCAAAATTTGGTAGAGTCTGATGTCATGCAGTTTCATAAACATGTATTCTTCCCAAAGAATGACACCTGAAAACTTTGCGTTAAATGAACTTTTCTTTTCCCTTTTTAGGAGGCGCCTGATATCAACGTGAAACGCACTGCAGTACTTCGTGCCCTTCCTGTATGTCTATGTCTGTGTCAATTTTGGGCTCCTGAGAGGGGTTATCATCCACTTCCTGCTCCACAAAGGCTTTGTGTGGATACTGACGCTTCACTGTACCATCCTGTCTGGCAACCTCTGCTTCTTTTCGTATTTGTTTTGCAGAACAGATCCGCATGTTCCCTTCAATAAAACCAAGATGACGTGCAATGAATTTATCTATCCTTATTGGGAGATTTTCATGCTTGAACAGACCATGTTTAATGTTCTTGAACTCTGCTTCAACATTAGCTGAAGTTGCAGTGAGTTTTTCGCTCTGAAATAGGGGAACCATTTCTCCAGTCCAGAGTGGTAGGTATCCTCCCAATCTAATTAGGTGTGGGACGAGCTCAGGTAGATAGTGCATATTGTCTCGATAACCATGATCTTCAGCATGGCACCTGCTCCCCTCACAAATATCTGCCACCCACTGCCTTAAGTCGGTGTTTATTTCTGTGCATGGATCCAATCTAATGTCTTCTTCTTCCTTGTCATCAGAAACAGATATATGGTAAATGGCCTGCATTTGTATAGCGCTTTTCTAGTCCCTAAGGACCCCAAAGCGCTTTACACTACATTCAGTCATCCACCCATTCACACACACATTCATACACTGGCGATGGCAAGCTACATTGTAGCCACAGCTGCCCTGGGGCGCACTGACAGAGGCGAGGCTGCCGGACACTGGCGCCACCGGGCCCTCTGACCACCACCAGTAGGCAAACACGGGGTTAGTATCTTGCCCAAGGATATTTGGCATGCAGCGAGGAGGCAGCCTGGGATCGAACCACCGACCTTCTGATTAGTGGCTGACCTGCTCTGCCACCTGAGCTACAGCCACCCTATATATATAGTCTCATCTGCAATTTTTCTTTTCAGATTTGATTTGGACACTTCTGACATAATGGGGTTTCCAAAACTGTCACAGCCTTCTGTCTCACTTAATGCCACAATAGCAATGCTATTAGGACCTTTGCTTCTTCCAAGGATTGGGACTTGACAAGTTGTGCCATTGATCGCACGTAGAAATCCCTCACCCGATGAGGCTTTTTTCTCAAACAGTCCCACTGGCAAATCATTTTGAATAAGTGTGTCACATCCACTCTAATGAAACATTCAATTCAATTCAATTTTATTTATATAGCGCCAAATCACAACATAAGTCGCCTCAAGGCACTTCATAGATACAGAGAAAAACCCAACAATCATATGACCCCCTATGAGCAAGCACTTTGGCAACAGTGGGAAGGAAAAACTCCCTTTTAACAGGAAGAAACCTCCGGCAGAACCAGGCTCAGGGAGGGGCGGCCATCTGCTGCGACCGGTTGGGGTGAGAGAAGGAAGACAGGATAAAAGACATGCTGTGGAAGAGAGACAGAGGTTAATAACAGATATAATTCAATGCAGAGAGGTGTGTTAATACATAGTGAGTGAGAAAGGTGACTGGAAAGGAAAAACTCAATGCATCATGGGAATCCCCCGGCAGCCTACGTCTATTGCAGCATAACTAAGGGAGGATTCAGGGTCACCTGGTCCAGCCCTAACTATATGCTTTAGCAAAAAGGAAAGTTTTAAGCCTAATCTTGAAAGTAGAGATAGTGTCCATCTCCTGAATCCAAACTGGAAGCTGGTTCCACAGAAGAGGGGCCTGAAAACTGAAGGCTTTTATTCGATTCCATTACTGTGGGGGGGCTGGTTGACCTTTTGACCTTTACATTTTCATTAATATCTTTAAAACAGAGGCAGCACAAACAGCACAAACGTAGCACAGTTGATTGACACCAGTTTTGTTTGATTCCATTAATGTGGGGGGGCTGGTTGACCTCTGATGACCTCTACAAATTTTCTTGAATATCTTTAAAATGATAGCGGCACAAACGTAAATTTTTGCAGCACAAACCAGCACAAACGTAGCACAAATGTTTGACATCAATTTTGTTCGATTCCATTAATGTGGGGGGGCTGGTTGACCTTTTGACCTTTACATTTTCATTAATATCTTTAAAACAGAGGCAGCACAAACGACAATTTTAGCAGCACAAACCAGCACAAACGTAGCACAGTTGATTGACACCAGTTTTGTTTGATTCCATTAATGTGGGGGGGCTGGTTGACCTTTTGACCTTTACATTTTCATTAATATCTTTAAAACAGAGGCAGCACAAACCAGCACAAACGTAGCACAGTTGATTGACACCAGTTTTGTTTGATTCCATTAATGTGGGGGGGCTGGTTGACCTCTGATGACCTCTACAAATTTTCTTGAATATCTTTAAAATGATAGCGGCACAAACGTAAATTTTTGCAGCACAAACCAGCACAAACGTAGCACAAATGTTTGACATCAATTTTGTTCGATTCCATTAATGTGGGGGGGCTGGTTGACCTTTTGACCTTTACATTTTCATTAATATCTTTAAAACAGAGGCAGCACAAACGACAATTTTAGCAGCACAAACCAGCACAAACGTAGCACAGTTGATTGACACCAGTTTTGTTTGATTCCATTAATGTGGGGGGGCTGGTTGACCTTTTGACCTTTACATTTTCATTAATATCTTTAAAACAGAGGCAGCACAAACCAGCACAAACGTAGCACAGTTGATTGACACCAGTTTTGTTTGATTCCATTAATGTGGGGGGGCTGGTTGACCTCTGATGACCTCTACAAATTTTCTTGAATATCTTTAAAATGATAGCGGCACAAACGTAAATTTTTGCAGCACAAACCAGCACAAACGTAGCACAAATGTTTGACATCAATTTTGTTCGATTCCATTAATGTGGGGGGGCTGGTTGACCTTTTGACCTTTACATTTTCATTAATATCTTTAAAACAGAGGCAGCACAAACGACAATTTTAGCAGCACAAACCAGCACAAACGTAGCACAGTTGATTGACACCAGTTTTGTTTGATTCCATTAATGTGGGGGGGCTGGTTGACCTCTGATGACCTCTACAAATTTTCTTGAATATCTTTAAAATGATAGCGGCACAAACGTAAATTTTTGCAGCACAAACCAGCACAAATGTTTGACATCAATTTTGTTCGATTCCATTAATATGGGGGGGCTGGTTGACCTTTTGACCTTTACATTTTCATTAATATCTTTAAAACAGAGGCAGCACAAACGACAATTTTAGCAGCACAAACCAGCACAAACATAGCACAGTTGATTGACACCAGTTTTGTTTGATTCCATTAATGTGGGGGGGCTGGTTGACCTTTTGACCTTTACATTTTCATTAATATCTTTAACACAGAGGCAGCACAAACGACAATTTTAGCAGCACAAACCAGCACAAACGTAGCACAGTTGATTGACACCAGTTTTGTTTGATTCCATTAATGTGGGGGGGCTGGTTGACCTTTTGACCTTTACATTTTCATTAATATCTTTAAAACAGAGGCAGCACAAACCAGCACAAACGTAGCACAGTTGATTGACACCAGTTTTGTTTGATTCCATTAATGTGGGGGGGCTGGTTGACCTTTTGACCATTACATTTTCATTAATATCTTTAAAACAGAGGCAGCACAAATGATAATTTTAGCAGCACAAACGTTTGATACCACTTTTGTTGGATTTGAAGAAGGTGGTGGGGCCAACTTCACTCACATGCTTAATGGCTCAAAACACCTTATGCAATTATAAACTGATACGCACCTACTGGCATGCCCCTTTTAATTTCTTCATAAATGTTATTTAATGTTATTATTACGGCAGCACGGTGGTTAGCACTGTTGCCGCACAGCAAGAAGGTCCTGAGTTCAATTCCACCATCACGCCAGGGTCTTTCTGTGTGGAGTTTGCAGGTTCTCTCGTCATGTTTGCGTGGGCTCTCTCCGGGCTCTCTCCAAAGACATGCAGCTTGTGGTGATAGGTTAATTGGTTAATCCGAATTGCCCATAGGTGTGAATGTGAGTGCAAATGGTTGTCTGTCCCTGTGTGTTGGCCCTGTGACAGACTGGCAACCCTGCCTCTTGCCCTATGACAGCTGGGATAGATTCCAGCACCCCCTGCGACCCTTAAAAGGATAAGCAAATGGATGGATGGATGGAATTTTATTAATATCTTTAAAATAATAGCACCACAAACAAAATTTTTTGCAGCACAAACCTGTGACATCAACTTTTGTTTGATTTGGGTGATGTGGGGGGGCTGGTTGACCTTTTGACGTTTGCATTTTCATTAATATCTTTAAAACAGAGGCAGCACAAACGACAATTTTAGCAGCACAAACCAGCACAAACACAGCACAGTTGATTGACACCAGTTTTGTTTGATTCCATTAATGTGGGGGGGCTGGTTGACCTCTGATGACCTCTACAAATTTTCTTGAATATCTTTAAAATGATAGCAGCACAAACGACAATTTTTGCAGAACAAACCAGCACAAATGTTTGACATCAATTTTGTTCAATTCCATTAATGTGTGTGTGTGTGTGTGTGTGTGTGTGTGTTTGGGGGGGGGGGGGGGGGGGGGGGGCTGGTTGACCTTTACATTTTCATTAATATCTTTAAAACAGAAGCCGCACAAACCAGCACAAACGTAGCACAGTTGATTGACACCCATTTTGTTTGATTTGATTAATGTGGGGGGGCTGGTTGACCTCTGATGACCTCTAGAAATTTTGATTAATATCTTTAAAATGATAGCAGCACAAACCAGCACAAACGTTTGATACCACTTTTGTTGGATTTGAAGAAGGTGGGGGGGCCAACTTCACTCACATATGTCATGTCTACAGAATTCTCATTTTTCATGCCTGTGGAGTTTATTATATGGACATGGTGACAGTGTAAAGACAGCCTGCTCTTCTGATTTAACTTTTCAAGCATTCACACCAATTAGTGTTTAAACCTCCCATGGTTCTATATCTGGGGATGTGGCTTTGGTTTGCACTGATGAAAGCTTATAGTTGAAATGTGTTTGACGGTAAATGGTCAATAAAGAAGACAGCATTTTGTTTTGTTTTTACACAATGATTTTGTCATGTGCTGTGTGCAGGCAGGAACTGTGGACCCAATGTGCAGACACTTGGAGGTAAAAGTGTGAACTCAAAACAGCTTTAACGCTAAACACAAATATAACAAAAGCAAGAATACCAAAAGAAACTTACACAGGCAGCCAAACAGAACACACAGCATAGGATGAGGGAGATCGCAACAAAGACCAAAGAAAACTCAGGGCTTACATACCCAGAGAGAGCCATCAGGGAATGGGAGACAACAGAGAAACCCAGCTGGGACAAATAAGGGTAGCGAGACAAGGGAAGCAAATCCAGATACATTAACATGAGACATGGACTTTCAAAGTAAAACAGGAAACATAACACAGACAACGCGGACTTGACGAGGGGATACAGCAGACAGGGGGAGACAGAACAACTATGTAACACAGAGACAGAAACCAGAAGACAGAACTCTAAGAAACCAAAAGACTAGAAATGATAAATAATGGCAAAATCAAAGTTCAATAATAATGTAAAACTCAAAATTTTGGGTCAACGAACCCAGGCACCCTAACAGATTTATTGTTACAGTTAATTTTTTTCTATTTAGTTATTTAGTTACAGTCCACCATACCTCTGATCCCCTGTCAATCCATCCACCCCCTTTTTAATGGTGTATCTGATTCAGGGTCATGAAGGGCTGGAGCAGCTGTCACAGACTGAGCAAGGTACACCCTGTACAGGTCACCAGTCTATGGCAGTGTCCCACTGTGTGTATTTTAAAAAGTACCGCATCTTAAAAACCACGGCTGCAGATAGATGGCCTTGGCAACTCTTCACTACATTATGAGGGGGATTTTATTATAGCAAATGACAAAAAAAATGGACCACTCATGATCTATTCAAAATACAATCTAGAGATGTTTTAGTCCCTTAAAGAGAGCTAATTATCTTTGTTTCCAGCTCCATACTTTAATTTGTGCACTACAGCAAATTTGTGTGATTCATTGCTGAAAATATGCTTATTTATCCTATACTGAGTCTTGGTGCAGTCCTTCAATTTATCTTCCATTTGAAATATGCCAGTTTAGCTGTCCTCTCTTTGAGCCAACCTTTGTCTTATTGGCTGCTCCTCAGAAGTTTTGAATAGCAGGTGGGTGGTACTTCTGTGCTTGGAGCAGGGATTACTTGTACATATACTGACCTCATTATTTGAAACTTGGCCCATGTTCGATATGAGCATTCACCATTTATATATACACAATATCTGTTGGTGTGTGTGTGTGTGTTAGAAAATATGGAAAAGGAATATTAAGTATTGGTCAAGGAGTTTGATTTCCAAACCAAATGCAAATCTTACTTTCATTCAGCAGTCCACCTTTTCTCAAAGCTCAGTTAAAGACACTTTTGACAATGTCATCTGGGTTGTAGCTTTGTTCCTGAAGATGTGCATGTCTTCAGGAATGAAAAGAAAGAAAGAAAGAAAGAAAGAAAGAAAGAAGTCCAGGAGATCTGAGTAGTTATTATGTCTGATGAAAAGAACAATCGAAAACAACCAAGGCACTTTGTCTTCAGGTATTTGTATTAGGATCAGCACAGATTTCACTCTCTGGCTTTATTTATAGCATAATAAGACATTTTACTTTTAAAAATCAAGGACACCAACAAGGCAGATAGGGCACATGCACTGGGGCCACAAATGTCCCAGGTTTAGTCCGTAATTCAATTCAATTCAATTTTATTTATATAGCGCCAAATCACAACAAAAGTCGCCTCAAGGGGCTTCATAGATACAGAGAAAAACCCAACAATCATATGACCCCCTATGAGCAAGCACTTTGGTGACAGTGGGAAGGAAAAACTCCCTTTTAACCCTTGTGTGGTGTTCGTATTTTTGTTACTCAGCCAGTGTTCATGGGTCTGGTGGACCCGCTAGAGTTTTGGCTTTCCAAATTAACACTATCAAACAATTTTATGTTAAATTACTCAACAGATGTTTACTTCATCCCAATTACAAGACATATGAACAGCAAACATGGTTAATTTTTTCCCTTTACCTTTGTTAGATCACATTTATGAATTAATGTGCTTCTCGTTTTTCTTTTATATAAAATGTTATAAATAAATCAGTTATAATCAAGTGGAGTGAGTGGAAAGACAACACATTTACACGTGAAAAAATAATTAATTGTTTAATTTTTCTTTTGAAAAAAACTGAACACGGGTCTCACAGACCCGAACACCATACAAGGGTTAACAGGAAGAAACCTCCAGCAGAATCAGGCTCAGGGAGGGGCAGGGCCATTTGCTGCGACCGGTTGGGGTGAGAGAAGGAAGACAGGATAAAAGACATGCTGTGGAAGAGAGCCAGAGGTTAATAACAGATATGATTCAATGCAGAGAGGTCTATTAACACAGCGGTCCCTAAGCGCCACGGACCGGTTCATGCCCGACAATATTTTTACGGACCGGCCTAGTACCGGTACCGTAAAAAAAGAAGATTTATTCATAACACACGTGAAAAGACCCAGGAAAACCGAGTTAACGATAAAAACGATAACAAAATAACACTAAAAAAACGATAAAAATCCTGAAAACCATACATTTCACACCTGAGCCTCAACTCTCAACTCTCGTGGCCCGGTACCAAACGACTCACGGACCGGTACCGAGGCCCGGGGGTTGGGGACCGCTGTATTAATACATAGTGAGTGAGAAAGGTGACTGGAAAGGAAAAACTCAATGCATCATGGGAATCCCCGGCAGCCTACGTCTATCGCAGCATAACTACGGGAGGATTCACACTGCAAAAATGGCTAGTCTATATTTAGGAAAAAAATACTACATTTGATACAAAAAGCACTGAAAACAAGTGAAATTATCTGTCCATGCAGCAAGTTTATTTTACTTAATAAGAAATCTTGAAATAAGATTTTTTAATCCAGAAATAAAAGAACACATTTGAGAATTGAAGAGGGTTAAAATAAGCTTTAAAGAGCTCAATTTAAGATAAAATTACTTGATATCAAGTCCCAAATATTAGTTAAATATGCTAAATTACAGTCTTTTTTTATGTTTTGAATTCTTACTTGCAGCAAATGAATGCACTGCAACGAGAAAAATAGTTCTAATACTATGAAAAACTACTCAATATTAGTGAAATATGATTAATTTGTTTCTTGATTCAGGTTGGCTTATCTTAAAATAGAGCCGAATCAATATTAAATCCAGGCAAAAAAACCTTAAAACAGACCTTTTTCCTACTCCTTGGCTTCTACTGAAATCACAACCAGGACAAGAGTGATATATTTCTCTCATGAGAACAAAATCCTTTTTTTTAAACAAAATAGGGCTGCTGCACAATCCCTAAA
This sequence comes from Aulonocara sp. 'chitande type north' Nkhata Bay, assembly GCF_057382095.1. NCBI lineage: Eukaryota > Metazoa > Chordata > Actinopteri > Cichliformes > Cichlidae > Aulonocara > Aulonocara sp. 'chitande type north' Nkhata Bay. Next base: position 35,758,518 of record NC_141361.1, read on the forward strand.
AGTCTAAATCAACCCTTTAAAAGGCCTAAACACAGAAAAAAAATTACAGTTTTGGCCTTAAACTTTTGTGACAGTCACATAGTCTCACAATGTTATAAATAATGGCATTACTGACTTAAAACTTTACATGCCTCAGGTAAAGTGTCACTAAGAAAAAAAAACAACAACTTTCATTTGTAAAGCATCTTAAGTAAAGCCGTTTCTCAGGACATTGCTAGGCAAATTAGGAACAAAGTTGTACAAACGTACTACAAAACTAAACAAACTGCAAATGACCTGATAAAATCCTGCTTGGTATTCACCTATTTTTCAAAGAACGACTTCCACTCAGCTATTGCTTTCTTATATGCACTAGTGGCATCTTGATCATGGATGGCATCAGTGATTACCTCAGTTTGTATGACAGAGAGGACCGTTGCAACACATTTTGGGTATGTTAAGTGCAAGGTGTAGTAATATGCCATCAACACCAACATTCCTTCCCAGAAATCCTCCAAGGGGAGAGTGGTCACTGGTATGTTTCCTACAGCAACAATGCTGGTTGTTCCATCAAAAAGCAGCACTGGGGAGGAGAGAGGCCGCTTCTCCAGGTATAGCATTGCATCTTCACCTGGCTAGAAGAAGCACAAAAAAAGGACAAATTCTTCAAGATTTTAAATGAAAGGGTTGCTGTGCATCCAAACAGCTTAAGACACAAATAGCAATATCAAGAGTTTAGAATGCTCCAACTGATTTACTGTTGGAATAGAAGAAATAAATATAAAATATCTGACTTACATAAATATGAAATTTTGGAAATGTATTAATTCTGAGCATGAATTTTCTCTAATTTGCAGCATTTTTATCATGTCTATTTGTGCTTTTTTTCTCATTTGTTTTTTAAAACAATTTCTTTTAACTTTGTTACATATTCTAGTTTTTGAAGGCCTTTTTAAATATATCATTTTACTGCTTCTACTTGTATCCTAACTGCAATGTGCTTTTGCTCTGTGCTGCCTCTCTGGAGTAGGTTTTGAATAACAATTAAGAAATCCTGAATAAGGAGTAATTTAATCCCTGCTGAATTGAACTTCGACCTACTCTTATTAAGCAGGAAAAGCAAAATAATAATATTAATAATAACAATACAAGTAAATGGAGTACAAGTTACAGTGGCTGGTATTGCAGCTGTTCTCACCTTGAGGATATGAAGGAGAGCCTCACTGGCACTTCCCAGCCGCTTTGGTGGTGTAGTTTTTGAAGGAAAAAGAGATGGAAGTGCATTGAAGAGAGTGACAGTAAAATCCACTGTGAACAGAGAAAAGTATCTCAACAAAGCAATCCGAACATATCTGATGTGTGGATTTAATGTATGAAAAGGCCACTTACCTCCACGTACATCCAAGGGGAGAGGAGGTTTCAGGACCTTCTTCCAAATGCCATAGAACTGCACTTTCGAACAAAACTCTGCCCATCGACCCTTCATTTGATCTATGTATTTGCAGTTGGAGCCACCAATGATGCGACGCAGTTCATCCATCGCCTATGACAAAGTTGTGCTCAGTTAGTCAAGAACTAACTAAACCTATCCAGAGAAAGCAAGGAATTTAACTGAAGGTAGTTGAACTTACATTTTGTATGTCTTTGAAGCACGGGTATGCTTCAAATATTTTTCTGGGCCTGTCTTCTTCCCTTGTAATATCTGCGTCAATAAAAGTTCGTCTGGCCTCAAACTCCAGGTCCAAAATTTGAGCAACGTCACTTTGGTTGGGTTTTGCATTGGGTTTCCTGTACATGTTGCTCAAGGTTTTGTAATGTCTTGCCTGCATCTTCAGGCTGTCATGGTCTGCTAGGGAAAGCAAAGAGCAATTGTAAGACATGGTGTAACTAGACTTCACAAAATTCAGATTTTTCTAATCAGTCATTTCTAGTTGCATGGTTGTTTTTAAGTATAATATTTCTGAGAATTAATGTTTAGGTTAAATATGTTTGAGTAATGAACTGACCCTATATGTCCTGATCATTTCCCTTTGTGTCCTTTTCTTATAATGATCATGGATTTATGTTAATTGTTAGTTTGAACAGAATCAAATATTAAAACGACAGTTTAAGATGCCCGTGAATAAAGCTGTGGTGAAAATAAGGTAAAGGTTGTTTACTGTGTATATCGTTCACATCAGTGTGAACAGTGATTATGAGCTGATGGATAAAAATATTTTAGGTAATTTGATCTATGACAGAAACACTGTGATAAGGCATGATAGATGTGACCAGCATGAGGATTTACATGTGTAAATAATCAGCACTGAGTAACACCCATTACAACACAAAGTGTTAAAATACTTACTATGGCTAACTGGCAAACTGGAATGAGGGATCTATCATATGTTGATTTTACACACCAACTCGAGTTAATGCCAAACCACTATGATTTATGGAATAAACACTTAGAACGGGGTTCATTGCTGCAACCATATTTTGGAAAGAGCTGTAAGAGGAACCACAGTCAGACAGAGGTAGATAAGGGTGATGGTGGACTTACCAACAACATCATCTGGAGGTGCAGTTGAAGGACCTATATCAGCCCTGGGTGCAGAGCATGAGGCTGACTTGGATAATAGTGGTAAAGCCAGGGTAGTATTGTTTGACGTAGTTGGTACAGTGGAGGGTAGCGGCAATTGGGATTCTTTCTCTGAGGAAAAAACAGAAGATGAACAGAATGTAATAACAGGGAATAGCTAGAAAGTTAAGGAAAATACTCAACACTGTATAAATCTTGTGATGCACTCTGAACAGAAAACTGAGGGCAGGTGGTCTCTTTGAAGTTTTAGATGTCCAAAAGTCATTAGTACAGCAGACCAAAGTACACACCTGCATTTGAGTTATCCTCACTGAGGTCATCATTGCTCTCAAGAAGTATGGTATAGTCACTTGAACCACTTGCTTCACCACTTAGGTCACCTTCAGTCCCGTTGTCTGTGTCATCTGAGCTGAAAAGAGTCTTCCTGGGCCTGCCTCGTTGTGGCATGGAGCCCTGCCTCTTCCTTGGAGACTTCATATTTTGGAGTCGTTTGTACAGTTTGGTGTAGATGGTCAGCTGTGGTAAAATAATATATATTTGTACATTCTTTTTTTTATCTCGCTCAATTTTAGATATTGTAGTGAGTAAAGAATGACTTACGTATGGCATGTGTGTGTCAGCATCACGTAACATGGGGTAATAGTCGACAATCTTCTGCGACATTGCTCTCATTTCGAGTTTGGAGGGGTATGTTACTTCTTTCCCCATGGGACTAGCACGGAAGATTGCAACCATGCTGGTGACGGTGTTCCTTACAAGTCTGCAACATAGCTCCTTCGACATCCTACAGTCCTTTTCCTTTCCACTGTGGAGCAATGCAAAGTACTGACTGCGCACCATGTCCAACTCTGAATCTGTATACACCACATACTCTGGTGGGTCTGGCATTTTCATTTTTTTGTCAGCAGTGTAGGAAATGGGAGTGGAAGTTTGAGGCTGACATTGTGACACATCAAAGCCTAAGGGGTTACTCTCGCTTCGATGGAAAGTGTTGGCATCTTGGTCAGTACTCTTAAACTATAACAGTTGTGGGATATAAACAAAAATACACAATTAGGCAAATTAATGCTAGACAATATGGACAGTAATCATCTTCTTAGTGGTATAATGTGTATTTACCTTTTGGCTGATAAAATCCCAAATCTTCTTTCTACGGAAGAAATTTTCATGGCCCGGAAAAAGATCCTTTAGGTCATCCCGGGTAAAGCTCCTCAAAGTTTCCTCATCAATATTCGCAGCTGTAAAAGAGAAAAACAACTTCAAAAGTGATATTTATTTCTCTTTTCCTGGGCGTGGCTTATTACATATTGAGGTCATTTTTTTTGTCAATAAATGTATTTTAGCAATAAGTAATATTAACAGGATAAAATGTCAAACTTAAAACAGTTTATCAAATATTTGGGAATGCAATAAAACTATTTTTGGCTGTCTTCAAGAATGATGTTCCAAGTCTATTTTGGCAAAGACAGCTCAAGGCTATAATGTGGATAAAGTTCAGAGTAGAGTGCAATCCTAGCTCCAAGTTTCAGAAATGATGCTAACAGATGCTAAGGCTGCTTAGCTAACGTACCAAAATAACTGAAAAATAAGACTTACCCTGCAACACAGACAGTATGGCATCGTCAAAGTTGTCCATGCCGTGACAGCAGTTCTCTAGTTCGGTTCCAAAGCCTCCACTCACAGTGCCTGGAAATATCCTACAGCTTAAATAAGATCATTTAGCTAAAGTTAACACATTAGCTAGATTGCTAACTAGCAGCCCTCACAAAACACGACTTTATCTTAATAACACCGTTGTACCATAGTATTTTTCAAATCAACTTAATGTTACCAACCTTAAATTACTGTTCACTTTGTTTAGATAAATAATTTTGATCTTCCTAACGGTCCTGATGGTTAACAAAGCAGGGGAAAAGAGTTTGTCCCGCGTGAAAGTAACGTCACGACAGGAACTGAGAATGCGCATGCAGAAAATTATTTATATTTAATTTTTTTTAAGTAAAAAAAAAGAAAATAAAAATATAAATTCAGTCTTAAACACTTATTGCCTAAAAATAAATATAACTGATGTAATTTAAACCTGAAAAATTGGATAATTAAGGATGCATATATTTTTAAAATTGCCTACCTTTCCCATGGTCCCACACTCTCATCTGTGGCCTTCAGTGGAGAGCGGTAAAGTAAAGCTGCATTGCTACTGCGCGAAAACAGTTCACCATGGCGCTCTGGAGATGTATGATCTGTTTTATCTTTGTTTCTTTAACTCTGAAGGTGCTCCTTAGCCACATAAATGCAGCTCATGGTCGAAGGCAGGATTTTTGGGTTTACTGTGGAATAGATGGCTGTGAACAAGATTTCAGAGTTTTTAACTCATTCTTTCGCCACATTAAACGGACGCACCCTCTGTATTTGACGAATGGAAGCCCACCAAGAGGATGGAGGATCCCCCCAACATCCCACTCTTTAGGATCGGAAAATTTTGGTGTTTCAGTCTTTGCCAACTGTAGTACTGCAACAACAACCAGCACCGTGGAAATATCAACTGGTGGATCTTGGCCTGAAGTGCAGGAGCCTCAGGTTGTTGACAGCCCGAGCGCGGTAAGTGTTAAATTAAATAAAATGTAGTGTGGCTTCTGATGACAAATTTAGCTATGTCTAACTCCTCGTATTTGGTCCTATATTACTTTTAATCATTTTCTCCATTTTTAATCAAGAGAAATTTAACGAGATCTCGCGATATTATACCGCTAGATATTGTTCTTCAAACTGTTACAAGCGATTTCCACCATGGTTGGATTTTAAATCACAATTTCATCCTGCAGGATGAAATGAAAAACAAATAAACAGAATAGCAGTTCAGTGTAGATAGTACAGGCTATGCTGCAGCCGGAGAAGGCACACACTCTGCGGCTGGCATGTCTCCTGGTGAAGTTTGCATCAAAGACACTCTCAGCGCGTTTAAATCGTTCAATGTGACAGCAATTTGGGTATCTCGTAGGAATTACAGTTTCAGGTAAGACACAGAGTATTTGGAAGCACTGTAAAAAAAATCTGTTGGCTAGAAATACTGCCAAAACATGGATAAGAATGATTTTTTTGAAAATTAAATAAATTAATAAATGCATACAATAAAATATATCCATATACTAATACTAACATAAATTCTAAGTGCAAATCTAAATTACGTGATTTAAAAATACATAAATAATTTAATAAATACAACAAACATGTAAAGAAACTAATATCTAAGTGCGAACAAAAATTCATTATTTAAAAAGATAAAATCTCATTCTCATGAATCCAATCCCTAGCCTCATCAAAACAATGGACAACCCCTTTTTTATTGTTTCTTTGTCTTTGATTTCTTTTCCATTTTTTTTCTTTATTCCAAAGAATGAATATTATATTATCTTATATTATATTGAATATTCACAACTGTAACACTAATCACTGTCATGCACTTTGTTTTTTAATGGACCAATCATTAGGTGTAACTGATTATACCTGTTATGTAAGAATTTCTATAATTGGCCAGGAGTTTGGACTAACTTTGTTTTTCTGCTCTAAAGGAAGAAGCTGTTGCTAAAACATCCTTTACCAGACACGATATTACCAGATCTGCTGCAGCTTTTGCTATCAGTGTTCAAGAACAGTGCCACTTATCACAGGTATGTTATAGTCTTAATTGATCAATACATTACATAAGGCAATCAATGTCTTACTTGTTCATAATGGAATTCAGAATTTTTTTTTTAATATAAATGCAGAATAAGTTACTTTTGTTTCAAATGTTTTCACAGAGAACGGTCAAACATATCATCTCAGGAGTGCAACAGTATCAGGCTGTTCTTTTGGATACGCTCAAGGAAAGAATGAAGACAGTGTTTGAAGATAATGCCGAGGGAACCACTCAGCTTCAAGATGAGGCTTTGGCTACATTTGATAAATTCATGGATCCTTTCTCCACCATTGCATATGGACAGCGTAGAGCCATAGGGGAAATGTTCTGTCCAGTCAACGCCGAGGAAGTAGTAGTATCCCAGAAGATATGTTGGGTAAAGCAAGGTCTTTCAAGGGTCATGTCCTTAAGGAACAAAAGTTTTTACTATGTACCATTAATTGAAAGTCTAAAGCAGTTAATGACTAATGAGAGAATCTTTACCATGTTGAACACTGCACCACAAAGAAGCAGAGAGGGATTCTTCTATGATTTTAGAGACGGGTCCCTCTTTACATCTCACCCCTTGTTTTCTCAGAGGCCAAATGCATTGCAATTAATACTGTACACAGATGAAATTGAAATATGTAACCCCTTAGGGTCCCATGCTTCTGCAAACAAATTGGTCATGTTTTATTATACTTTAGGAAATATTGATCCAAAATTTAGGTCAAAGTTAGCTGCAATACGACTTCTTGCTATTGCTAAAGCAAGTGACATTTCTCAGTGGGGTATTGATGTTGTACTGAAAAGAATACTTCAAGATCTATCACTGCTTTACAATGGTGTAAGGATTGAAATGTCAAATGGTGAAATTGAATTGTTTGGTGCTGTTATAGCCATTTGCGGAGACACGCTAGCCCAGCATGAGATTGCTGGCTTTAAAGAAGGGATTGGTTTTGCTTATAGCAAATGTAGACACTGTGAATGCAACTTTGATGATATGCAAAGTGTTTTTGAGGAGAAGAAGTTTGTTCAAAGAACTCTGGAGAAACATATCAGGCAGTGTTTTGAAATAGATAAAGCAAGCACAGATTTATTGAAAGCGTCCCTCAAAACTACTTATGGAATTAATAGAAGAAGCAGACTAGTTGATGTTCCTGCATTTGACCTGATCAAACAAACTCCACAGGACATAATGCATGTTATTTTTGAAGGTGTTGCATCAATGGAAGTTAAATTTGTATTAAAACACCTAATTCTCTCAGGACAATTGGAATTAGACAAGTTTAATTCAGACATTCAAAATTTTCCTTACTCACCTCTTGAAATACGGGATAAACCATGTCCTATTAGCTTTGGCACTTTAGCGGCTAACGACAACAAATTGAAACAGTCTTGTGGACAGATGCTAATTCTTTTAAAAATATTACTTTTTCTTTTGTATGGTGTGGAGAGTGAGTATGTTGTATTTATTAGAAAGTTAATTATGATAGTTCAAATAGTTCTTGCTCCCATTATTTCTTTACAAACTGTATTGCAACTGAGAAATATGATTGAAGAACACCTGTATCAGTTCAAGCAACTTTTTCCCGAAGCCAATATAATACCTAAGCAACATTATATGTTGCATCTTCCCAGTCAAATCTTATCCCTTGGACCTTTAATAAGGAGTATGTGCATGCGCTTTGAGGCAAAGCACTCCTATTTTAAACAGTGGGCTTCTAAGTTAAATTTTAAAAATGTTTGTAAATCCCTAGCAAACCACAATCAATTTCTTGAGTGTTGTCAAAATGAAATAGGCACTGAACATCCTATTTTTGCGAAAGAAAAGGAATCCGGGCCAGTATCAGCTGTTAAAAATAATGAATATGTTAGGAAAAAAATTAAAGAATTTTTTGGAATAGATGTCATGCAGTCTGTTGTCTCAGTGAAATGGTATGTTCTAAATGGCAATAAATACATTGCTGGGAAGTCCATGATTATTGCAGATGTGGATGGCACTTTCCCTGTGTTTGGACTGATAAAGGATATCTTTTTGATTGACTCATCTTTTATTGCTTTTGAGTACCAATGCTATGAAACTTTGAATTTAAATGAAGACTTATTGGCATATGAAGTAACTGTGCCCATTGTTGCTCAAGCTACAGAATTAGCCCATGAGCTCATTGATTACACTTCATACTTTTCTATTAGTTTTAAGGACAGTGTGTTTGTTCCAATCAAATACAGTCTTTCTGATATTATTTCCCATAGAAATCACCCTTAAGATTAGGGTTGCACCAAGTATTGGCTTAGTGTAGTTTGTGATGATATCAGTTGACAGTCATTAAATGTTCCCTAAACCAATGTCAATGTTGTACCACATAATGCTGGCATGCTGGGACAAACAGCTGTCTTTGAAATGTGATTTGTATCATAAATTGTGGTTAATTTTTTTCCCTTATATGTACAACTTTGAAGTCAGACATGATTTTGAATAAATAATATTTTCAACAGATGCCTTGTGTGAATTTCCTAAATCAAGCAAATTGAGTTTGTCACTCTATCTTGAAACAAGTGATATTTTGAGAGACATCTGGTGAGAGACCTAATGTAGGCTATTTTAAGAGTTATTCTTCCCATTTCTGGATTTCTGTACTAATATAGACACAATTATATGGTTATTCTCGATTTAAGTTTATTATCTAAAATCCAGACTTAGAAACAAGTAAATCTTTTTTAAAACAAGGCAAATAATCTGGCCTGTCTAAAAATAAGATTTTAAATCATGGCAAGCACCAGATAATTTGCAGTGCAGGATCAGTGCTCTAAGTGCTCTAATGGGGTGATATGGTACTACAAGGTCATTAAGATAAGATGGGGCCTGATTATTCAAGACCTTGTATGTGAGGAGCAGGATTTTGAATTCAATTCTGGGTTTGAAGGGAAGCCAAAACAGGAGAAATATGCTCTCTCTTTCTAGTCCCTGTCAGGACTCTTGCTGCAGCATTTTGGATTAGCTGAAGGCTTTTCAGTGAGTTTTTTGGACATCCTGATAATAATGAATTGCAGTAGTCCAGCCTGGAAGTAATAAAAACATGAACTAGTTTTTCAGCGTCACTCTGAGACAGGATATTTCTAACTTTAGAGATGTTGCGCAAATGGAAGAACGCAGTCTTACATATTTGTTTAATACGTGCGTTGAAGGACATATCCTGGTCAAAAATGACTCCAAGGTTCCTCACAGCGTTACTGGAGGCCAAGGTAATGCCATCCAGAGTAAGAATCTGGTTAGATACCATATTTCTAGGCTTTTCAGGGCCGAGTACAATAACCTCAGTTTTATCTGAATTAAGAAGCAGAAAGTTAGCGGCCATCCAGGTCTTTATGTCTTTAAGACATTCCTGCAGTTTAACTAATTGGTGTGTGTTATCTGGCTTCATGGACAGATAAAGCTGGGTGTCATCTGCATGGCAGCGAAATTGTATGCTATGTCTTTTAATGATGCTGCCTAGGGGATGCATGTATAGTGTAAACAGAATTGGTCCTAGCACTGAACCTGTGGAACTCTATAATTAACCTCAGTGTGTGAAGAGGACTCTCCATTTACATGTACAAATTGGAGTCTATTAGATAGATATGATACAAACCACTGCAGTGCAGTACCTGTAATACCTACAGCATGTTCTAATCGCTCTAATAGGATATTATGGTCGACAGTATCGAATGCTGCACTAAGGTCTAGCAGGACAAGCACAGAGATGAGTCCACTGTCAAAGGCCATAAGAAGATCATTTGTAACCTTCACTAAAGCTGTTTCTGTGCTGTGATGAGCTCTGAAACCTGACTGAAACTCTTCAAATAAGCCATTCCTCTGCAGATGATCTGTTAGCTGTTTGACAGCTACTCTTTCAAGGTTTTTGATATGAAAGGAAGGTTGGAGATTGGCCTATAATTAGCTAAGACTGCTGGGTCTAGAGATGGCTTTTTGAGTAAAGGTTTAACTACAGCCAGCTTGATGGCCTGTGGTACATAGCCGATTATTAGAGATAGGTTGATCATATTTAAGATTGAAGAATTAATTAATGGAAGGACTTCTTTGAGCAGTTTTGTAGGAATGGGGTCTAAAAGACACGTTGATGGTTTGGAGGAAGTAATTATTAAAGTTAACTCAGAAAGATCAATTGGAGAAAAAGAGTCTAATATAACATCAATGGTACTAAGAGTAGCTGTAGATAATATTACATCTGTGGGATGATTATTGGTAATTTTTTCTCTAATGATAAAAATTTTATTTGTGAAGAAGTTAATGAAGTCATTACTAGTTAACGTTAAAGGGATGGTTGGCTCAAAAGAGCTCTGACTTTTTGTCAGCCTGGCTACAGTGCTGAAGAGAAACCGGGGGTTATACTTATTTTCTTCAATCAGTGACGAATAGTAAGATGTTCTGGCTTTGCGGAGGACTTTCTTATAAAGCAACACACTATTTCTCGAGGCTAAATGATGATCCTCTAAATTTGTGACACGCCATTTCCTCTCCAGCTTACGAGTCATCTGCTTTAGGCTATGTGTTTGAGAATTATACCACAGAGTCAGGTACTTCTGATTTGAGACCTTAGTTTTCACAGGAGCTACAGTATCCAGAGTTAAATGGCAAATGGCCTGTATTTATATAGCGCATTACTAGTCCCTAAGGACCCCAAAGCACTTTACATATCCAGTCATCCACCCATTCACGCACACATTCACACACTGGTGATGGCAGCTACATTGTAGCCACAGCCACCCTGGGGCGCACTGACAGAGGCGAGGCTGCCGGACACTGGCGCCACCGGGCCCTCTGACCACCACCAGTAGGCAACGGGTGAAGTGTCTTGCCCAAGGACACGACGACCAAGACTGCCCAAGCCGGGGCTCGAACCGGCAACCTTCCGATTACAAGGCGAACTCCCAACTCTTGAGCCACAGTTGTATGTAGTGAGGAGGTGAAATTATTAACAAGATAATCGACCTCTGTTGGAGTAGTATTCAGATAGCTGCTCTGCTCTATGTTGGTACAGGGCATTGAAGATGATAACAGTGGTTGGATTATATTCTTAAACTTAGTTACAGCACTTTCAGAAAGACATCTACTTTGATAAAGTCTACTTTCCACTGTTGTGTAATCAATTATTTTAAATGTAAATGTTATCAGGAAATGATCAGACAGGAGAGGGTTTTCAGGAAACACTGTTAAATGTTCAGTTTCTATGCCATATGTTAAAACAAGATCTAGAGTGTGATTATTAAAGTGGTGGGTGGGTTCTTTTCCTTTTTATGAAAAGCCAATTGAGTCTAATAACAGATTAAATGCCATGTTGAGGCTGTCATTTTTAGCATCTACATGGATGTTAAAATCACCCACAATAATTATTTTATCTGAGCTGAGCACTAAATCAGATAAAAAGTCTGAGAAATCAGACAGAAACTCTGTGTAAGGAGATTTGGGGGGGGGGGGGGGGGGGGTAGCAGGAGGAGAGAAGCTGCAGAGATGCGTGTGAGACTGCAACTCTGCTTCCTGGTCCCAACTCTGGATAGTCATATTTTGGGGGGTTTAATAAATCTGTCCATATTTCTAGAAATGAGAGCTGCTCCATCCAAAGTGGGATGGATGCCGTCTCTCCTAACAAGATCAGGTTTCCTCCAGAAGGTTTGCCAATTATCTATGAATTCCACATAGTTTCTGGGACACCACTCAGACAGCCAGCAATTTAAGGAGAACATGCGGCTAAACATGTCACTCCTGGTCTGATTGGGGAGGGGACCAGAGAAAACTACAGAATCTGACATTGTTTTGGCAAAGTTGCACACCGATTCAATATTGCTTTTAGTGACCTCCGATTGGCGTAACCGGGTGTCATTACTGCCGACGTGAATTATGATTTTACTGAATTTACGTTTATCCTTAGCCAGCAGTTTTGCATTTCCTTCAATGTCGCCTGCTCTGGCCCCTGGAAAACAATTGACTATGGTTGCCGGTGTCTCTAGCTTCACATGTCTGAGAACAGAATCACCAATTACCAGAGTTTGACCCCCGGCGGGCGTGTCGCCGAGTGGGGAAAAACAGTTAGACACATGAACGGGTTGGTGGTGTACCTGGGGCTACTGTTTAGGACTATGCTTCCTCCTCACCGTCACCCAGCCACGCTCCTTCCCCAGCTGCTTGGGGTCTGCCGGGGAACAGCTAGCGGGGCCTACGCTATCTTCGGCTGCACCAGTTACAGGGGCCTGGCTAGCTACGGGTGAATGAAGGGTGCGAAGCCGAGTCTCCCTTCCAATGTGGATCACATCAGCCAGAAACAGGCTCTTGTGAAATGTAGATGACCTCAGACAGCAGCGCAGGCCCTGCTGTCGTGAAGTTGGCCTCAGAGGGAGCACTAGCCCTGGTGCAATGTGGATGGCCTAAGCCAGCAATACAGGCCCTGGTATGTTGACGATAGCCTCACAAGGAGCACATGCCGTGGTATAATGTGGATGGCCTCAGCCAGTAGCAAAGGCCCTGTTGTAATGTGGATGGCCTCATCTACCAACACTGGCCCAGGTGAAATGTGGATGGTAATGGCCAGCACCACAGACCTTGGTGTAATGTGGATGGCCTTAGCCAACAGCACAGTCCCTGGTGTGGTGAAGATGGCCTCACAGGAAGCACTGTCCCTGGTGTAATGTGGATGGCCTCAGCAAACAACACTGGCCCTGGTGAAATGTTGGTGGTATTGGCCAGAACCACAGGCCCTGGTTTAATGTAGATTGCATCAGCCAGCAGCACAGGCCCTTGAGTAATGTGAATGTCCTCAGCCAACACCACTGGCCCTTGTGTAATATGGATGGTATCAGCCAGCACCAAAGGCCCTGGTGTGGTGATGATAGCCTCACAGGAAGCACTGTCCCTGGTGTAATTTGGATGGGCTCATCCAAAAACACTGGCCCTGGTGTAAAGTGGATGGCATTGGCCAGCACCACAGGCCCTGGTGTAATGTGAATGGCCTCATCCAACAACACTAGCCCTGGTGAAATGTGGATGGTATTGGCCAGCACCGCAGGCCCTGTTGTAATGTGGATGTCCTCAGCCAACACCATTGTCCCTGGTGTAATATGGATGGTATTGGCTAGCACCACAGGCCCTGTTGTAATGTGGATGGCCTCATCTACCAACACTGGCCCAGGTGAAATGTGGATGGTATTGGCCAGCACCACAGGCCCTTGTGTAATGTGAATGTCCTCAGCCATGACCACAGGCCCTGATGAAATGTAATTGGCCTCAGCCATGACCACAGGCCCTGGGGAAATGTAAATGTCCTCAGCCAGTAGCACAGGCCCTGTTGTAATGTGGATGGCCTCATCTAACAACTCTGTCGCAGGTGAAATATGGATGGTATTGGTCAGCACCACACACTCTGGTGAAATGTGCATGATATCGGTCAGCACCACAGCCCCAGGTGTAATGTGGATGGCATCAACGAGCAGCAGAGGCCCTGGTGTGGTGACGATGGCCTCACAGGAAGCACTGTCCCTTGTGTAATGTGTATGGCCTCAGCCAACAACAGTGGCCCTGGTGAAATGTGGATGGTATTGGCCAGCACCACAGGCCCTGGTGTAATGTGAATATCCTCAGCCAGTAGTAAAGGCCCTTGTGTTTTGTGGAACGCATCAGCCAGCAACACAATCCCTGGTGAAATGTGGATGGCCTCATCCAGCACCACAGGCCCTGGTTTGGTGATGATTGCCACACAGGAAGAACTGTACCTGGTGTAATGTGGATGGCCTCATCCAACAGTACAGGCCCTGGTGTGGTGAAGATGGCCTCAAAGGAAGCACAGGCCCTGGTGTAATGTGGATGGCCTCAGCAAGCACCACAGGCCCTGGTTTGGTGATGATGGCATCACAGGAAGCACTGGCAGTGGTGTAATGTGGATGGCCTGAGCCAACAACACTGGACCTGTTGAAATGTGGATGGTATTGGCCAGCACCAAAGGCCCTGGTGTAATGTGGATGGCATCATCCAGCACCACAGGCCCTGGTGTGCTGATGATGGCCTTACAGGAAGCACTGTCCCTGATGTAAAGTGTATGGCCTCAGCGTAATGTGTAATGTGGATGGTATTGTCTAGCACCACAGGCCCTTGTGTAACGTGAATGGCCTCATCCAACAACACTGGCTCTGGTGTAATGTGGATGGTATTGGCCAGCACCACAGGCCCGTTGATTCCATCCACATTAAACCAGGGCCTGTGGTGCAGGCCCAAACCATCCACATTTCACCAGGGCTTGTGTTGCTGGCTGATGCGATCCAAAATACACAAGGGCCTGTGCTACTGGCTGATGCCATCCCCATTACACCAGGGCCAGTGGTGTTGACTGAGGACATTCACATTACGCCAGGGCCTGTGCTTTCCTGTGAGGCCATCTTCACCACAACAGGGCCTGTGCTAGTGGCTGAGGCAGACTACCTTTCACCAGAGCGCATGTTGCCGGCTCAGGCCATCTACATTTCACCAGGGCCTGGCTGCTGTCTGAGGCCATTCACATTACACCAAGGCCTGTGCTTCCTGTGAGGCCATCTTCACCAAACCAGGGCCTGTGGTGCTGGATGAGGCCATCCACATTTCACCAGGGAATGTGTTGCTGGCTGATGCGTTCCACAAAACACAAGGGCCTTTACTACTGGCTGAGGATATTCACATTACACCAGGGCCTGTGGTGCTGGCCAATATAATCCACATTTCACCAGGGCCACTGTTTTTGGCAAAGGCCATACACATTACACAAGGGACAGTGCTTCCTGTGAGGCCATCTTCACCACACCAGGGCCTCTGCTGCTCGTTGATGCCATCCACATTACACCTGGGCCTGTGGTGCTGACCGATATCATGCACATTTCACCAGGATGTGTGGTGCTGACCAATCCCATCCATATTTCACCAGCGACAGAGTTGTTAGATGAGGCCATCTACATTACACAAGGGCCTGTGCTGCTAGCCTTCCATATTACCCAAGTGCCTGTGTTGCTGGCTGATGCCATTCACAATACTCAAGGGCCTGTTTTACTGGCTGATGCCATCTACATTACACCAGGGCCTGTGGTGCTGGCAAATACCATCGACATTTTACCAAGGCCAGTGTTGTTTGCTGAGGCCATCCACATTACCGTATTTTCACGACCATAAGGCGCACTGTGCTAAAAGGCGCAGTCTCAGTTATGTGTGCCCTTACTGTATTTAACACACACATAAGGCGCACTGGACCATAGGGCGCATACAAGTACCGTATGCGTATTTAAAAATAAAGCGGGAGCAAACCTGAATTTGGTACCTTACTCACATTTCTATTGCCGGTAATCGTCATCATCAACAACACACAAGCATACAAGTGTGCATATTTAAAAATAAAGCAGGAGCAAAACTGAGTTTGGTACTCACATTTTTATTACCAATAATTGTCATCATCAACAACACACAAGCATACAAGTATGCGTATTTAAAAATAAAGCAGGAGCAAAACAAAGTTTGGTACTCACATTTTTATCATCAATCAAACCCATCGAAGTCCTCATCCTCTGTGTCTGAATTGAACAGCTGCGCTAAATCTCCATCAAACATGCCAGGTTCACTGTCTTCACCGTCAGAGTCACTTTCCGTGCCGTGCGGCTCCTCGGAAACGATGCCGGCTTTTGCGAAAGCTCGAACAACAGTGCCAGCAGACATGTTAGCCCAAGCATCTACAATCCATTGGCAAATTGTGGCGTAACTCGCCCGGCGCTGCCTTCCACTCTTAGTGAAACTGTGGTCTTCACCGGTCATCCATCGCTCCCAGGCCGCTCGCAGCCTTACTTTGAACGGGCGGTTCACACCGATGCCCAGCGGTTGGAGTTCCTTTGTCAGGCCTCCCGGAATGACAGCAAGCTCACAGTTCATTTGCTTCACAAGTTTTTTCACATCGGCTGTGAGATGGGCACGCATAGAGTCACAGATCAACAGCGATGGTGATGCGTGGAAAAAACCACCTGGTCTCCTTACATACACCTCCCTCAGCCACTCTTTCATCATTTCCTCATCCATCCAGCCCTTTTCATTTGCCTTAATGATGATTTCTGCTGGAAACTTCTCTTTAGGCAAAGTCTTTCGCTTAAAAATCACCATAGGCGGCAGTTTCTGTCCATTAGCATGGCAGCCAAGCACAACAGTAAAAGAAGACTTTTCATACCCCGTTGTGCGTATCGCTAGCGTGCTGGTCCCCTTCTTCTCCACAGTGTGACTCACCGGGATGTCAAAAGTGAGCGGGACCTCGTCCATGTTTGTGATGTGGCTGGGCTGGATGTTTTTGTCGCCGATGTGTTTGCTGCAGTAGGAGCAGAAGATGGCCAGCTTTTCCTTATAATCCGCTGGAAGTTGCTGCGCTACCGTAGTCCTGGTCCGGATGGAAAAATGGCACCGTTTCATAAAACGAAAGCACCAAGACGGACCTCCTTGGAAATGTTCAATGTTCATCTCTTCAGCTAGTGAAACTGCTTTTAGCCGAATGGTGACCGTCGAAACGCTTCTCCCGCTCGCTCTTTGCTCGATGATCCACCGCTCGAGTCTTTCCTCCAACTCGGGCCACCTCGCCTTATGTCCGCGGAAACTCAGCTGCGTTTTCTTGACCTGCCGGAGCTTGTTTTCCAGCTTCCTCCATTTGCGAACCATCGATTCGTTAATCTTAAATTCTCTCGCCGCTGCTCGATTTCCATGTTCCTCCGCGTAGCTGATGGCCTTCAGTTTAAACTGTGCTTCGTAAGCGTGTCTCTTTGTCATTTTCAGGGTTGTTAAAACAACGATGTCCTGCATAATGCACATACCTGTTCTTTTATACAGGTATGTGCGATTGTCCCGGTATATACGATCAACGCCCACACTTCACCCTTTAACGTTCTCATGGTGTTCTCTACTACGTCCTCCTTACAACACATAGGGCGCACCGCGCTATAGGGCGCGCCGCACTTTTTGAAGAAAATCTAAGACTTTTAAGTGCGCCTTATGGTCGTGAAAATACGGTACATCAGGGACAGTGCTTCCTGTGAGGCCATCTTCACCACACGAGGGCCTGTGCTGGTGGCCTATGCCATTCAAATTACACCAGGGCCTCTGGTGCTGGCCAACACCATCCACATTTCACCAGGGCCACTGTTGTTGGCTTAGGTCATCAACATTACACCAGAGACTGTGATGCCGGCTTCTACCATCCACATTACACCAGGGCCTGTGCTTCCTGTGAGGCCATCTTTACCCCACCAGGGCCTTTGATGCTCGTTGATGCCATCCACATTAGGGCCTGTGATGCTGGCCGATATCATGCACATTACACCAGGGCCAGTGGTGTAAGCTAAGGCCATCCACATTACACCAGGGTGTGTGGTGCTTTACCAATACCATCCACATTTCACAAGGGCCAGTGTTGTTAGATTATGCCATCCACATTACACCAGGGACTGTGTTACTGGCTGAGGCCATTCACATTGCAGTAGGGCCTGTGCTGCTGGCTGAGGCCACCTATATTTCACTAGGGCTTGTGTTGATGGCTGATGCCATCCACAATACACCAGGGCCAGTGATTTCCGTGAGGCCATCTTCACTAGACCAGGGTCTGTGCTTCTTGCTGATGCCATCGAAAATACACCAGGGCCAGTGATTCCTGTGAGGCCATCTTCACCAGACCAGGGCCTGTGCTGCTAGCCATCCAAATTACCCAAGGGACTGTGTTGTTGGCCGAAAACAACGACATTTCACCAGGGTTTGTGTTAGTGGATGATGCGATCCACATTTCACCAGGGCCAGTGTTGTTGGCTGAGGTCATCCAAATTACAACAGGGCCAATGCTCCCTGCGAGGCCATATTCACCACACCAGGGCCTGTGCTGCTGGCTGATACCATCCACATTTTACCAGGGCCTGTGCTTTTGGCTGATGCCATTCACATTACACCAGGGCCTGTGGTGCTGGCCAATACCATCCACATTTCTCCAGGGCCAGTGTTGTTGGCTGAGGCCATCCACATTACACCAGGGCCAGTGCTTCCTTTGATTCATTCATCACCACACCAGGGCCTGTGGTGCTGGCCAATACCATCCACATTTCACCAGGGCCACTGTTGTTGGCTGAGGCCATACACTTTACACCAGGCACAGTGCTTCCTGTGAGGCCATCTTCACCACACCAGGGCCTGTACTGTTGGATGAGGACATCCACATTACACCAGGGACAGTTCTTCTTGTGCGGCCATCATCACCACAACAGGGCCTGTGCTATTTGCTGATGCCATCCACAATACACCTGGGCCTGTGGTGCTGACCAATATCATGCACAATTCACCAGGGCCAGTGGTGTTGGCTAAGGCTATTCACATTACACCAGGGTGTGTGGTGCTGACCAATACCATCCACATTTCACCAGGGCCAGTGTTGTTGGCTGGGGCCATCCACATTACACCAGGGACAGTGCTTCCTGTGAGTCCATCATCACCACACCAGGGCCTGTGGTGCTGGCCAATACCATCCACATTTCCCCAGGGCCACTGTTTTTAGCTCAGGCCTGTGACAAAGTGGCTAGGACAGAATTCATTTGCCATTTGTCACTTGCGTATATTGTTATTCTGTGTTCTGTTATTTTACAGTCAGCCATAATGCTTTCATTTAGACATTGCTGGTGTAACTTCTCTTAACACACAATATCCCGGGTTTTGTTTGTGGTAGCAGTAGTTACATTCTTTACATCCATGCATGTGTTTTAAAGCAAACACTACTAACCATCAGATCATCTGAATTCTCTTCTGTTTACAGGCACATGTCTAGTAAATTATGTTTCTTTATGTTGCTTTGGTTATACTTACCATGGTGTCCATGTTGTGCTTGCAGGTCCTATATGTGAGACAGGTGTATGGGAAGGGCCGCCCACTACTTCCTGTTTATATAGGGTCATGAGGTCAATGATTGGATCACTGGGTGTAACCAAATGGAGGGTTTTTCATTTTGTATAGTATTGTTTGTTTTCTTTAAAGTAGCCTTTTGAGTTATATTGTATCCAGTGTTTTACTTTACAAACTATTTAGTTGCGTAAATGAGTTTGTCAGTTTCATGCATGACTTTATTCCTGTTCTTTGTTTAGAATTGTATTATTTGGTTTGACCTATTTTGTTCAATGGTAGGGACTAACGAGGTCAGGTGTGGGCAAAGTCTTGTATAAAGCCAGTGGGATTTTTGCATGCCTGATTGATTGTTTTATGGTAAAAGGGAGATGCTAGCAATAAAGTATGCGTAAAAAGAACTTCAATTGTCTGCTAATGCTATTTACTTATCACCTTCCTTGCTGCTTAAGCTATGCTACATCACAAATGGTGGCAGCAGTGGCTCCAGGCCAATAGGTTATAGCAATGCAGAAACAGCCAAGTCAAGGAAACCTCAAGGGCCAACAGAATTTCCCCCAGAGGAGGCCCAAGATGATGGCAACCTGCCAGAAGCTACGGGTGAGCACAGCACGGAAGCACAAAGTCTCTCAGAGCTCTCAACTTTATTAAAAGGCCTGATGCAACAGCATGCTGACCGTGAGGCAAAATGGGAGCAGGACAGACAACGCCAGGATGAACGGTGGCATAGAAGGCAACACCAGTTCAGCCAACTGCAACAGGAGGTCCAGTCGGAGCGCCGGGAGCATCAGATGCTGTGGGAAGGTGCAGTAGCTGATTCCGGAGTGCCTCTGAGTTCCTCAGTGCGGCAAAAGGTGCAGCAACCTGTTCAACAGCGAGGAAACCCCCCTGAATCTTCCACAGCACCACATTCATCCAATCTGGGCAGAGTAAGCGTTTGGAAAGGCCTGAAGATGCAGCCCTATGGTGAGGATGAAGATATTGAACATTATTTAACCACTTTTTAGAGGATTGCAACAGGATGTCAGTGGCCACAAGAAGAATGGGCACTGCATCTGGCTCCACTTCTTAGTGGTAAAGCACGTGCGGCATATGTTGCTATGGACACTGAAGAAACAATGGACTATGATAAGGTAAAAACCGCCGTTCTTGAAAAATTTGAAATAAGTGCTGAGACTTACCGAACCAGATTCCGCAACATGACGGTGAAGGACGATGAGACACCCAAAGAGCTGCGAACCCGCCTTAAAGACCTATATGAAAAGTGGATGCTTCCAAAGGAGAAGACAAAGGACCAAATAGGAGATGTCATAGTGATGGAACAGTTTCTCAGAGTTCTTAACCCAGAGCTGAGGACCTGGGTGAAAGAGCGCAACCCCACCACTTCAAAAGAAGCTGCAGAGATGGCAGAGGCTTTTCTTGCAGCCCGACGCCCACAAAAAGGGTACATGGTAGGAAAATCCAGTTCAGCCAATGTTTTTGTGGGTAGGTCAGGGGGTGGGAATGGGTACAAAGCTAAAAGCCCTAAACAAAGTTCCCCAATCACTAGCAGTAGCCGCGCTAGAGAATTAAAGCAGAGAGGCCCGTTGGTGTGTCATGCCTGTGGTCAAGCAGGTCACTTTAAGGCAGATTGCCCAGGTCAGCAAGTCAGTAAGACTTACATGTGTCTTTCACCACAGTGTTTTGACTTGCTAGAGGAAGAAACAGAGTCTCTAGTACCCTCCAGTGATCAGGAGCACACCATCTGTGTTTTCATTGAGGGAAAACCGTGTGTTGCCCTCTTGGATTCAGGCAGTAGCCGCACACTTGTCAGGCAAGATTGCCTCCCTAGCGACACCACATTTTGTGGTAAAGTTAAAGTCTGGTGTGTTCATGGTGATAATGTTGATTATCCTATTGCCAATGTTTGCCTGCAAGTTAATGAAAAGGAGTACGTACTTACAGTTGGAGTAATGGATAAACTTCCCTACCAGATTGTGTTGGGCCGGGACATGCCAATTCTTGGGGAGTTATTAGCAAAGACAGAGAAGGACAGAGAAGAGAAGAATCTGCATGTTGCATGTGAAGGTCTGCTAGTAGTCACTAGGTCTGGTAATAAAGCTTCTCAGTCAGAGCCAGGTTTGAGTGAGTTGCCCTATGCAGACAGTGAAATTCCAGATATTGACAGACCAAGTAGGCCGCATATAAAGAAAAGTAAAATGCAGAGAAGACAGGAAAAAGTGAGGGGGACAGAAATTGCTGAGTCACTTCCTGAACCAGAGATCGATGAGCTCCTCGTTGTCCCGAGCAATATTGTCCAACTCCAAAGGGAGGACCCCTCTTTAGCACCCCTGTTTGCTAAGAGCACCCAAGAATCAGCACAGATTACAGACAGAGTACGGAAAGTATTCATTGTTAAGAATGAACGACTATATCGTCGTAGCAAAGTTGGTGACCAGTTGGTTGTTCCCAAAAGCTTAAGGCCTGTAGTCTTGCAGTTGGCTCATTCAGTTCCTTGGGCAGGCCACTTAGGACATCTTAAAACCTTTTCCAGAATGGTAACTCGGTAGTTTTGGCCACAGCAATTTTCAGACACTGCCCAGTTTTGCAAATCATGTCCACAGTGTCAGTTGACAGCCCCAAGTAGGAAAGGAGACAGAGCCCCACTCATTCCTATGCCTGTAATAGACGTCCCCTTTTCTCGTGTTGCCATGGATATTGTCGGCCCATTGGAGAGAAGTGGTTCAGGGCATAGGTACATTCTAGTGATTTGTGACTATGCAACAAGGTATCCTGAAGCTTTCCCATTGAGAAGGGTCAAAGCCCGCCAAATAGCTAATTGTCTGATACAGATGTTTTCAAGGGTGGGTATTCCCAAAGAAATCTTGACAGACCAAGGCTCAAACTTCACTTCCAACCTGTTGAAAGAAGTCTACAAACTTCTGGGAATTACCGGAATCAAAACGAGCCCTTATCATCCACAAACTGATGGACTTGTTGAGAGGTTTAATAAAACCCTGAAATCAATGCTGAGGAGGTTCGTAAGAGAATCGGGAAAATACTGGGACCAATGGCTTCCATTTTTGCTTTTCGCCTATAGAGAGGTTCCACAAGCATCAACTGGATTTTCTCCGTTTCAGCTCTTGTACGGCCATAATGTCAGAGGTCCACTGGATGTACTTCGGGAAGCTTGGGAGGAAGCTAGCCCTGAAAAACAGTGCTCTTCCCTCTCTTATGTGTTGAAAATGAGGGACAAGCTTGAACAGTTTCAGGAACTGGCTCATTGTCACCTAGTAAGTGCCCAGCGACGTCAAAAACAGAACTATGATAAGACAGCTCGCAGGAGGACCTTTAAAGAAGGACAAAAAGTGTTGCTCCTTTTGCCAACCACTGAAAGCAGTCTCTTAGCCAAATGGCAGGGGCCATTTGTGATAAACAGGAAAGCAGGTCCTGTCACTTATGAGCTCAACATGCCGAATCGTCGGAAAAAGCAACAGGTGTTTCATGTCAACATGTTGAGGGAGTGGATTGAGAAGCCAGAGCAATCACTTCAGTTGTGAGCTCGTGTTGTACTGCAGGAAGAAGAGCCTCAAGAGCAATTCTTTCCCACCAGTGCTGAAGAAAAGCTATTTCCGGATTTGAGCCATCTATCACCAGAACAGCAGGAGGAGCTCGCGGCCATAATGCCACAGGAGCTTTTCAGCACAAAGCCAGGCTACACCCATCTTATTCAGCATGACATACACCTGCGTTGTTCGAATCAACCACCCATCAGGGATACCACCTCCAGAGTTCCAGCAAAGCTAATGCCAGCATTGAAACAGGAGGTGGAAGAAATGCTTGCAACAGAGATTATAGAGCCATCTAGAGGTGAGTGGTGTAGCCCTGTGGTACTCGTCCCCAAGAAAAATGATGCAAGACAGAGATTTTGTGTTGACTTCTCAAAACTTAATGCTGTCTCTGTTTTTGATGCATATCCTATGCCAAGAGTGGATGAATTGATTGAGTGCTTGGGTAATGCCAAGTACCTCACAACACTCGACCTTTGTAAAGGTTATTGGTGGAACAATCTCCCGATTGGCATCCGGGCATCTGATTCTATTCATTCTTTTAAATCACAGCTTAAAACATATCTTTTTAAACTTGCCTTCTCCACCTTTTAATTGCTGGTTTGTTTGTTTGTTTGGTTGCTGTGACCTATTGACCTCTTGTATTAATTCCCTCCTATCTTTCTATTGGTGTCTTTTATTATGGTGGTACAGCTTTTATCTTGCTATTACCCATGTGCTGTAGTCATTCTTATTGGTAGCTTTTATCTATGAACATAACTCGTTATTTTTTATTTTTTTTTATCCGTTATCAATGTTTGAACCTTTTATTGTTTTATGTAAAGCACTTTGGTATGCCCAAGGCTTTTAAATGTGCTCTATAAATAAAGATTGTTGTTGTTGTTGTTATTGGCAAGTCCCCCTAACAGAGTCCTCAAGGGATTTAACTACATTCAGGGTTCCCAGCGGACTTTATCGTTTCAGAACTATGCCTTTCGGACTACATGGAGCTCCAGCCACGTTCCAGAGGCTGGTGGACTTGGTTCTGAAAGGAGCTGATGGCTATGCAGCAGCGTATATTGACGACATTGTGGTGTTCAGCGAGACATGGGAGGACCATGTGAAACATCTGGCTGATGTCCTGCAACGCATCAGAACAGCTGGACTAGTCATCAACCCTGGGAAGTGCCACATTGCACAGACCGAGGTGGAGTACCTGGGTTACGTCATTGGGGGTGGGGTCATCCACCCTCAGGTGAGTAAGGTCGAGAACCTTGCCTCTTGTCCTCCTCTAACTACAAAGAAAAACTTGAGATCCTTCCTGGGTTTAGCTGGCTGGTATCGTCGTTTCATCCCTAATTTCTCTACCAGATCAGCTATTCTTAGTGATTTAACTCGTAAATCATGCCCCAACAAAATTAAATGGATTCCAGAGTGTGAGGCTGCATTCATGGATTTGAAAAACTGTTTGTGTAATGGGCCTGTGTTACAGTGTCCAGACTTTACGTGCCCGTTTATGGGACGGGCCGCCCACTACTTTCTGTTTATATAGGGTCATGAGGTCAATGATTGGATCACTGGGTGTAACCAAATGGGGGGTTTTTCATTTTGTATAGTATTGTTTGTTTTCTTTAAAGTAGCCTTTTGAGTTTTATTGTATGCAGTGTTTTACTTTACAAACTATTTAGTTGAGTAAATGAGTTTGTCAGTTTCATGCATGACTTTATTCCTGTTCTTTGTTTAGAATTGTATTATTTGGTTTGACCTATTTTGTTCAATGGTAGGGACTAACGAGGTCAGGTGTGGGCAAAGTCTTGTATAAAGCCAGTGGGATTTTTGCATGCCTGATTGATTGTTTTATGGTAAAAGGGAGATGCTAGCAATAAAGTATGCTTAAAAAGAACTTCAATTGTCTGCTAATGCTATTTACTTATCACCTTCCTTGCTGCTTAAGTTATGCTACATCACAAGGCCATACACATTACACCAGGGACAGTGCTTCCTGTGAGGCTGTCAGGGTCCTGGGTCTCCTGACCCAGCGTTTTAGTTCTTTGTGATTTTTGTATTTGGTGTGAGTTATTCTATAGTTTCTAGTTTCGATCCCTTGCCCTTCTCGTTTCTCTGTGTCCCCTCTGTTCTGTAAGTCTGTGTCTGCATGTTTGAGTTCCCCTCCGTGTCTATCGGTTCTTAGAGTCCTCTGCCTTATGGTTTATGTCTCTGTGTTTCTTAGTTGCTGTCTCCACGGTGTCAAGTTCGCGTCTCTGTGTGATCCTTCCTGTTTTACTTTGAAGGTCCGTGACTTATGTGAATGTGTCCTGCTTTGCTTGTCTCGTCTGTTCTAATTTCCCCCAGCTGTGCTCTCCTTCTGTGTCTCATTCTCCCCGTTACTTCCCAGTGTATTTAGACCCTGTGTTTCTCTGAGTCGGTGTTGCGTCGTACCCTCAACAAGCTGTGTGTGTTTTGCCTCCGTGTTGCCAGTGTTTTGTTTCCAGTTCCAGTTCAGTGTTTTGTTTCCAGTTCAGTGTCTTCTGCTTCAGTGTTTTAGTCCACCAGCGTTTTTGTTTGTCTTTTGATGCCTTTAGTTAGTAAGAGGGTTTCCAGCAATAAAGCTGCGCTTTAAGTTGAACTTCTGTGTCTGAGTCCTGCATTTTGGATCCACCACTCCTGCTTGCCCGCCTGCCACACAGCCAACCATGACAGAACGACGCAACCATCAAATGGATCCTCTCATTCTCCTCGTTACTTCCCAGTGTATTTAGACCCCGTAGCCACTCTCAGCTCAGTCTCCAGAGTCACCAGTGTCACTGTCAGTTCAGTCACCAGAGTCACCAGTATCACTGTCAGCTCAGTCTCCAGAGTGACCCTCAATTCAGTCTCCAGTGTCACCCTCAGTTCAGCCTCATGACAGAGGCCATCTTCACCACACCAGGGAGTGTGCTTTTGGATGAGGCAATACACATTACACCAGGGCCTGTGGTGCTGGCCAATACCATCCACATCTCACCAGGGCCACTGTTCTTAGCTGAGGCCATCCACATTACACCAGGGACAGTGCTTCCCTTGAGGACATCTTCACCCAACCAGGGCCTCTGCTGCTCGTTGATGCCATCCACAATACACAAGGGCCTGTGGTGCTGACCAATATCATGCACATTTCACCAGGGCCAGTCGTGTTGGTTGAGGACATCCACATTACACCAGGGCCTGTGGTGCTGGCCAATACCATCCACATTTCACCAGGGCCACTGTTGTTGGCTGAGGCCATACACATAACACCAGGGACAGTGCTTTTGGCTGAGGCCATCATAACCACACCAGGGCGTGTGGTGCTGGATGAGGCCATCCACATTACACCAGGGACAGTGCTACTCGTAGTTGCCATCCACATTACACCAGGGCCTGTGGTGCTGGCCAATACCATCCACATTTCACCAGGGCCACTGTTGTTGGCTGAGGCCATCCACATTACACCTGGGCCTGCGATGCTGGGTCATGCCATCCACAATACACAAGGGCCTGTGGTGCTGGCCAATACCATCCACATTTCACCAGGGCCAGTCGTGTTGGCTGAGGACATCCACATTACACCATGGACAGTGCTTCCTGTGAGGCCATCTTAACCACACCACTGCCTGTGTTAGTGGCAGAGGCCATCCACATTACACCACTACCAGTGCTTTCTGTGAGGCCATCATCACCACACCAAGGCCTGTGGTGCTGGATGAGGCTATCCACATTACACCAGGGTCTGTGGTGCTGGCTGAGGCCATCCACATTACACCAGGGCCACTGTTGTTGGCTGAGGCCATACACTTTATACCAGCGACAGTGCTTCCTGTGAGGCCATCTTCACCACACCAGGGCCTGTGCTACTTGCTGATGCCATCCACATTACACCAGGGCCTGTGGTGCTGACCAATATCATGCACAATTCACCAGGGCCAGTGGTGTTGGCTAAGGCTATTCACATTACACCTGGACATGTGGTGCTGACCAATACCATCGACATTTCACCAGGGCCAGTGTTGTTGGCTGAGGCCATCCACATTACACCAGGGACAGTGCTTCCTGTGGTTCCATCATCACCACACCAGGGCCTGTGGTGCTGGCCAATACCATCCACATTTCACCAGGGCCACTGTTGTTGGCTGAGGCCATCCACATTACACCTGGGCCTGCGTTGCTGGGTCATGCCATCCACATTAAACCAGGGCCTGTGCTACTGGCTGAGGCCAACTACATTTCACCAGGGCCAGTGGTGTTGGCTGAGGACATCCACATTACACCAGGGTGCGTGGTGCTGACCAATATCATGCACAATTCACCAGGGCCAGTGGTGTTGGCTGAGGACATCCACATTACACCAGGGACAGTGCTTCCTGTGATTCCATCATCACCAAACCAGGGCCTGTGGTGCTGGCCAATACCATCCACATTTCACCAGGGCCACTGTTGTTGGCTGAGGCCATACACATTACACCACTACCAGTGCTTCCTGTGAGATCATCATCACCAGACCAGGGTATGTGGTGCTGGATGAGGCCATCCACATTACACCTGGGCCTGCGTTGCTGGGTCATGCCATCCACATTACACCAGGGCCTGTGCTACTGGCTGAGGCCAACTACATTTCACCAGGGCCAGTGGTGTTGGCTGAGGACATCCACATTACACCAGGGTGTGTGGTGCTGACCAATACCATCCACATTTCACCGGGGTTTGTGCTGCTGTCTGATGCGATCCACAATACACAAAGGCCTGTGCTACTGGCTGAAGACTTTCACATTACGCCAGGGCTTGTGTGGTGCTGGCATATACCATCCACATTTCACAAGGGCCAGTGTTGTTGGATGAGGCCATCCACATTACACCAGGGACAGTGCTTCCTGTGAGGCCATCATCGCCACACCAGGGCATGTGGTGCTGGATAAAGCCATCCACATTACACCAGGGCCTGTGCTACTCGATGATACCATCCACATTTCACCAGGTCTTGTTTTGCTGGCTGATGACATCCACAATACCCAAGGGCCTGTGCTACTGGCTTAGGACATTCACATTACACCAAGGCCAGTGGTGCTGGCCAATAACAACCACATTTCACCAGGGCCACTGTTGTTGGCTGAGGCCATCCACATTACATCACGGTCTTAGATGCCGGCTTCTACCATCCACATTACACCAGGGACAGTGCTTCCTGTGAGGCCATCTTCACCCCACCAGGGCCTCTGCTGCTCGTTGATGCCATCCACATTACACATGGGCCTGAGGTGCTGACAGATATCATGCACATCTCACCAGGGCTTGTGATGCTGGCTGATGACATCCACAATACGCAAGGGCCTGTGCTACTGGCTTAGGACATTCACATTACACCTGGGCCAGTGGTGCTGGCCAATATCAACCACATTTCACCAGGGTTGTGTTGCTGGTTGATTCGTTCCACAACACGCAAGGGCCTGTGCTACTGGCTGAGGACTTTCACATTACACCAGGGCCAGTGGTGCTGGCCAATACCATCCACATTTCACCAGGGCCAGTGTTGTTGGATGAGGCCATCCACATTACACCAGGGACAGTGCTCCCTGTGAGGCCATCATCACCACACCAGGGAATTCTTTTAAATCACGTTTAAAAACGTATTTGTTTAACCTGGAATTCAAGGCGAATTAGGGTAATTTACATCTGGCTTTGCATTTAGATTATGTAATTATTTTATACTTTATTTATATCTGTAATTTATATTTTATATTGTGATTTTTATCTGTATCATGATTTTACTGGAAAGCACTTTGGTGTACTTCGGTCTTTAAAAATGTGCTATATAAATAAATTTTGATTGATTAATTGATGTGGTGCTGGATGAGGCCATCTTCACCACACCAAGGCCCGTACTGTTGGATGAGGCCATCCAAATTACAGCAGGGAAAGTTCTTCCTAAGAGGCCATCATCACCACACCAGGACTGTGGTGCTGGATAAGGCCATCCACATTACACCAGGGCCTGTGCTACTCGATGATACCATCCACATTTCACCAGGGCTTGTGTTGCTGGCTGATGACATCCACAATACGCAAGGGCCTGTACTACTGGCTTAGGACATTCACATTACACCAGGACCAGTGGTGCTGGCCAATATCAACCACATTTCACCAGGCTTGTGTTGTTGGATGAGGCCATCCACATTACATCACGGTCTGTGATGCCGGCTTCTACCATCCACATTACACCAGGGACAGTGGTGTTGGCTAAGGCCATTCAAATTACACCAGGGTGTGTGGTGCTGACCAATACCATCCACATTACAACAGGGCCCGTGCTACTGGCTGAGGACATTTACATTTCACCAGGGCCTGTGGTCATGGCTGAGGCCAACTACATTTCACCAGGGCCTGTAGTCATGGCTGATGCCATCCACATTTCACCATGGCCAGTGGTGTTGGCTGAGGACATTCACATTTCACCAGGGGCTGTGGAGCTGGCCAATACCATCCACATTTCACCAGGACCTGTGATACTGGCTGATGCCATCCACATTATACCAGGGTCAGTGGTGTTGGCTGGGGACATGCACATTACACCAGGGCATGTGGTGTTGGCTGGGGACATGCACATTACACCAGGGCATGTGGTGCTGGCCAATACCATCCAAATTTCACCAGGGCTTGTGTTGCTGGCTGATGCGTTCCACAATACGCAAGGGCCTGTGCTACTGGCTGAAGACTTTCACATTACGCCAGGGACAGTGGTGCTGGCCAATACCATCCACATTTCACCAGGGCATGTGGTGCTGGATGAGGCCATCTTCACCACACCAAGGCCCGTACTGTTGGATGAGGCCATCCAAATTACACCAGGGACAGTTCTTCCTAAGAGGCCATCATCACCACACCAGGGCCTCTGGTGCTGGATGAGGCCATCCACATTACACCAGGGCCTGTGCTACTCGATGATACCATCCACATTTCACCAGGGCTTGTTTTTCTGGCTGAGGACATCCACAATACGCAAGGGCCTGTGCTACTGGCTTAGCACATTCACATTACACCAGGGCCAGTGGTGCTGGCCAATATCAACCACATTTCACCAGGACCACTGTTGTTGGCTGAGGCCATCCACATTACATCACAGTCTTTGATGCCGGCTTCTACCATTCACATTACAGCAGGGACAATGCTTCCTGTGAGGCCATCATCACCCCACCAGGGCCTCTGCTGCTCGTTGATGCCATCCACATTACACCCGGCCGTGTGGTGCTTTCTGAAACCATCCACATTTCACCAGGAATTGTGTTGCTGGCTGATGACATCCACAAAACACAAGGGCCTGTGATACTAGCTGAGGCCATTCACATTACACCAGGGCCAGTGGTGTTTGCTGAGGACATTCACATTACACCAGGGCCTGTGCTGCTGGCCAATACCATCCACATTTCACCAGAGCAAGTGTTGTTGGCTAAGGCCATTCACATTACACCAGTGGTGTGTGGTGCTGACCAATACCATCCATATTTCACCAGGGACAGTGTTGTTAGATGAGGCCATCCACATTACAACAGGGCCAGTGCTACTGGCTGAGGACATTTACATTTCACCAGGGCCTGTGGAGCTGGCCAATACCATCCACATTTCACCAGGAAAAGTGTTGTTGGCTGAGGCCATCCACATTACACCAGGGCCAGTGCTCCCTGTGAGGCCATATTGACCACCCCAAGGCCTGTGCTGCTGGGTGATACATCCTCATTTCACCACGGCCTGCGTTGCTGGCTGAGGCTATCCACATTTCACCAGAACTACGTTGCTGGCTCATGACATCCACTTTACATCAGGGCCTGTGCTACTCGTTGATGGCACCCACATTACACCCGGGCCTGTGGTGCTTTCTGAAACCATCCACATTTCACCAGAATTTGTGTTGCTGGCTAATGTCATCCACAAAAAACACAAGGGCCTGTGATACTGGCTGATGCCATTCACATTACACCAGGGCCAGTGGTGTTTGCTGAGGACATTCACATTACACCAGGGCCTGTGCTGCTGGCCAATACCATCCACATTTCACCAGAGCAAGTGTTGTTGGCTAAGGCCATTCACATTACACCAGTGGTGTGTGGTGCTGACCAATACCATCCATATTTCACCAGGGACAGTGTTGTTAGATGAGGCCATCCACATTACAACAGGGCCTGTGCTACTGGCTGAGGACATTTACATTTCACCAGGGCCTGTGGAGCTGGCCAATACCATCCACATTTCACCAGGAAAAGTGTTGTTTGCTGAGGCAGTCCACATTACACCAGGGCCAGTGCTCCCTGTGAGGCCATCTTCACCACACCAGGGCCTGTGCTACTGGCTGATGCCATCCACATTACACCATGGCCAGTGGTGTTGGCTGAGGACCTTCACATTACACCAGGGACAGTGCTTCCTTTGAGGCCATCTTCACCACACCAGGGCCTGTGCTTTTGGCTTATGCCATCCACATTACATCACGGCCTGTGACGCCGACTTCTACCATCCAAATTACACCAGGGACAGTGCTTCCTGTGAGGCCATCATCACCACACCAGGGTATGTGGTGCTGGATGAGGCCATCTTCACCACACCAAGGCCCGTACTGTTGGATGAGGCCATCCAAATTACACCAGGGACAGTTCTTCCTAAGAGGCCATCATCACCACACCAGGACCTGTGTTGGTGGATAAGGCCATCCACATTACACCAGGGCCTGTGCTACTCGATGATACCATCCACATTTCACCTGGGCTTGTGTTGGTGGCTGATCCCATCCACAATACGCAAAGGCCTGCGTTGCTGGCTGAGGCCATCCACATTGCACCAGGGCCACTGCTCCCTGTGAGGCCATATTCACCACACCAGGGCCTGTGCTTCTTGCTGATACCATCCTGATTTCACCAGGGCCTGCGTTGCTGGCTCCTGCCATTCATATTACACCAGGGCATGTGATGCTGGATGATGCCATCCACATTTCACCAGGGTCAGTGTTGTTGGCTGAGACCATCCACATTACACCACTGCCAGTGCTTCCTGTGAGGCCATCATCACCACACCAGGGCCTGTGGTGCTGGCTGAGGCCGTCCATGTTTCACCAGGGCCAGTGCTCCCTGTGAGGCTGTCTTCACCACACCAGGGCCTGTGCTACTGCCTGATGCCATCAACATTACACCAGATCCAGTGCTACCTGTGAGAACATCTTCAGCAGACCAGGGTCTTTGCTAGTGCCTAATGCCATCCACATTATATAAGGGCCAATGCTTCCTGTGAGGCCATCTTCACCACACCAGGGCCTGTACTGTTTTCTGAGGCCATGGTAAATGGTAAATGGCCTGTATTTATATAGCGCTTTACTAGTCCCTAAGGACCCCAAAGCGCTTTACACATCCAGTCATCCACCCATTCACACACACATTCACACACTGGTGATGGCAAGCTACATTGTAGCCACAGCCACCCTGGGGCGCACTGACAGAGGCGAGGCTGCCGGACACTGGCGCCACCGGGCCCTCTGACCACCACCAGTAGGCAACGGGTGAAGTGTCTTGCCCAAGGACACAACGACCGAGACTGTCCAAGCCGGGGCTCAAACCGGCAACCTTCCGATTACAAGGCGAACTCCCAACTCTTGAGCCACGGTCGCCCCCGGCCATCTACATTACACAAGGGCCTGTGTTGCTGGCTTAGACCAATTAAATTTCACCAGGGCCTGTGCTACTCGTTGATGCCATCCCCATTACACCAGGGCCTGTGGTTTTGGCGGTTACCATCCACATTTTTACCAGGGCCAGTGTTGTTGGATGAGGCCATCCACATTACACCAGGGACAGTGCTTCCTGTGAGAACATCATCACCACACCAGGGCATGCGGTGCTGGATGAGGCCATCTTCACCACACCAAGGCCCATACTGTTGGATGAGGCCATCCACATTACACCAGGGACAGTTCTTCCTAAGAGGCCATCATCACCACACCAGGGCCTGTGGTGCTGGATAAGGCCATCCACATTACACCAGGGCCTGTGCTACTCGATGATGCCATCCACATTTCACCAGGGCTTGTGTTGCTGGCTGATGACATCCACAATACGCAATGGCCTGTGCTACTGGCTTAGGACATTCACATTACACCAGGGCCAGTGGTGCTGGCCAATATCAACCATATTTCACCAGGGACAGTGTTGTTAGATGAGGCCATCCACATTACACCAGGGCCTGTGCTACTGGCTGAGGACATTTACATTTCACCAGGGCCTGTGGCCATGGCTGAGGCCAACTACATTTCACCAGGGCCTGTGGTCATGGCTGTGGAGAGCATCCTCACACAGAACATGACATAGTGGTTTGGGAACAGCTGTGTGAAGGACCAAAAAGCTCTCCAGAGAGTGATCCGTACAGCAGAACGCTGCTGCAGGATTGCTCTCCCCCCGCTTCAGGACACCTACACCAGGAGATGCCGGACTAGAGCAGCGCAGATACTGAAGGACCCGTCCCATCCTGGCAACAAACTGTTCCAACTTCTGCAATCTGGTAGAAGGTTCAACATCTTCCGGGCAAGGACAGAGAAACTCAAGAGGAGCTTCTATCCCCAAGCCATCCGTGCCCTAAACACACACACCCGCCCTCTCACATCATCTATAATTGACTGAGACAGGACTCTTCCAGACACTAAACCAAGGCACAATGTACATTTCAATTCCTTTAATTTTAAATATGTTTATATTGTCTATCATGTAAAATAGTCAGATGTCTATTCATATTAATGTACAGAATTCACCTGCTTGCTGCTACTACTGCACATTCACCCAATGTATATACTATATATATATATATATATATATATATATCATGTTCTTCCTCTACACCCCCCCCCCCCCCCCCCCAATTTTTTTGCACATGTCGTGGAGCGTGTCAGGCTAAATTTCACTGTGTCTTATACTTGTATAACTATGCATGTGACAAACAAATAACCTTGAACCTTGATGCCATCCACATTACACCAAGGCCAGTGGTGTTGGCTGAGGACATTCACATTTCACCAGGGCCTGTGGTGCTTGCCAATACCATCCACATTTCACCAGGGCCTGTGGTGCTGTTCCCAAAACATCCACATTTCACCAGGGCCTGTGATACTGGCTGATGCCATCCACATTACACCAGGGCCAGTGGTGTTGGCTGGGGACATGCACATTACACCAGGGCCTGTTGTGCTGGCCAATACCACCCACATTTCACCAGGGTCAGTGTTGTTGGCTGAGACCATCCACATTACACCACTGTCAGTGCTTCCTGCGAGGCCATCATCACCACACCAGGGCCTGTGGTGCTCGCTGAGGCCGTCCATGTTTCACCAGGGACAGTGCTCCCTGTGAGGCTGACTTCACCACACCAGATCCAGTGCTACCTGTGAGAACATCTTCACCAGACCAGGGTCTTTGCTAGTGCCTGATTCCATCCACATTATATCAGGGCCACTGCTTCCTGTGAAGCCATCTTCACCACACCAGGGCCTGTACTGTTTTCTGAGGCCATCTACATTACACAAGGGCCTGTGTTGCTGGCTTAGACCAATTAAATTTCACCAGGGCCTGTGCTACTCATTGATGCCATGCACATTACACCAGGGCCTGTGGTTTTGGCAGTTACCATCCACATTTTTACCAGGGCCAGTGTTGTTGGATGAGGCCATCCACATTACACCAGGGACAGTGCTTCCTGTGAGGCCATCATCACCACACCAGGGCATGTGGTGCTGCATGAGGCCATCCACATTACACCAGGGCCTGTGCTACTCGATGATACCATCCACATTTCACCAGGGCTTGTGTTACTGGCTGATGCGTTCCACAATACGCAAGGGCCTGTGCTACTGGCTGAAGACTTTCACATTACGCCAGGGACTCTGATGCTGGCCAATACCATCCAGATTTCACCAGGGCCAGTGTTGTTGGATGAGGCCATCCACATTACACCAGGGACAATGCTTCCTGTGAGAACATCATCACCACACCAGGGCATGCGGTGCTGGATGAGGCCATCTTCACCACACCAAGGCCCATACTGTTGGATGAGGCCATCCACATTACACCAGGGACAGTTCTTCCTAAGAGGCCATCATCACCACACCAGGGCCTGTGGTGCTGGATAAGGCCATCCACATTACACTAGGGCCTGTGCTACTCGATGATACCATCCACATTCCACCAGGGCTTGTGTCTGGCTGATGACTTTCACATTAAGCCAGGGCCTGTGGTGCTGGATAAGGCCATCCACATTACACTAGGGCCTGTGCTACTCGATGGTACCATCCACATTTCACCAGGGCTTGTGTTGCTGGCTGATGACATCCACAATACGCAAGGGCCTGTGCTACTGGCTTAGGACATTCACATTACACCAGGGCCAGTGGTGCTGGCCAATATCAACCACATTTCACCAGGGCCATCCACGTTACATCACGGTCTGTGATGCCGGCTTCTACCATCCACATTACACCAGGGACAGTGCTTCCTGTGAGGCCATCTTCACCCCACCAGGGCCTCTGTTGCTCGTTGATGCCATCCACATTACACCTGGGCCTGGGGTGCTGACAGACATCATGCACATTTCACCAGGGTCAATGGTGTTGGCTAAGGCCATTCACATTACACCAGGGTGTGTGGTGCTGACCAATACCATCCATATTTCACCAGGGACAGTGTTGTTAAATGAGGCCATCCACATTACAACAGCCTGTGCTACTGGCTGAGGACATTTACATTTCACTAGGGCTTGTGGTCATGGCTGAGGCCAACTACATTTCACCAGGGCCTGTGGTCATGGCTGATGCCATCCACATTTCACCAGGGCCAGTGGTGTTGGCTGAGGACATTCACATTTCACCAGGGCCTGTGGAGCTGGCCAATATCATCCACATTTCACCAGGGCCTGTGGTGCTGTCCGAAAACATCCACATTTCACCAGGGCCTGTGATACTGGCTGATGCCCTCCACATTACACCAGGGCCAGTGGTGTTGGCTGGGGACATGCACATTACGCCAGGGCATTTGGTGCTGGTCAATACCATCCACATTTCACCAGGAAAAGTGTTGTTGGCTGAGGCCATCCACATTACACCAAGGCCAGTGCTCCCTGTGAGGCCATATTGACCACCCCAGCGCCTGTGCTTCTGGGTGATACATCCTCATTTCAC
This sequence comes from Aulonocara sp. 'chitande type north' Nkhata Bay, assembly GCF_057382095.1. Classification (NCBI taxonomy): domain Eukaryota; kingdom Metazoa; phylum Chordata; class Actinopteri; order Cichliformes; family Cichlidae; genus Aulonocara; species Aulonocara sp. 'chitande type north' Nkhata Bay. The sequence continues at coordinate 35,794,380 of NC_141361.1, forward strand.
CAGGGCCTGCGTTGCTGGCTGAGGCTATCCACATTTCACCAGAACTAGGTTGCTGGCTCATGCCATCCACTTTACATCAGGGCCTGTGCTACTCGTTGATGGCATCCACATTACACCCGGGCCTGTGGTGCTTTCTGAAACCATCCACATTTCACCAGGAATTGTGTTGCTGGCTAATGACATCCACAAAACACAAGGGCCTTTGATACTGGCTGATGCCATTCACATTACACCAGGGCCAGTGGTGTTGGCTGAGGACATTCACATTACACCAGGGCCTGTGCTGCTGGCCAATACCATCCACATTTCACCAGGGACAGTGTTGTTAGATGAGGCCATCCACATTACAACAGGGCCTGTGCTACTGGCTGATGCCATCCACATTACACCAGGGCCAGTGGTGTTGGCTGAGGACATTCACATTACACCAGGGACAGTGCTTCCTTTGAGGCCATCTTCACCACACCAGGGCCTGTGCTTTTGGCTGATCCCATCCACATTACATCACGCCCTGTGACGCCGACTTCTACCATCCACATTACACCAGGGACAGTGCTTCCTGTGAGGCCATCTTCACCCCACCAGGGCCTCTGCTGCTCATTGATGCCATCCACATTACACCTGGCCCTGTGCTGCTGACCGATATCGTGCACATTTAACCAAGGACAGTGTTGTTAGATGAGGCCATCCACATTACAACAGGGCCTGTGCTACTGGCTGAGGACATCTACATTTCACCAGGGCCTGTGTTGGTGGCTGATCCCATCCACAATATACAAAGGCCTGCGTTGCTGGCTGAGGCCATCCACATTACACCAGGGCCACTGCTCCCTGTGAGGCCATATTCACCACACCAAATCAAATCAAATCAAATCAAATCACTTTTATTGTCACATCACATGTGCAGGTACATTGGTACAGCACATGTGAGTGAAATTCTTGTGTGCGAGCTTCACAAGCAACAGAGTTGTGCAAAATGCAATAATGTAAACAAGCAAAATACAATAATGGCTACACCTGAAACTAATAAATATATGTACAATATATGATAGTATATGCATTTCTGGATGTGTATACTAAATATTTTTCTACGTGTGTGTGTGTGTGTGTGTGTGTGTGTGTGTGTGTGTACACATTATTTTACAAATTAAATAGAGTAAACAATAAATAAAATATATAAAAATATACAGAGTTGAGACATGTGCAAAACAGTGGCATTACTGTACAGTATGGAGTGCATAATGTTGAAGTTCCAGTAGTGAAGCTGAGGTGTCTATGACGTGTTCAGCAGTCTGATGGCCTGATGGAAAAAGCTGTCTCTCAGTCTGCTGGTACGGGACCGGATGCTGCAGAACCTCCTTCCTGAGGGAAGTAGTCTGAACAGTTTATGGCTGGGGTGACTGGAGTCCTTGATGATCCTCCCCGCTTTCCTCAGGCACCGCTTCCTGTAGATGTCTTGGAGGGAGGGAAGCTCACCTCCAATTATCCGTTCAGAGCACCGCACTACTCGCTGGACAGCTTTGCAGTTGTAGGCGGTGCTGTTGCCATACCAGGTGGTGATGCATCCAGTGAGGATGCTCTCAATGGCACAGTGATAGAAGGTCCTGAGGATGCGGGGGCTCATGCCAAATCTTTTCAGTCTCCTGAGAAAGAAGAGGCGCTGCTGCGCCTTCTTCACTGTTTTCACCAGGGCCTGTGCTTCTGGCTGATACCATCCTGAGTTCACCAGGGCCTGCGTTGCTGGCTCATGCCATCCACATTACACCAGGGCATGTGGTGCTGGATGATGCCATCCACATTTCACCAGGGTCAGTGTTGTTGGCTGAGACCATCCACATTACACCAACTGCCAGGGCTTCCTGTGAGGCCATCATCACCACACCAGGGCCTGTGGTGCTGGCTGAGGCCATCCATGTTTCACCAGGGCCAGTGCTCCCTGTGAGGCTGTCTTCACCACACCAGGGCCTGTGCTTTCTGTCTGAGACCATCTTCACCAGACCACGGTCTGTGCTACTGCCTGATGCCATCAACATTACACCAGATCCAGTGCTACCTGTGAGAACATCTTCACCAGACCAGGGTCTTTGCTAGTGCCTAATGCCATCCACATTATATCAGGGCCACTGCTTCCTGTGAGGCCATCTTCACCACATGAGGGCCTGTGGTGCTGGATGAGGCCATGCACATTACACCAGGGACTGTGCTACTCGATGATACCATCCACATTTCACCAGGGCTTGTGTTGCAGGCTGATGCGTTCCACAATACGCAAGGGCCTGTGCTACTGTCTGAAGACTTTCACATTTCACCAGGGCTTGTGTTGCTGGCTGATGCGTTCCACAATACGCAAGGGCCTGTGCTACTGGCTGAAGACTTTCACATTACGCCAGGGCCTGTGGTGCTGGCCAATACCATCCACATTTCACCAGGGCCAGTGTTGTTGGATGAGGCCATCCACATTACACCAGGGACAGTGCTTCCTGTGAGGCCATCATTACCACACCAGGGCATGTGGTGCTGGATGAGGCCATCTTCACCACACCAAGGCCCGTACTGTTGGATGAAGCCATCCACATTTCACCAGGGACAGTTCTTCCTAAGAGGCCATCATCACCACACCAGGGCCTGTGGTGCTGGATAAGGCCATCCACATTACACCAGGGCCTGTGCTACTCGATGATACCATCCACATTTCACCAGGGCTTGTGTTGCTGGCTGATGACATCCACAAAACGCAAGGGCCTGTGCTACTGGCTTAGGACATTCACATTACACCAGGGCCAGTGGTGCTGGCCAATATCAACCACATTTCACCAGGGCCACTGTTGTTGGCTGAGGCCATCCACATTACATCACGGTCTTTGATGCCGGCTTCTACCATTCACATTACACCAGGGACAATGCTTCCTGTGAGGCCATTTTCACCCCACCAGGGCCTCTGCTGCTCGTTGATGCCATCCACATTACACCTGGGCCTGGGGTGCTGACAGATATCATGCACATTTCACCAGGGCCAGTGGTGTTGGCTAAGGCCATTCACATTACACCAGGGCCAGTGGTGTTGGCTGAGGACATTCACATTTCACCAGGGCCTGTGATACTGGCTGATGCCATCCACATTACACCAGGGCCAGTGGTGTTAGCTGGGGACATGCACATTACGCCAGGGCCTGTGGTGCTGGCCAATACCATCCACATTTCACCAGAAAAAGTGTTGCTGGCTGAGGCTATCCACATTTCACCAGAACTACGTTGCTGGCTCATGCCATCCACATTACACCCGGGCCTGTGGTGCTTTCTGAAACCATCCACATTTCACCAGGAATTGTGTTGCTGGCTGATGACATCCACAAAACACAAGGGCCTGTGATACTGGCTGATGCCATTCACATTTCACCAGGGCAAGTGGTGTTGGCTAAGGCCATTCACATTACACCAGGGTGTGTGGTGCTGACCGATATAATGCACATTTAACCAAGGACAGTGTTGATAGATGAGGCCATCCACATTACACCAGGGACTGTGCTGCTGACCGATATAATGCACATTTAACCAAGGACAGTGTTGATAGATGAGGCCATCCACATTACAACAGGGCCTGTGCTACTGCCTGAGGACATTTACATTTCACCAGGGCCTGTGGTGTTGGCTGAGGACATTCACATTACACCACGACCTGTGCTGCTTGCCAATACCATCCACGTTTCACCAGGGCAAGTGTTGTTGGCTAAGGCCATTCACATTACGGGCGATCGTGGCTCAAGAGTTGGGAGTTCGCCTTGTAATCAGAAGGTTGCCGGTTCGAGCCCCAGCTTGGACAGTCTCGGTCGTTGTGTCCTTGGGCAAGACACTTCACCCGTTGCCTACTGGTGGTGGTCAGAGGGCCTGGTGGCGCCAGTGTCCGGCAGCCTCGCCTCTGTCAGTGCGCCCCAGGGTGGCTGTGGCTACAATGTAGCTTGCCATCACCAGTGTGTGAATGTGTGTGTGAATGGGTGGATGACTGGATATGTAAAGCACTTTGGGGTCCTTAGGGACTAGTAAAGCGCTATATAAATACAGGCCATTACACCAGGGTGTGTGGTGCTGACCAATACCATCCATATTTCACCAGGGACAGTGTTGTTAGATGAGGCCATCCACATTCCATCCTAGCCTTGCCGTAATGGTCCATTTGATTCACCTTTTATTGTTTATTTTATTTTCACTTACTGAATACGGGACAGACTTGACTGGGGGAAAGAAGGGGAGAAAGAAAGAGGGAAAGAGAAACAGCTGAGAAGAGGGACGGGGGAGAAGGGCAAAAAACAAAAACCAACAGAATGAGCAGAAAAAAAAAGAAAAAAAAGAAATAAAAAATGCATATATCAATCACCTGGATCACCTGCTGAGAAAGAAAAAAGAAAACAAGCAGAAGAGAACAAGAGTAATAGAATAAACAGCATCACAATGATATATGGGAATATGATAGTAAATACTAAATATTAAACATTATTGTGCAGCACATAAGATCAACAGAACACAGTGTGCTTTGAGGTAGGAGCCAAAAAGGGTGTAGTTTCTGGGTGTGATCACCCGTGTGTACACCTGTGAGCATGGACGCGCTTGTTTTTTTAAAAGGTTCCTTCATGTAATGATCTGCTAGAGGGTGTGGGGGGGCCACAGCCCCGTCCTCCAGGGCATGAAGCAGGTATGGAGGAGATCAAAACTCCAGACATCCAGAGGCCCCCAGAACACAAGAGACCAAGGAAGACCAACAGAGGGGCAGCCGCGCCACTGTCCCAGAAAGAGCTGAGGAGAGTCCCAGATGAGGGCTCACTCAGCAGCCGCGGAGCAGAAGCCAGGGGGAGTTGCAGTGACACGCCCGTGAGCTCCGCCGGCAGCCAGCCGTGCCTGAGTGACCGAGCCCCAGGCCGAGAAGCCGGGGCTCGGTCACTCAGGCACTCAGGGTCCTATACGCACAAAGGCACACAACAAACATCCTTGGTCAGGAAGAGAGTAACCCTAGATGGTTCACCCTAGATAACACGATGAGGAAGTCCAACAGTTCATTTATAAACAAAGAGCACTTAGACTAAAACAGACATACGTGTGTTTGCTATACCATAAATCAATAAGAAAAGATAAACCCTCTCCTAGGGGGTATGTGATTTATAGCAGGACACTCGTGTCGAGGAATGTACACAGAGTTAATACAGACCTCTTTTAGGATGAGACATCCTTTCAATCTACCAATGATTATATACTTCTAAGCATATATAAGTAAATGTTTCTAAGCATAAATGACAATCAACAATACAAAATCTAACATTCCCCCCTTATTGACGTTTATGCTTGAAAAGTTCCCAGTTATGAATACCTCATGTCTGACAGTTTTAATGCAAACATTCTTATATTCCGCATATGTCAAATCACCCCAAATTATTGCAAATGTATTAGCGGCTATCCCATTCATCGATCTCATTTCATAGCAAACTGCATCCTATGAGCAAACAGAGAAATTGTTAATTTAACAGTGAAAATAAGAAAGTAACATTTTCAAAAACATCTCAGCTTGGTGATGCTTCCTCCGGGTGTGCAAATCACATGTCTCTCTGCAGAGTGGTCTGAGTTCTGCAGGGCGTCACAAATGTCTCTTCCAGTTGTTTCCATCACTGTCCATAGGACCAGAGTCCAAATGTATGTAGAATAGACATTCAAACATACCAGTTGGTTTTGTTGTTCGTCAACATGGTTCTCAGCTATCTCCAAGGCTGCAGACCTCTCAGCACTCTAGTTTTATGGCCTCCCATCACCTCACTTCAGGCCTTCCTCCTGTGAGGGGGATATTTATGACTCCGCCATTGTCCACGCTCTGCAGAAAAACCTCTCTGTGGAAAGGGTGCTGGGTTCCGTCATCTTACTGCTGTTATGATCCCAGCAGCCTTCAGAGTGTCATCGTATGCACAGTACAGTGGCACAGCATTAGGTGATGTTCATAGGAAACTACTGTCACCACCACCATAGCTTCTGGTTCCTGTGCTTTCACAGAATCATGATGTCATCCTTAGACTCCCTCTGCGCTGTCGATGGAGCTTGGCACGCTCCCCTCATCCCTCGAGTTTTCCTGTCCCAACGCTGCTGAAGATTTAAGGCAGAGCACGTCGTACACCTTAGTTGTCTTCCTCAGCGTCAATATTGAATCTTTCATTTTATTTAAAATCTTGCTGTGGGAAGTCTCCTCTTGATCTCCTGGAAGCTCAGTAGCACAGCTCTCTGTGTGATGTCTGCTGTGCTGAAGATGATCTCTGATCCTCCTCAAGCCTCTCTCCTGGCCTCAGCTCCCATCTTGTGGATGATCCTCTCAGGCACTCCTTCTCGTCACGCATAGTCCTGATTTTGGGCCTGCTGGACCTGTCTCTCTTAGGTGAGAGTTGTCATGTGTCCATCTCCTCTGCCTTCCTCCTGGTTCAGCTGTTTCCGGCACCAGCTGGGGTCCTATAAGGATGAGTGTCGTAGTCAAGGTAACCAAGAGGGTCCTGGTCGCACACAGGTCCGTCACGCCTCGCACTTGGTTGCCTTAGAGTTGATCAGAGGCTGGAGGTTGAAGTGCGAGCTTACCCTACGGGGGCTCAATCAGCACTCCCCCCTCACCACTGAAACAACCAAGTGTGAGATTTCTCTATTGTGCTGTCTTGAGGGTACCGGGGTTTCCTGGGACCTCGACCTCTTTGCAGTGGCTCTGATAAATCCAGGAGGGTCTCTCCGCTATTTTGCAGGCAGTTTCATGGTCCTTGCTGTGGCTCCAAGGTCTGATCTCATGATGGGCCCCAACCAGCTTGACCTTTGACCTCAAGCACTGTCTGGACTATGCCTGGAATGTTTCTCGCTTCTCACTGCTGCACCTGTATTTCAGAAAGACTTCTATTTGGAGCGCATGTCAACAATCATCAAACCACATTCTTTAGTTCAGTGAACTTCACTTATAGGCCATCAAAGCCTCATCTGAACATGGATGCACCACTTGCATAGGTTTAATACTTGTAAATAAACGGCTAATCACACAAATCACTGCAACAATAATAGTAAATAATAATAATGGATTGGATTTATATAGCGCTTTTCAAGGCACCCAAAGCGCTTTACAATACCACTATTCGCGCGATATGGCAGCCTCGCTTCTGTCAGTCTGCCCCAGGGCAGCTGTGGCTACAACTGTAGCTTGCCTCCACCAGTGTATGAATGTGAGAGTGAATGAATAGTGGTATTGTAAAGCGCTTTGGGTGCCTTGAAAAGCGCTATATAAATCCAGTCCATTATTATTATTATTCATTCACTCTCACATTCACACACTGGTGGAGGCAGCTACAGTTGTAGCCACAGCTGCACTGGGGCAGACTGACAGAAGCGAGGCTGCCATATCGCGCGAATAGTGGTATTGTAAAGCGCTTTGGGTGCCTTGAAAAGCGCTATATAAATCCAATCCATTATTATTATTATTATTTACTATTATTGTTGCAGTGATTTGGCCAACTCTGGCCAACACCAGTAGGCAAGTAGGGTAAAGTGTCTTGCCCAAGGACACAACGACCAGGACAGAGAGCCCAGGGATCGAACCGGCGACCTTCCGGTTACAGATGCGATTCCCAACCCCTTGAGCCACGGTCACCCACTTTGACAAGGAGAAGGGTTTCCTGCTGAAGCCTGAGGTCAAAGAGAAATATGCCAGCAAAGAGTCTGGCCTCACAGTGGGGATCCACATGGGCAAGCCACTGCCAGCCAACAGTCAGACCAAGGCCGGGGTCTGACGATGGAGTGGGTCAATATGTCTTGATCTTAAAATAAACATTAAAGTAAACATTGTTTAATGTTAATTCTGGACTCCACCTCTTGACGCATGGACACCCTCATGCGTCAACTCACCAAACCTGGATCCCTGTCTTAAAAACTGGCTCCACCAGGAGCCTGCATACACATCATGGCCTGGAAAACAAGATCTGGAAATAAAATCAAACTTCACACTTGTAAACAATTATATCATAAAAGTAATAAGCATTCAGCACTAGCAAGACAAGTGTCATGCACAGGTTTTCTCAAATCAGTAAACTACAATTATTCCCCTAATTTGCCTCAGACATGGATCATCCCACGTGCTCAGTTAACATTAATGTAATCAGTGACTCCTCTTAAGCAAGGTCACTCCACTTATATATTACTATGGGCCAGCTAAGAGTGGCCAGCTAAGAGCCCATATTCAACTTTTCCATAAACACCGTAATCTCTTATTTGTTTTACTCATGTCACTTGTCCGCTTCAGCTGAATCTACTACAGCATTCTCAGAGAAACAAACATTAGCAATACACATTGACTGTGGTCAGACGGAGGTCAGACACAGGTCAACAGGTTCCAGAGGTGCCATAAAAAAGACCATAAAGTTAGCCAACCCCAGCCGTGGAAAGAATGTCTTCACATATAAACCCAGAAATCCTGTAGTAGGAAAAACATTAACTAATCTTCTTATAAACCACATGATCAAACACATGATTAATCATCTGCTGTAAAAAGAAATGTAAATGTTAGCGCTGCGCAGGTGTGTACACTTTCTCACAGTAATGTCTGTGAGCAACACAAGTTAGTGAATGACACACACGTAGTAAATTCACAGACAGAGAAAATGGCATTTAAAAAATTAAATCGTCATGCAACCTCGAATGTTGCTGTCATCTTTCTGCTCCTGTAAAAGGAAACACACATAAATTCATCTGCACCTTTGTCAGGTGGGGGTTAACTTCACACAGTCGTGTTACATCAGTAAAGTCTTGTCAGCTTTTGTCAGCTTTTACCAGTCAGTCAGTTTGTTTTTATTTTATTTCCATTCATTCATTCATTCATTCATTCATTCATTCTTTGTTTCTTTGCTGATAGTGGAACCTATCGTCGCATTTAGTTTCCACTCTCAGCAAAATGACGTCATCTCAAAAAGAAAAAGAACTTTAGATGGGATTACATCGCTGAATCCTTTTTAGGCTGGGACACTCATTTAATAATTGTCCAAATAAGTGGCTTTCTCCTGAGCCCATTTTAATGTGGAGAAAATTCACTTGTATCAGCTTTCTCAACAGGTCGTATAGCACTTTCAATTCCCGACGTGCAGATCTGCTTAAAGAAAAGAAATAGACAAACAAAATCAGTGCCTGTTCAAAAGATAAAAACGAAAAATAACAAAGATTATCAAACCAAACTTTCAGTGCACTGTGAAAGTATCAAAATAAAAAGGCCTTGTTAAGTCATGACACAAACTCCTCATCAACTTCACAACAGGAGAAGAATCATCAGCTAGATTCACTCCAAACCAACCATCAACTGCACAACACACAACATAACCCTAATGTCATATTAGCTATGAGTTTAATCACCAGGTCTGTGCTCTTCACTCATTTAGGCCACAGATCTATTTTATTCAGTTTTCCTTTTTCCCTTCATCATAAAACATGTGACATGCTGTCATGCACTTCACAAAAGACATTTGTTCTGACTTATTCAGAGTTGTGTATCTAAGTACGGGATTCACTCGCACATCAAAGCAGGAAACTCAGTGTTTTAGAGTCTCCACTCAACACATTAATCTAAAACCGATCAACTAATTTGCATATCAGCTATTAACCCACTAAGTTGACAGGACGACAGAAAAGCATGTTCAAAATAGTATCACAAAAGACAATTCCCCTCATACAGTAAATCACTTGCTGCATCAATCAAGCAGGAAGCATCTCCCAATTTACCATTTTAACACTAAATTTATTGTCTGATCACTGGTTGGTCAAACCAGGATCTTTTTTTTTTCCCCACAAAAGTTAAACTGTTGTCCTGCAACCTAGAGAGTCAAATATTTTTTTTTTGGATAAATTCAGTATTTGATAACAAGTGTCTGCTAAATTGACACTATTTTAACACTGATGAAAGATAACAAGCTAATTTTCATTACATGGGTGTTTGTGTTATTAGGCAGGTTTAATCAATGTCTGTGGAGCTGCATCTCCAGCAGAGCATGTTGTTAAAGCTGCCTTTCCTACACACTTCTCTGTTGTTATTTGATCATTTCTTAACTAATGTGCTATGAGTCCACTGGTCTTTGCATCACACTAAGTGACTTGGACAAGATGATAAACAGACTCACACGCTTAAGATGTTGTCTAATCTTCATAAGCTCTCTTGTGTTTGTGTTAGTAGGGTTAATGCATGTTCTGCTTGTGTGTGTGATTTTGTATATCTTTCTATTTTCGCAGTGTTTCAGACTCCTTCACAATTTTCCAACTTAAGCAGTCAGTTTTCTTTTCCCCAGGTTTGCTAACCCAAATTTTGATTTCCCACATTAAATAACAAAATTCCTATGTGTTCTCACCACTCCTCTCTGTTGTCTGTTGTCCTCTCACTCTGTTGTCCTCTCCCACTTCAGCAGTTCTCCTTCAGCTTTGTCCTGTATTCCACTGTCTCTTCTTGCCATTTTACTCCACAGGTGGCAAATGTCAAACTCCAACTGTTCAGTTCTCCTCAAACGTTTTCTTCACATGCACAGTGAAGTCACAGCCTGTTGTAAACACAGTGCCATCCATCCGATCAGTCAGGATGATGGGTTTGCTCTTCTTCTCTGATGCTGTTTGTCCACATTGCTGCTGCTTTGCTGGGGCTCTTTGCTCAGGACTCGCTGCTGTCTCTTTATCATGTTACTGCTTTGGAGCTGCATTCCTTGTCTTCAGGGAGGGGTGAGAGCTTGCTTGCTTGTGAGGTTGAGAGACACATGGCACTGTAAATAAGTCAGCCAGAAACTTGGCCTGCATGTTTCCAATGATGTTAAACTATAACTTTCTTCCGACCGCTGCATGTGGAAAATTGATTCAGGTCTGCTTTTCACCTGAAAGTGACAAACTAAGACATTTCATTATTATCATCACTGCTTAATCAACACACATCTCTCTCTCTCTGTGTGTTTTTGTGAACAGTCTTTTCTTAAAAGCAGAAAATGAAATTGTAGTTGTTTTTGGCTGATCAACACAAAACCTTTTTCCTATGATTTTTCTTTTTCATCTACAATATAAATTCTTTCCCTTTTTCACTCCTTTTTTTCTTTTTTTCGTTACAATAGCTGGTGACCTGCAGAATCACCGCTCTCACTGACAATCAAAGACAATTACTTTTACACAGCGCACAAAAACACTGTGATGTCAGACACATTCACATTCACACACGTCAAAATGCAGGAAAACTGCTCACGGAAACGCTGCACACTACAGTTATCAGTTATCAGAGCTCTGTTTCCCTCTCTTTGAGTAGTTCTCAGACAGCTCTTGATCCGATAACGTGTAGCTTGCTCATCAGCTCAGAAAAAAAACTGCAACGCAACATCACACAGTAGTTGCATGCTCTGCCCACAGCGGCAAAGTCTTACACTTTCATATTCAATACAGCTTCTCCATCATGTACTTTTAGATGTTTCATACAGGGTTCAGCATTTCAGTTGTTTTCACAGGTGTGCTCTATATCTCAACAATGGTCCATAATAAGACGACAGTCTTTCACACAGGTCAAGTGCCTCTATGCACTTCATTAGTTTAAATATTTGCCTATATCACTTCACCTCATATGTCATTGTACTGAATTTGAGCAACCACAAGCTTAATGTAGATGACTTTTAACAACTATCCACCTCAATTACGTCTATGGTCTAGCACATAGGCTGTTGTTGATCAGGGCAAGCTAAAGAGTTAACATTTTGTGTCAGCAAGGGGTGGGGGGAAGCCATTCACCAGAGCACATCTTAAGTGCTGCTGATGTGGCAGGCCTTCTCCACAGCTCTTCAAGGCTGGTGTGTTTTCTGAAAACTTCTAACATTTGAATCTCTTCCATTTATAAGCCTGCGATTAACCGCACGGCTCAGGTCCGCGTGAAACCCGCGTGACCGCGCTCGCGTGAACCCGCGCAGCTGTGGAGCCGTCGCGCTCTCTCTTTTTTTACATAAATACTTTGTGCTGCCAGGAGCAAAGTCCAGCACAAACGTCTGTCTCCCTCCGACTCACTCTTGGTTGCTTAGAAACCTATGATAACAACAACAACAGTCGGTGTCACAGACCACGTGTTCTACTCCGCACACACAACAACAACAAAAACGACAACAATAATGACAACAAAACAAAATAGGCCTACTGTCCAGCACAATCTGGACCCCACGGAACTTCTCAACACCCCACTGAGCGGTGGAGAACTCACTACAGTACCCCACACAGCGGTCTGTATTTCTCCCCACTAAGACGGCGAACCAAAAAAAGTTCGAACTGCGCAACTCTGCGACTTAATGCTTCTGTACAAAAAACACCACTGAGCGGCTTTGTACATCGTCCCACTTAGACGGCGAATTTTAGCCCCACTGAGCGGCCACGGACAACGCCCCACTGAGCGGCGAAGACGTACAGTTATAGAGTTGGACTCTAAACTTACTCGTGTTGCTTAGCGTGTAATATCAGCCTCGAATCCCGCCGATCGCCATTCATCGAGGAGAAAAGACATACAGCGAATCCACAGGAACTTCCTGGCTGACGTCAGTCTTTCAGCGTGCCTCTCCTCCCCTCGGTGAATGCGATTCCAGGGCTCCGGCATCGAAGGACCAATTAATGATAGGTTTGTAGCTTGAACCTATCCGCTGGAACGTTGAAGACAATATAATTACACTGCAAAGCAAGACCCAAGTAGGCAAAGTTCTTCATGTTACTCGTGCACGGGAGAGACCGGACAGGGTGCCGTTCCTTCACTTGACCCCAGTTGCTCTCGTCCGTTCTCCCGTACCACTGTTCTTTTATTGAGGTTACATGAATATGCATAGGTTCATTAACATATAATGTCTACATACACACATAGAGTACCTTGCCTGTGTGTGTGTGTGTGTGTGTGTGTGTGTGTGTGTGTGTGTGTGTGTGTGTGTGTGTGTGTGTGTTACTGCTGATCAAAGGGTCCTATACGCACAAAGGCACACAACAAACATCCTTGGTCAGGAAGAGAGTAACCCTAGATGGTTCACCCTAGATAACACGATGAGGAAGTCCAACAGTTCATTTATAAACAAAGAGCACTTAGACTAAAACAGACATACGTGTGTTTGCTATACCATAAATCAATAAGAAAAGATAAACCCTCTCCTAGGGGGTATGTGATTTATAGTAGGACACTCGTGTAGAGGAATGTACACAGAGTTAATACAGACCTCTTTTAGGATGAGACATCCTTTCAATCTACCAATGATTATATACTTCTAAGCATATATAAGTAAATGTTTCTAAGCATAAATGACAATCAACAATACAAAATCTAACAGCCATCATCACCACACCAGGGCCTCTGGTGCTGGATAAGGCCATCCACATTGCACCAGGGCCTGTGCTACTCGATGATACCATCCACATTTCACCAGGGCTTGTGTTGCTGGCTGATGACATCCACAATACGCAAGGGCCTGTGCTACTGGCTTAGGACATTCACATTACACCAGGGCCAGTGGTGCTGGCCAATATCAACCACATTTCACCAAGGCCACTTGTGTTGGCTGAGGCCATCCACATTACATCACGGTCTTTGATGCCGGCTTCTACCATTCACATTACACCAGGGACAGTGCTTCCTTTGAGGCCATCTTCACCCCACCAGGGCCTCTGCTGCTCGTTGATGCCATCCACATTACACCTGGGCCTGGGGTGCTGACAGATATCATGCACATGTCACCAGGGCCAGTGGTGTTGGCTAAGGCCATTCACATTACACCAAGGTGTGTGGTGCTGACCAATACAATCCATATTTCACCAGGGACAGTGTTGTTAGATGAGGCCATCCACATTACAACAGGGCCTGTGCTACTGGCTGAGGACATTTACATTTCACCAGGGCCTGTGGTCATTGCTGAGGCCAACTACATTTCACCAGGGCCTGTGGTCATGCTGGCTGATGCCATCCACATTACACCAGGGCCAGTGGTGTTGGCTGAGGACATTCACATTACACCAGGGCCTGTGGTGCTGGCCAAAATAATCCACATTTCACCAGGGCCTGTGCTACTCGTTGATACCAACCACAATTTACCAGGGCTTGTGTTGCTGGCTGATGCAATCCACAATACACAAGGGCCTGTGCTTGTGGCTGAGGACATTCACATTACACCAGGGACAGTGCTTCCTGTGAGGCCATCACCAGGGCCTGTGGTGCTGGCTGATACCATCCACATTAAACAAGGGCCACTGCTGCTAGCCTTCCACATTACCCAAGGGCCTGTGTTGCTGGCTGAAACCATCCACATTTCACAAGGGCCAGTGGTGTTGCTGGCTGATGCCATTCACAATACTCAAGGGCCTGTGCTACTGGCTGATGCCATCTACATTACACCAGGGCCTGTGGTGCTGGCCAATACCACCGACATTTTACCAGGGCCAGTGTTGTTTGCTGAGGCCATCCACATTACACCAGGGACAGTGCTTCCTGTGAGGCCATCTTCACCACACCAGGGACTGTGCTGTTGGCTGAAACTATCCACATTACATCAGGGCCATTGGTCCTTGCCGATGTCATCCACATTTCACCTGGGCCAGTGTTGGTAGATGAGGCCATCCACATTATACCACGGCATGTGCTCCCTGTGAGGCTATCGTCACCACACCAGGGCCTGTATTGCTGGCTTAGGCCATCCACATTGCACCAGGGCTAGTGCTCCCTCTGAGGCCAACTTCACGACAGCAGGGCCTGCGCTGCTGTCTGAGGTCATCTACATTTCACCAGAGCCTGTGTTGCTGGCTGATGTGATCCACATTACACAAGGGCCTGTGCTACTCGTTGATGCCATCCACATTAAACCAGGGCCTGTTGTGCAGGCCGAAACCATCCACATTTCACCAGGGCTTGTGTTGCTGGCTGATGTGATCCACAATACACAAGGGCCTGTGCTACTGGCTGATGCCATCCGAATTAAACCAGGGCCAGTGGTGTTGGCTGAGGACATTCACATTACGCAACGGCCTGTGGTGTTGGCCAATACCATCCACATTTAAAGAGGGCCAGTGTTGTTGGCTGAGGAAATACACATTACACCAGGGACAGTGCTGCTAGCCTTCCACATTACCAAAGGGCTTGTGTTGCTGGCTGATGCCATTCCCAATACTCAAGGGCATATGCTACTGGCTGCTGCCATCTACATTACAGAAGGGCCTGTGGTGCTGGCCAATACCATCGACATTTCAACAAGGCCAGTGTTGTTTGCTGAGGCCATCCACATTACACCAGGGACAGTGCTTCCTGTGAGGCCATCTTCACCACACGAGGGCCTGTGCTGCTGGCTGAAGCCATTCAAATTACACCAGGGCCTCTGGTGCTGGCCAATACCATCCACATTTCACCAGGGCCACTGTTGTTGGCTTGGGGCGATCGTGGATCAAGAGTTGGGAGCTCACCTTGTAATCGGAAGGTTGCCGGTTCGAGCCCCGGCTTGGACAGTCTTGGTCGTTGTGTCCTTGGGCAAGACACTTCACCCGTTGCCTACTGGTGTTGGTCAGAGGGCCCGGTGGCGCCAGTGTCCGGCAGCCTCGCCTCTGTCAGTGCGCCCCAGGGTGTTTGTGGCTACAATGTAGCTTGCCATCACCAGTGTGTGAATGGGTGGATGACTGGATGTGTAAAGCGCTTTGGGGTCCTTAGGGACTAGTAAAGAGCTATATAAAAACAGGCCATTTACCATTTATATAGGCCATCCACATTACACCAGAGACTGTGATGTCGGCTTCTACCATCCACATTACACCAGGGCCTGTGCTTCCTGTGAGGCCAGCTTTACCCCACCAGGGCCATTGATGCTCGTTAATGCCATCCACATTAGGGCCTGTGATGCTGGCCGATATCATGCACATTACACCAGGGCCAGTGGTGTAAGCTAAGGCCATCCACATTACACCAGGGTGTGTGGTGGTTACCAATACCATCCATATTTCACCAGGGCCAGTGTTGTTAGATTATGCCATCCACATTACACCAGGTCCTGTGCTTCTGGCTGAGGCCATCCACATTGCACCGGGGCCATGGGGTTGGATGAGGACATTAACATTACACCAGGGACTGTGCTGCTGGCTGAGGCCACCTATATTTCACGAGGGCCACTGTTGATGGCTGATGCCATCCACAATACACCAGGGCCAGTGATTTCTGTGAGGCCATCTTCACTAGACCAGGGTCTGTGCTGCTTGCTGATGCCATCGAAAATACACCAGGGCCAGTGATTCCTGTGAGGCCATCTTCACCAGACCAGGGCCTGTGCTGCTAGCTATCCAAATTACCCAAGGGCCTGTGTTGCTGGCCGAAAACAACCACATTACACCAGGGCCTGTGCTACTCGTTGATACCATCCACATTTCTCCAGGGCTTGTGTTGCTGGCTGATGCGATCCACAGTACACAAGGGACTGTGCTACTGGCTGAGGATATTCACATTACAACATGGCCTGTTGTGCTTGCCAATACCATCCACATTTCATCAGGGCCACTGTTGTTGGCTGAGGCCATACACTTTACATCAGGGACAGTGCTTCCTGTGAGGCCATCTTCACCACAACAGGGCCTGTGCTACTGGCTGAGGAAGACTACATTTCACCAGAGCGCATGTTGCCACCTGAGGCCATCTACATTTCACCAGGGCCTGGCTGCTGTCTGAGGCCATCCACATTACACCATGGCCTGTGCTTCCTGTGAGGCCATCTTCACCACACCAGGGCCTGTACTGTTGGATGAGGCCATCCACATTACACCAGGTACAGTTCTTCCTGTGTGGCAATCATCACCAAACCAGGGCCTGTGGTGCTGGATGAGGCCATCCACATTTCACCAGGGATTGTGTTGCTGGCTGATGTGTTCCACAAAACACAAGGGCCTTTACTACTGGCTGAGGATATTCACATTACACCAGGGCCTGTGGTGCTGGCCAATATAATCCACATTTCACCAGGGCCACTGTTGTTGGCTGAGGCCATACACTTTACACCAGGGACAGTGCTTCCTGTGAGGCCATCTTCACCACACCAGGGCCTGTACTGTTGGCTGATGACATCCACATTACACCAGGGCCAGTCCTCCCTGTTAGGCCATCTTCTCCACACCAGGCCCTGCGTTGCTGGCTGAGGCCATCCTAATTTCACCAGGGCCTGCGTTGCTGGCTCATACCATCCACATTACATCAGGGTATGTGGTGCTGTCCGAAACCATCCACAATACACAAGGGCCTGTGATACTGGCTGATGCTATTCACATTACACCAGGGCCAGGGGTGTTGGCCGAGGACATTCACATTTCAACAGGGCCTGTGTTTTTGGCTGAGGCTATCCACATTACACCACTGCCAGTGCTTCCTGTGTGACCATCATCACCACACCAAGTCCTGTGGTGCCTGCTGAGGCCATCCACATTACACCAGGGCCTGTGCTACTCGATGCACCATGCAAATTTCACCAGGGCTTGTGTTGCTGGCTGATGCGATCCACAAGACACAAGGTCCTGTGCTACTGGCTAAGGCCATTCACATTACACCAGGATGTGTGGTGCTGACCAATACTATCCACATTTTATTAGGGCCACTGTTGTTCGCTGAGGCCATACACATTACACCACAGACAGTGCTTCCTGTGAGGCCACCTGCACCACACCAGGGCCTGTGCTTTTGGCTGAGGTCATCCACATTACATCACGGTGTCACGGACCGCCGGGGCAGACCGTGTGGAGTGAGTGGAGGACCCAAGAGCAAACAGAGGTGAGGACACAAAACCGGACTTAACAGAAGGCGAGCCTTTATTGAGGGCCAAAAACTTAAGGAACAAGGCAGCAAAGCAACTGAGGGAAAACCTGAACATAGACTGGGAAAACTATGGCTAAACAAAGTACAAACTAGGACTAGTTAAGGCTGGGGAACTATGACAAGGGGTAGGGGAGATAACACAGACGACGCGACGCAGACTACATGAAACACAGAGACTAAATACACATGAGGGATGATCAGGGGAAGTGGCCACACATGGGATCACAGCTGACACACATGAACCTAACGACAGGACAGGAGGGTGCAACTGAATACACTGACAATGAATACAGACTTACAAAGTAAAACAGGAAACATGGAAATTAGACACGACAAGAACTAAAAATAACCACGCAGACAGGACTCATGACCCAGGGAAACTTAGTACAGGGGAGATGACATAGCTGACAGCATGAACTTGACAGTACAAGACACACAGACATAAACACACGAAGGGCAAGGGAGACTTAATGCAAGGGTAATATATACAAATGGCTGGACTACCTTAGAGAACCTAAACAAACAATAAACATCAAAATAGGCTAAACATAACACACTGGGTCACACGACCCAGGACCATGACACACGACCTGTGATGCAGGCTTCTACCATCCACATTACACCAGGGACAGTGCTTCCTGTGACGCCATATTCATCCCACAAGGGCCTCTGCTGCTCGTTGATGCCATCCACATTACACCTGGGCCTGTGGTGCTGACCGATATCATGCACATTTCACCAGGGCCTGTGGTGTTTGCTATGGCCATTCACATTACACCAGGGTGTATGGTGCTTACCAATACCATCCATATTTCACCATGGACAGTAATGTTAGATGAGGCCATCCACATTACAACAGGGCCTGTGCTACTGGCTGAGGACATTTACATTTCACCAGGGCCTGTGGTGCTGACCAGTACCATCCACATTTCACCAGGGCCAATGTTGTTGGCTGAGGCCAACCACATTACACCAGGGACAGTGATTCCTGTGAGGCCATCCTCAACACACCAGGGTCTGTGGTGCTGGATGAGGCCATCCACATTACAGCAGGGCCCTTGCTACTCGTTGATACCATCCACATTTCACCAGGGCTTGTGTTGCTGGCTAATGCGATCCACAATACACAAGGGCCTGTGCTACTGGCTGAGGACATTCACAATACACCAGGGACAGTGTTTCCTGTAAGGCTATCTTCACCCCACCAGGTCCTCTGCTGCTCGTTGATGCCATCCACATTACACCTGGGACTGCGGTGCTGACAGATATCATCCACATTTCACCTGGGCCAGTGGTGTTGGCTAAGGCCATTCACATTACACCAGGGTGTGTGGTGCTGACCAATACCATCCACATTTCACATTTCTATTAAAAGTTACAGCTATTTATATGAAGTTGTACAAAAACGCTTTATTTCGTCAAGACAGTGCGTTTCTGACTATTACATGCATTTGAATGGGGAACTCGCCCAAACAAAGTATAGGTTTTCATTATGTGAATAACTTGAAAATCTTAGCTCAAACAGCTGCAAAACCTGTTTGCCCAGAACGGGGATATTGAATTCTGCAAGATAAAGCCATAAATATGTGAGTCTGAGTCGTCTATCAAAAGTTAAAGCTATTTATATGAAGTTGTACAAAAACGCTTTATTTCGTCAAGACAGTGCGTTTCTGACTATTACATGCATTTGAATGGAGTTCTCGCCTGACACAAAGTAGTTTTAATTTTGTGAATAACTTGAAAATCTTAGCTCAAACAGCTGCAAAACCTGTTTGCCCAGCACGGGGATATTGAATTCTATAAGATAAAGCAATAAATATGTGAGCCTGCGTCGTCTATCAAAAGTTACAGCTATTCATATGAAGTTGTACAAAAACGCTTTATTTCGTCAAGACAGTGCGTTTCTGACGATTACATGCATTTGAATGGAGTTCTCGCACGAAACAAAGCATAGGTTTTCATTATGTGAATAACTTGAAAATCTTAGCTCAAACAGCTGCAAAACCTGTTTGCTCAGCACGAGGATATTGAATTCTATAAGATAAACCCATAAAAATGTATTTCTGAGTCTTCTATCAAAAGTTACAGCTGTCTTTATGAAGACCATGAAAAACGCCTTATTTCGTCAAGACAGTGCGTTTCTGACTATTACATGCATTTGAATGGGGAACTCGCCCGAAACAAAGTATACGTTTTCATTATGTGAATAACTGGAAAATCTTAGCTCAAACAGCTGCAAAACCTGTTTTCCCAGCATGGGGATATTGAATTCTATAAGATAAAGCCATAAATATGTGAGTCTGAGTCGCCTATCAAAAGTTACAGCTATTTATATGAAGTTGTACGAAAACGCTTTATTTCGTCAAGACAGTGCGTTTCTGGCGCTTTCAATTCATTTGAATGGGGAACTCGCCCGAAACAAAGTATAGGTTTTCATTATGTGAATAATTTGAAAATCTTAGCTCACACAGCTGCAAAACCTGGTTGCTCAACATGGGGATATTGAATTCTATAAGATAAAGCCATAAATATGTATTTCTGAGTCGTCTATCAAAAGTTACAGCTGTCTTTATGAAGACCATTAAAAACGCTTTATTT
This sequence comes from Aulonocara sp. 'chitande type north' Nkhata Bay, assembly GCF_057382095.1. Taxonomy (NCBI): domain Eukaryota; kingdom Metazoa; phylum Chordata; class Actinopteri; order Cichliformes; family Cichlidae; genus Aulonocara; species Aulonocara sp. 'chitande type north' Nkhata Bay. The sequence goes on from NC_141361.1 coordinate 35,814,814, forward strand.
CATCAGTTAGTGCGTTTCTCGCTATTACATGCATTTGAATGGAGTTCTCGCCTGACACAAAGTATAAGTTTTCATTATGTGAATAACTGGAAAATCTTAGCTCAAACAGCTGCAAAACCTGTTTGCCCAGCATGGGGATATTGAATTGTATAAGATAAAGCCATAAATATGTGAGTCTGAGTCGCCTATCAAAAGTTACACCGATTTATATGAAGTTGTACGAAAACGCTTCATTTTGTCAAGACAGTGCGTTTCTGGCGCTTTCAATTCATTTGAATGGGGAACTCGCCCGAAACAAAGTATAGGTTTTCATTATGTGAATAACTTGAAAATCTTAGCTCAAACAGCTGCAAAACCTGTTTGCCCAGCACGGGGATATTGAATTCTATAAGATAAAGCCATAAATATGTATTTCTGAGTCTTCTATCAAAAGTTACAGCTGTCTTCATGAAGACCATTAAAATCGCTTTATTTCACCAGTTAGTGCGTTTCTCGCTATTACATGCATTTGAATGGAGTTCTCGCCCGACACAAAGTATAGGTTTTCATTATGTGAATAACTTGAAAGCCTGGGTGGATACGTGGTTATACTATAAAAGGAATCAGTAAAAGGAATCAGTAATAAAATCTTAGCTCAAACAGCTGCAAAACCAATTTTCCCAGCACGTAAATGCTGAATCCTATAAGATAAAGCCATAAATATGTGTGTGTGAGTCTTCTATCAAAAGTTACAGCTGTCTTCATGAAGTTGAGGAGAAACGCTTTATTTCGCAAAAACAGTGCGTTTCTGATAGTTACATGCATTTAAATTTAGTTCTTGCCCGACACAAAGTATAGGTTTTAATTTGTGAATAACTTGAAAGCCTGGGTGGATACGTGGTTATACTATAAAAGGAATCAGTAAAAGGAATCAGTAAAAGGAATCAGTAATAAAAAAAAAACACTGGTTCATATTTCAATTAAATATGAACAGGTTCCTTAAATGTACGCAGTTCAGATCTGATTTAATTTAATTTCCTTCACACAGCACATTCGTCCAGGCTGACAGGTAAACATAGAATTAATCTCAGGTAACATGACTCATAGTCGAGATTCAGTAAGAAAGATTGCTAGCTCTAATATTATTACCACACAATCCAAGGACACACCAACAGCTCAGATTTCTAGAACTATTTAAACAAATGTCCTCTGAATATTCAATTCAGGTTCACAGTGGGAGGGTGGGGGGGGGGGGGGGGGGGTCGTGGAATTTTTTAAATAAAGTCTGCAACACAGAAAGAGCTGTGATCATGCTATTTATTACTGCACACAGGAGAGCCAACACACATCAAACATTACAGTTCAGTCATGTCAGCGCTGCCACAGAAGTGGTGCTCCTGCATTCCAAGGAAGAGCGAGGAAGTTACAAACTGATCCTACCACACTTCACGTGTCTCGCTATGAAACATAAAGGATCAATGGTTATGCTGTTTTGTGCCCTTGGCCTTATCAGCACCTGTAAAGGGAGTTGTTTTCTCAAACTGCTGACGCTGAAGTAAGTTCATCTAGCTTTAGAAACTTTCACTGAACAGTCTATAACAGTGTCACAACTTCATATAAATAGCTGTAACGTTTGATTTCTATCAAACGTTACAGCTATTTATAGCTGTCGGACACACATATTTATGGCTTTATCTTATAGACTTCAAAATCCCCGTGCTGGGCAAACAGGTTTTGCAGCTGTGTGAGCTAAGATTTTCAGCCGGAAAAGGGTGGAGTGCCCACTCCAGGTCGGGGATGAGTTCCTGCCCCAAGTGGAGGAGTTCAAGTATCTCGGGGTCTTGTTCGCGAGTGAGCCGGAGATCGACAGACGGATTGGGGCTGCAGCTGCAGTAATGCAGACGCTGCACCGGTCCGTCGTGGTGAAGAGGGAGCTGAGTGTAAAAGCGAAGCTCTCAATTTACCGGTCGATCTACGTCCCTACCCTCACCTATGGCCACGAGCTGTGGGTAGTGACCGAAAGAACGAGATCACGGATACAAGCGGCAGAAATGAGCTTCCTCCGAAGGGTGGCTGGCCTCCCCCGTAGAGATAGGGTGAGAAGTTCAGCCATCCGGGAGGGGCTCAGAGTAGAGCAGCTGCTGCTCCACATCGAAAGGAGCCAGCTGAGGTGGTTCGGGCATCTGACAAGGATGCCCCTTGGGCGCCTCCTGGGTGAGGTGTTCCAGGCATGTCCCACCGGAAGGAGGCCCCGGGGCAGACCCAGGACACACTGGAGAGATTATATCTCTCGGCTGGCCTGGGAACGCCTTGGTATTCCCCCGGATAAGCTGGAGGAGGTGGCTGGGGAGAGGGAGGTCTGGGCCTCTTTGCTTAGGCTGCTGCCCCCGCGACCCGGCATCGGATAAAGCGGATGAAAATGGATGGATGGATGGATGGATGGATGGATGGATGGATGGATGGATGGATGGATGGATGGATGGATGGATGGATGGATGGCTTTATCTTATAGACTTCAATATCCCCGTGCTGGGCAAACAGGTTTTGCAGCTGTGTGAGCTAAGATTTTCAAGTTATTCACATAATGAAAACCTATACTTTGTTTCGTGCGAGTTCCCCATTCAAATGAATTGAAATCGCCAGAAACGCACTGTCTTGACTAAATAAAGCGTTTTTGTACAACTTACTATAAATAGCTGTAACTTTTGATAGACGACTCAGACACACATGTTTATGGCTTTATCTTATAGAATTCAATATCTTCGTGCTGGGCAAACATGTTTTGCAGCTGTTTGAGCTAAGATTTTCCAGTTATTCACATAATAAAAACTTATACTTTGTTTCGGGCGAGAACTCCATTCAAATGCATGTAATAGTCAGAAACGCACTGTCTCGGCGAACTAAAGTGTTTTTGTACAGCTTCATGAAGTTAGCTGTAAATTTTGATAGAAGGCTCAGACACACATATTTATGGCTTTATCTTATAGAATTCAATATCCCCGTGCTGGGCAAACAGGTTTTGCAGCTGTTTGAGCTAAGATTTTCAAGTTATTCACATAATGAAAACTTATACTTTGTTTCGGCGAGTTCCCCATTCAAATGATTTGAAATCGCCAGAAACGCACTGTCTTGACAAAATGAAGCGTTTTTGTACAACTTCATATAAATAGCTATAACTTTTGATAGACGACTCAGACTCACATATTTATGGCTTTATCTTATACAATTCAATATCCCCGTGCTGGGCAAACAGGTTTTGCAGCTGTTTGAGCTAAGATTTTCAAGTTAATCACATAATGAAAACTTATACTTTGTTTCGGCGAGTTCCCCATTCAAATGATTTGAAATCGCCAGAAACGCACTGTCTTGACGAAAGAAAGCGTTTTTGTACAACTTCATATAAATACAGTAGCTGTAACTGTTGATAGACGACTCAGACTCACATATTTATGGATTTATCTTATAGAATTCAATATCCCCGTGCTGGGCAAACAGGTTTTGCAGCTGTTTGAGCTCAGATTTTCAAGTTATTCACATAATGAAAACCTATACTTTGTTTCGTGCGAGAACTCCATTCAAATGAATTGAAATCGCCAGAAACGCACTGTCTTGACGAAATAAAGCGTTTTTGTACAACTTCATATAAATAGCTGTAATTTTTGATAGAAGACTCAGAAACACATATTTATGGCTTTGCCTTATAGAATACAGCATCTGCGTGCTGGACAAATTGGTTATGCAGCTGTTTGAGCTAAGATGTTAAAGTTATTCCCATAATGAAAACTTATACTTTGTTTTGGCGAGTTCCCCATTCAAATGCATGTAATAGTCAGAAACGCACTGTCTTGACGAAATAAAGGGTTTTTGTACAACTTCATATAAATAGCTGTAACTTTTGATAGACGACTCAGACTCACATATTTATGGCTTTATCTTATAGAATTCAATATCCCCGTGCTGGGCAAACAGGTTTTGCAGCTGTTTGAGCTAAGATTTTCAAGTTAATCACATAATGAAAACTTATACTTTGTTTCGGGCGAGTTCCCCATTCAAATGAATTGAAATCGCCAGAAACGCACTGTCTTGACGAAATAAAGCATTTTTGTACAACTTCATATAAATAGCTGTCATGAACCGACGTTCCACGCACAAGCTGGACCCAGGAGCAGAACACACACACAGCGGTACGAGAGAACAAAAAATAAACTTTATTATAACTGAGGGTGTCCCGGGAGGGTAGAAGGGAAAAAAACGCACGGAACCAGAAAAACCGAGGGACCGGGAGGTGAATCACGCAGGAACGCCGAGAGCGGGACTGTGGGAGGGTGAAACAGAAAAAGGAAAAAAGGATTATTGGGGTGCGGGGAAAACAGCAGCATACGAGGGGAAGTAGAGTACGCGTCTTTCGATGATAGCGGGGCCGAGGGATCTGGAGGGAGGGGTGAGGGTGCGTGGGGAGAAGCTTCAGAAAGGTCGAGGCGGCTGGGGCTGATTGTGATCCAAATTCCGGACAGGCAGGTGGACAGGCTGGTGGCTCAAACACGCCGAGCTGTGATCGCTGAAGGACGACTACGGACTGGCGTGGAGCAGCAGGCTGGGCAGGATTAAATAGTCCACCTGGTGATCGCCCAGGATGGGATGCAGGTGTGGAGTTAGCAGCCACGCCCACGGGAGTGGGCATCCCATCCGCACCTCGGACGCCGGGCCGTGGACCATGACAATAGCTGTAACTTTTGATAGACGACTCAGACTCACATATTTATGGATTTATCTTATAGAATTCAATATCCCCGTGCTGGGCAAACAGGTTTTGCAGCTGTTTGAGCTAAGATTTTCAAGTTATTCACATAATGAAAACCTATACTTTGTTTCGTGCGAGAACTCCATTCAAATGCATGTAATAGTCAGAAACGCACTGTCTTGACGAAATAAAGCGTTTTTGTACAGCTTCGGGCGATTTCCCCATGAAATAAAGTCTTTTTGTACAACTTCATATAAATAGCTGTAACTTTTGATAGAAGACTCAGACACACATATTTATGGCTTTATCTTATAGAACTCAATATCCTCGTGCTGGGCAAACAGGTTTTAAAGCTGTGTGAGCTAAGATTTTCAAGTTATTCACATAATGAAAACCTATACTTTTGTTTCGGGCGAATTCCCCATTCAAATGCATATAACAGTGAGAAACGCACTGTCTTGGCGAAAGAAAGCGTTTTTCATCAACTTCATATAAATAGCTGTAATTTTTGATAGAAGACTCAGACACACATGTTTATGGCTTTATCTTATAGACTTCAATATCCCCGTGCTGGGCAAACAGGTTTTAAAACTGTTTGAGCTAAGATTTTCAAGTTATTCACATAATGAAAACCTATACTTTGTTTCGTGCGAGAACTCCATTCAAAGGCATGTATTAGTCAGAAACGCACTGTCTTGACGAAATAAAGTCTTTTTGTACAACTTCATATAAATAGCTGTAACTTTTGATAGAAGACTAAGACACCCATATTTATGGCTTTGCCTTATAGAATACAGCATCTGCGTGCGGGGCAAATTGGTTATGCAGCCATTTGAGCTAAGATTTTAAAGTTATTCCCATAATGAAAACCTACACTTTTTTTCGGGCGATTTCCCCATTCAAATGCATGTAATCGTAAGAAACGCACTGTCTTGACGAAATATCCACCGGATTCCAGCCAGAGTGGATTCTGGAGTCTTCCACGCTCCTGTTAGTGATCCTCCATCTGGATGGATGATAACAACCTTCTGAACAGTCTAGCAGGAGATGGCCCATATCTATGGGACTGATTTGTGCTAATAACGTCCATTGTATGGACTTATAACGGCCTAAGCGGGTGAATAAAGTCACCCAGTAGCTAGCTGTGCCATTACCCAGCATACACCACTCCCTCCGTAAATGCAATAAACGATACAAAAGTATCGTTCTACCTGTTTTTCAGGTAGTTGTTTACATTACATAATTTATTGTGTTCTGTATACATCACTACAATGTGATTTGGAAAATGTCTAAATATACCGACAACAGGCACTTCTGCAGCAATCTCCTCAATCGGAGGACCCTTCACGTCAATTCCCGACGCGAGAGGGGTACCCTGCGCGTCCATAAGTGAAGCAGAGGGAGCCTGACCATGCGTCACACGTTTGACGAGTTGGGAGTGAGAACGTGTTGGATGTCCAGATATACTTTAATGGAAGTTAACAGCAGCTCAACAGTACAGCAGTAGGCATACTTAACGAATGTGGGAGGGGTGGACAGACGTGTGGTTCTGAATAACAAGAAACAAGGAGAAACAATTTTCACATGTAAATATAACAATCGTCACTTCCCAACATCATGCCAATATAATGAACTGTAACACAAATAATCAGCTGAATGCTCTGACATAAGAAAGTCCCACAATCCAATTTGAACAAGCAGGAAACAAGAATATCTGCATATCTCAGGCAACAGAAAAGACCTAATGCCCCCAAATTAGGAAAGGTCAGCAATTATATGGTCTTCAGTGCCCTCTAGTGGCTAAATAACCCAACTGCAGTGCACAGATACAACCCGCAACAAATGCTACGGTGGTAAGTCACACGCCTCTACCCATCTCGATAAATCTCCTAGCATAAACCCCTTGTAATTAACATCAAAGTACAACCCGTGCTATAAGTAGAAATGGACTCGTAGAACTGGAGGGATTTTGACTCACATTTGCACAGCAACGCACACGTTTGTCCACCCGTCCCACATTCGTTAAGTATGCCTACTGCTGTACTGTTGAGCTGCTGTTAACTTCCATTAAAGTATATCCGGACATCACTCTCTGTGCCCCACTCTCTGACTGGAGTTTAAGTCCTGAGGGAGCTATCATCCCAGCATCCTAGAGATAACTCTCTAACTGTCATGGTCCCTGTGCCCTGCTGGTCAATCCTCTATTGGGCAATATGTTTGTGGTTTGTTTGCTCTCTCGCCCTCTCTCTCTCACTCTCTCTCTCTCTCTCGCCACGGCGATGCTCACTGCGGGCTCCCGCTGCTGGCCCACACACCTGCTCATCACCACACCGGCCGCTGATCCCAGCTGATTACTGCACTACTTAGATGGCGAGTCTGCACTAGTCTTCGCTGGATCGTTGAGCTATCAGTGTCAGTTAGACTTGTGTTTCGGCTAACCTTCACCTTGAGAATTTCTTATTATTATCCTGCTAACCCGACGTTTTTTGTGTAGGTCGTTTTTGGAACCCGATGCGGAGAGGAGTGATTGAAGGGGGAACTTTTTGTACAGGAAGTGTGGAACACCCTTCTCCCAACCCTGTTTCCCACGGACCCTGGCGACCCGGACCCGTTTCCCCTGCACGTTGTATATAGCCACTTGGTGTATGTGTTCACTGTAAATAAACGCACTGTCCTTCGCTTAAAGGAAAACCCTGGCCTGCGCCTGAGTCTCTTTCGGAACCCCTAACAGAACGATCCAGCCATTATGGACTCAGCAGGACAGGACCCCGTGGGCCGGGCTCTGGCCGCCCAGGAAGCCGCGCTGGTCCGCCATGAACAAATGCTCGGGCAGCTACGGCAGGATGTCGCCGCATTGACCCTGGCGGTGGCGCAGTTAGTACCGCTGGGGGGAAATGCGCAACCAGGGAATCCCCAGCCGCCCAGCCCGGCTCCCCAGGCGGCACCGCCCGCCATAGCGTCAGGTAGCTCACCGCGGGTCGGTACGCCGTCTGACGGACCTTTACCCACACCGGAACCATTCTCGGGTGAGTCTGACAAATGCGCCGGATTTTTGGCTCAGGTGTCTCTGACGTTTCGCGAGCTGCAGCGTTTTCATAGCAACGATGGGGCGAAGATCACTTATTTAGTTCAACTTCTGAGGGGCCGTGCACTAAAGTGGGCCCAGGTTGTGTTAAACTCTGATCCTGTCATCACCTACGCTGACTTTCTCTCCAAATTTAAGAATGTGTTTAACCCAGGCACCGGGGCAGAGGCCGCTGCTCTCCGTCTCCTCAACTTCAAACAAGGTAGGAGAAGCATGTCTGAATACGCTATCGACTTCTGGATTCTGGCAGAAGAGGCAGGGTGGAATCAGGAGGCGCTACGGAGTACGTTGCTGAACAATATCAGAGAAGAATTAAGGGACGAGCTAATCATGCGTGATCTCCCTGCCTCCTTTAATGAGCTAATGTCCCTGTGCATTAAGGTGGATGAGCGGTTACGGGCTCGCCGGTCGCAGCGGAACTACAACCTCCATGAGGCTGCGGGAGTCTCTGGCACCGGCGCCATGGCGGATGCCGGCCCCTCCCGGACTCACGAGAGCGGGGACGGAGAGGAACCCATGCAGCTGGGCGGCTCCCATCTCACCGCGGCGGAGCGTCAGCGCCGGATTACCGCCGGTGAGTGCCTCTATTGTGGTCACAGGGGACATGTTGTGGCTACCTGCCCTTCGCGGGCAAAAGGGCGCGCCCGCCAGTGATGGTAGGAGTACTGGTGGGCGAGCTGAGCCAGGAAGAAGCTCCTCCCCGTTTAACACTACCGGCCACGCTTTCCATTCACTCTAAGAGCCGCTCCCTATCGGTGTTAATCGACTCTGGGGCGGAACAAAACTTTATTGACTGTCAGTTAGCCCGGCAACTTGGGTTACTATTGGAGCCCCTGCCTCATGCATTACGCGTTACGGCATTGTCAGGTCAACGCCTTCCAGACATCACTCTGGTGACGGAGCCTGTCGAGCTCACCCTCTCTGGCAATCATTCTGAAGAAATCTGTTTTTTGGTGTTTAAAGCAACTCGCACTCCACTAGTTCTCGGCCATCCTTGGCTACAACAGCACAACCCTCACATAGATTGGCTAAAGGGGCGTGTCACTGGGTGGGGGGAGGACTGCCACATGACCTGCCTTAAAGCAGCCTCGCCTCCAAGCATTGAAACGCCCTCTTCTGGGGTATTGAAATCAGCTGATTTAACTAATGTGCCCTCTGTTTATCACGACCTAGCTGAGGTGTTTCAAAAGGCCCGCGCCCAGTCACTCCCTCCGCATAGACCCTATGACTGTGCTATCGAACTGCTCCCGGGAGCTCCTTTACCCACCAGTCGGCTATATAGCATCTCACTTCCAGAACGAGACGCTATGGACAAGTACATCACGGAATCCCTGGCTGCCGGCCTCATTCGGGCCTCCACCTCTCCAGTCGCGGCAGGCTTCTTCTTTGTCGAAAAGAAGGATAAAACCCTCCGGCCATGCATTGACTATCGCGGATTAAACAACATCACAGTAAAAAATAAATACCCTCTGCCGCTCCTCAGTTCGGCCTTCGAGCTCCTCCAGGGGGTTACTGTTTTCACCAAACTGGATTTGCGAAACGCATACCATCTGGTTCGCATCCGTGAGGGCGATGAGTGGAAGACCGCCTTCAACACCCACCTCGGCCACTTCGAGTACCTTGTCATGCCCTTTGGTCTCACTAACGCCCCTGCGGTGTTCCAAGCCCTGGTGAACGACGTGCTCAGAGACTTCATTAACCATTTTGTTTTTGTCTATCTAGATGACATCCTGATCTTTTCCAGAAACCAATCCGAGCACGAGACCCATGTCAGACAGGTCCTGCAACGACTCCTCGAAAACCGATTGTTCGTCAAAGGAGAAAAGTGTGAGTTCCACGTCTCCACCGTTGCATTCCTGGGGTACATAATCGACCAAGGAAACCTCCGCCCGGACCCTGTGAAGGTAAAAGCCGTTGTTGAGTGGCCGGAACCTCCTAATAGGCACCAACTGCAACGTTTCCTTGGGTTTGCCAACTTTTACCGGCGGTTCATTCGGGACTTCAGCCGAGTTGCCTTGCCGCTGACCCAGCTAACCTCTCCCAAGCTTCCTTTTCAGTTGAACAAAGAAGCTCAGGCAGCTTTCCAAGAACTGAAGAAACGATTCGCCTCAGCCCCCATCCTGATCCAACCCGACCTCACGCAGCCGTTTGTGGTCGAGGTCGACGCGTCCGACTCAGGGGTTGGAGCGGTTCTGTCGCAACGGAAGGACGGTAAGCTCCACCCTTGTGCCTTCTTCTCCCGCCGTCTGTCCCCTGCAGAGAGAAACTATGATGTCGGGGATCGGGAACTGCTGGCGATAAAACTAGCCCTGGAGGAGTGGCGGCACTGGTTGGAGGGCACGGCTCAGCCTTTCCTCGTCTGGACAGACCACAAGAACCTGGCATACCTACAATCAGCTAAGAGGCTCAACGCTCGACAGGCCAGGTGGGCCCTGTTTTTCACCCGTTTCCACTTCTCCATCTCTTACAGACCCGGTTCCCGGAATGTCAAACCCGATGCCCTGTCCCGTCAGTTCTCAGTCTCGGAGGACACCACTGAGCCCGCTCCCGTTCTCCCCGCCACCTGTGTCGTGGGCGCCATCTCCTGGGGGATCGAAGCAGCCATTCGGGAGGCTCAGGTGTCGGAACCGGATCCGGGAGGTGGGCCAGCCCAATGGCTCTACGTCCCTCAATCAGTACGTTCTCAAGTACTTCAATGGGCCCACACTGCCCGCTTTACGTGCCACCCAGGGGACCACCGCACTATCAACTTCCTCCAGCGCTACTTCTGGTGGCCCTCTCTGACTAAAGACGCTCGGGAGTACGTCTCCGCCTGCGCGACCTGTGCCCGGAATAAACCATCTCATCAGCCGCCCGCTGGACAGCTCAATCCCCTGCCGACTCCGTCCAGGCCGTGGTCCCATATAGCTTTGGACTTTGTAACCGGACTGCCGCAATCAGCAGGCAACACTGTCATACTTACCATCGTAGACCGTTTTTCTAAAGCTGCCCACTTCATAGCTCTACCCAAGCTTCCCACGGCCATGGAGACCGCACGACTGCTTACCCGTCATGTGTTTCGTTTGCATGGGATCCCGGAAGACATTGTGTCTGACAGAGGCCCCCAGTTCACGTCTGGCGTCTGGAAGGAATTCTGCTCCTCATTAGGAGCAAAGGTCAGTCTGACCTCCGGTTACCATCCCCAAAGCAACGGTCAGTGTGAGCGAGCTAACCAGGAGCTCGAGGCAATGTTGCGGTGCACAGCGTCCTCCAACCAGTCCATCTGGAGTGATGAACTACCCTGGATTGAGTACGCCCATAACAGTCTGACTTCCTCCGCCACTGGTCTGTCTCCCTTCGAGGTCTCACTGGGTTTCCAGCCACCTCTCTTCCCCTCTGTCGAGGGTGAGTATTCTGTACCATCTGTCCAGGCCCATCTACGTAGGTGCCGACGAGCTTGGCGGGCCGCACGGACGGCGTTGCTGTGCACAAAGGACCGAACCAAACAGACCGCAGATCGCCGCCGCACACCAGCTCCAGCATACAGCGTGGGACAAAAGGTATGGCTGTCCACGTGCTTTGTTCCTCTCAGGACTGAGTCCAAGAAGCTCAACCCAAACTTCATTGGTCCTTTTGAGGTTTCGGCACTGATCAACCCCGTCTCTGTGAAACTCCGGCTGCCGCGCAACATGAGGATTCACAATGTGTTCCACGTCTCCCAAATCAAACCTGTCCGGAATAGCCCTCTGTGCCCTCCTTCCGGGCCCCCTCCGCCCGCCCGGCTTGTGGACGGCTATTCCATCACGCGGATTATGGACTCTCGCCGCCGCGGGCATGGCTTCCAGTAACTTGTGGACTGGGAGGGCTATGGCATTGAGGAGCGGTCCTGGGTTCCGCGGGCCGCTGTCCTGGACAAGCGTATGCTGCGGGCCTTCCATCTGTCTCATCCTGGTAAGCCTGGTGGGTCGCCGGGGGGCTCCCGTTGAGGGGGGGGTACTGTCATGGTCCCTGTGCCCTGCTGGTCAATCCTCTATTGGGCAATATGTTTGTGGTTTGTTTGCTCTCTCACTCTCTCTCTCTCTCTCGCCACGGCGATGCTCACTGCGGGCTCCCGCTGCTGGCCCACACACCTGCTCATCACCACACCGGCCGCTGATCCCAGCTGATTACTGCACTACTTAGATGGCGAGTCTGCACTAGTCTTCGCTGGATCGTTGAGCTATCAGTGTCAGTTAGACTTGTGTTTCGGCTAACCTTCACCTTGAGAATTTCTTATTATTATCCTGCTAACCCGACGTTTTTTGTGTAGGTCGTTTTTGGAACCCGATGCGGAGAGGAGTGATTGAAGGGGGAACTTTTTGTACAGGAAGTGTGGAACACCCTTCTCCCAACCCTGTTTCCCACGGACCCTGGCGACCCGGACCCGTTTCCCCTGCACGTTGTATATAGCCACTTGGTGTATGTGTTCACTGTAAATAAACGCACTGTCCTTCGCTTAAAGGAAAACCCTGGCCTGCGCCTGAGTCTCTTTCGGAACCCCTAACACTAACAGAGTCTTCTATCAAAAGTTACAGCTATTTATATGAAGTTGTACAAAAACGCTTTATTTCGTCAAGACAGTGCGTTTCTTACGATTACATGCATTTGAATGGGCAACTCGCCCGAAACAAAGTATAGGTTTTCATTATGTGAATAACTTTAAAATCTTAGCTCAAAAACACTTGTAGCCACACTGAGCCAGCCAAACAGGCACAGGGACCATGACAGAATCCTTTAGAAAATGATGGAAATCATGAAATAGATGTTCACTATTACACCTTCTACATTGAATCAAATATTTTGCAAAAAAATTTTAAAAACAAAAAAAACATTTCAGAACACATATCTGATCAAAAATAACAAAATATTGAAAGCATTTTCTTTAAGCATTTCCTTGCTCTTGCTCTTGACGAAGGCATTCACACTTTTCTCCTCTCCTCCTCTTGTGTTTTTTGTATTACTTTTCCCTGGAACATTCTCACAGTCTGTTCTCTAAAACCTAAAAGAGGAATTATGGATTGGATCAACTGGTCCCTAAATGCAATTGACACCCCTTTCTCAACGAGAAGTTTGGGCTTGGGTGAGCCTGAGTGCTGAAGATATCTAACCATGGTAACAGGGATCTGGCTGATCGGAGCTGGCTTGGCCCTGACTTATCGAAGAATTAAGAAAGCAGAACCGGCTGTTCAAATCCCCACAAGGCTGCCCGCTGGGATTGGAATGATGGGAGAGGTGTGAGTTTCTCAAAATGGGCTCACTGAGTCAGGATAAGATCTTGGAGAGGCTACGGCTGCTGTGAATACTCAGAATAAGATCTCTGACTGCAGACTGGATACATCACGGAAGGGCTAGCTCAGAATAACATCTCTGGGCGCAAATTGGATGACATCTCGGGGAGGCACACTGCCGTGAGTTCTCAGAAATCGGCTCCTTGAGCACAAGAAATGACAACATCACAGAGTGCGAGTATGCCGAAGCTCGCGGCTCTCCAAAGGGAGATTGCGATACCAGTGTTGGACTGTAGAACTGCTTTGAAATTCATATGAGCTGTTCGCACTAAAGTAAAAACCACCATCACTTCATGCGGATACCCCCTTTGGCACCAGCTGCGGTCTCAAGGCTGGAGCTGAACAACAACACCCTGATAACGACTGTGTTTAGTCTGTTCCTTCACATTCCATGCAAGGCCACCTGGGTTGGCTGGAAGACTGTTTACTTAGCCTAGCAGGGCGAAGGACACTGTCTCAGCTGAACTCTGGACACGCACACACATACATATACACTGATATGCACACACTCATCCCCCCTCCCTTTCCAAATGCCTTCGATGCTTATTCCCTTCCGATGCTGCACCCTTTACCCACCCCTGTTGCTTGTCATGTGTTTCTTTGGTGTATTAAGAGTTTTTCATGTGCTATGTGCAGAGGTGTTTTTTTTTCTCCTTATCTTTCCTCGTGTGGTGCATTTTCCATTGTTATACCTCTCTGACCTGTCTTGCCCATGTGATGTTTTGCGTAATGTATGTATGGTCGGAAGGGTAAGATGGCGCTGGCACGGCTGGCAGCCTTAACTCAATTTCCCTCGGGATGAATAAAGTATTATCAATCAATCAATAGGATAAAATGACAGCTCTGTTGTCAATCAAACAGAAACTGAGACAGGCAGAAGAATAAACAGACAGAAAGACAACCATATCAAAGACAGATGCACATGCACATGAAAAGACTAAAGTGAGACAAAGATTATATGTTCATACTCAACAGTGTAAATAAACTTCTGAAGTGCTGTTAAACAATTGGATTTTAATCCTGAAGAACAATCACTTCTTGTCAAATTGATGTCTTAAAACATCAATTTGACTGACGCAGCTAAATTTGGAAATATTAAAACCTTAAAAAGTTAATATTCAATGCTCACTTTGAATCAGCAGAGAGACCAATACAAAAGATAAAACCACAAACTCATACAGCATAATGTGTTCACACCCTGCCAAAGACGTAAGTGTTACCTAAGGCAAAATCAAACATCTCCTTGAACAACTGGTATGAAACATGCAGTGGCAGCCTAATGCAGTTAACACACGTGTTGGCAAGAGGGAAAATTGGTGTAGAAGAGAAGTCGTCATCTCCTCTATGAATGAACTCAATCAAGGGTGCTGGGGAAAAGCCAATAGGTGGCACCGCAGTTGCTCCAGTTGCAAAGGCCAATAGCTTCTCTAACTTGGAATGTCCTTCTTCTTCTGCATAAAACAGAGAAGGAAATAAATGTTATAAGGTAACTTCATATTAGATTATTTTGCCAGAATAATTTGTCAGTGAGTATTAATCTAAAGCAAGAATCTTTGAAAGACTGTTATTGTAATGACTATAGAACACGCTTTTCATCCTTCAACAGCTTCAAAAACTATGTAAAAATGTTACTACAACCAAGAGGGTAATTAAGAAGCAGCAGAAGCTGTGGTGTTATTGTTATACAAGTATGTTATTTAAAGTAAAGTTTTCAGAAATGCAGAACTATAAATCGCTATATCTGTTTATTGTACACTAAAGTGCCAATTACCTTCTGTAGCTTGAAGATAGTCCCTCCAGAATGTAACAACCATCTCCTCAGCAGCTCTTCTGTTGCTTCCTTCTGGAGATAGATGAATGTTGAAAATGATGAATGTTAATAGATGAATGTTAATAATTATGCAATTTCAGGTTTCTAAGTTAACTGCATATAATCAATTTGGCAATTTGAATTGTATTAGGTTATTAAACTGGCCATTTTGATTAATAGGTAAGATTTCTATCACTATTTTAATTAATCTGAAAAACACAGAATACCCAAATACCTTTGAATAGGACCCTGTGGATGACCTGAAATATGACAATGTCATGTACCAGCAGATCCCTGTCTCTTACTCTATGTTCACACTGCACCGGAGAAGACAAACGAGAAAGCATGGTGGGGGAAACTGGAGACAGCGAGTCAATGGACAGAAACTGAGGTTTTGGACTTGATTAGCGTATGGGGAGACAATTCTTCTTCAACTTGGAACTCTTCGACTTTTTCAAAGAGTACCGAATCAGCTATGTCTTCCAGGGTGGATTTGCTGAATTTCCAACTAGAAAAGAAAATACTGTTGGTGACAGAAAGTTAGGTGGTGGACCACCATGTACCAAGCTCACTGCAATGGCTCTGCCAGAGATGTAGTACCAGTACCCTCAGAGAGCTGCAAAGCAACAGAATAAAGGGAAAAGCAAAACTGTCAGTAATGTTGCCTGTAAAAATAAATATCAGTTAAAAAGTTTACACTATTACTGTAGCTTGCCTCCACCAGTGTGTGAATGTGAGAGTGAATGAATAGTGGTATCGTAAAGCGCTTTGGGTGCCTTGAAAAGCGCTATATAAATCCAATCCATTATTATTATTATTATTATTAATATTAGAAAAATAGGTAATTACCAGTACTGTCAAGAGCCAAGTTCTTGCAGTTTTCTTTCCCCTCAAACATGGCTGACCTGGCAATGGTGTCCATTGATAGTCTTCCCTCCTTGGCCCGCCTAAATCAACCCCTTCCTCATTTTTCCCCATATCATCTGAGATTTTCACACTGATCATCAAGTTGGGATCATAAGATATCCTTTGAAAACCACGCAAGGCTCCCTCCCACACAGCAGAGCGGGGAAAAAAGCGTCTGGACTTCTTTAAGTTGCTTAAAGATGTTTTCACCTCTCATCCGACAAGCTTCTTCAGTTCTAAGGGTCAAATGGTGGAGAGTCCCAGATTTAAACCCAGTGGGAGTATCCCCCCAAACCCTGGCTGATTGTGACCCACACTTGTTTTCACACCTTGCCTCATGTGAGTAGGTAGAGGATCATCAGGGTGTCCTTTTGTCCCTCTTTGGGGACTCTCCAAGCTCGCAATTATAGCTTGATTTAAATTGTCCTCATCTGAAGAATCGCCAGAAAAAGATACCATGAGAGTTAATTATGAAGTGATTATTTCAGAAAAAGTGCGGCAGAGGGTAAAGATCAATTTACCTCGAGATGTTTTGTACGGTAGAATGGGGGAAAAGAGCCTTCGCGGCAGATACACCAGGCCTACACATTTTCTCCAGGCAAGGCGCTGTACCACAGCCTCAAGTTCGCCTCCGTAAAGGGCAGAGCGAGGGGACAGAGGTTCGGGAGCGTCTTAGCTCTGCAGGAACTTTTTGACCTCCTCGTTTGATTTTTCATTTTGGTCTATTCGTGCTCCCTCATCACGACCGTGTGGACGCAGTAAGCATTTCTCCCGGAGCTCACATTGGTAGTAGTGATGGGAATTCCAGCTCTTTTTTAGAGAGCCATCTCTTTCGGCTCAACTCAATAAAAAGAGCCGGCTCTTTCGGCTCCCAACCAGCTCTTCAGGTTGTTTTGTTGCTTTAATTAATTTATTATCAACAACAATATAAAATTATGCACAAAAGGAATTACTAATGTTAAAAAAAAAAACGTGTTTTTATTTATAAATGTTTATATATACGGTGGCCCCTAGAGACAAAGCAGAGAGAGAAAGAGAGCCACAAGCCACAACACAATAAAATATAAATTAAAATATGCAAAAATAAAAGAAGATGCACTTTCTCTTTCACATAAGCCTGGGATGATTTTTTGGAGAGTGTTTTCCTGCCTGGAATTGCACACATAGGATTCACAGCATGTGTAAACTTTCTGAATTCTTTCTCATCTGCAACTACAAATAATTGTGGATGATTACTATACCTTTCTAATGTGACGATGTTGTCTCTTGTTGTTGTCCCTGGCTCTCTTTCTCTCTCTTTCCCTCCCGCTCTGTTCCTGTGCTACTGTGAGTTTACTACTGGCCGGAGTCAGAGGGCAGATCTCCTTGGACCTGTGGCACTTAGGACACCTGTGATAAAAGCATCCCAGAAACTCCCAGACCCACCTCTCTCCCTCTCTCTCCGAGTAACCGTCTACAAAGTATGGGCCTATTTTTTTTCTCTCTTTCCGCCTTTAACGTGTATGGAATAGGGATTTTAGCTTCCCACTCCAACCACTGAATGGACGCGTGTGAGTAAGCTTTGGACAGACGCCAGTAGTTTTCGGGGGAGGGGATGGCCATAGTGTTTTTGGGAAACACAGAAGTTATAGTGACGGGTCACAACCTCGTTTTGATTTTGTACCCGAGATCCTCAGTGCTGATGCTCCGCAGGCTGCTCCTCCTTCTCCTGCCACCCCTGCCGGTAATGATGCTGCACTTATCTTTGAATCGTTTACACTTTTTTAAATTTATTTATAGGGCTGATTCATACGTTCAACGAGGCAGAGAGCTTTATTAATACAACATCAGATTGTGACATATCCAGTTTTATGTAAATTATCTTAAAAATGTAATTGAACAAATTTTTTTAAATTTATAGGATCGGTTCATCCCGGTCAATTACCTCCGAGTCTCCTGACGTGCAGCCCGCAAGGTTTGGGTGTAATAGGAGGGAGAGCTAGGGATGCTTCAACTCCCTCTGTTGGGTACCATAAGCGTGAAAGAAAAAAAACAGAGAATGTATTCTTTTTTTAAGCGCGAATTGATCAAACCTTTCTACAACACGTTATACCACTCCAGATCGGGAGGGGCAATATAGCATGGATCGGTTGAATGACTACGTCATATCCTGTGTATTTAAAAAAAGAAAAAACTCAATTCGATTTACCTTCCTCCTCCTCTGCCGGATTGTCTATAGTGGTGACCCAGCTAGATATATTCCTGATTCCCTTTGTCAAGAAATAAAAAAGAAAAAGAAAAAGAAAAGAAAAACACAACAAAAAGCGACAATGTAGTACACGATAATACCGCTCAAGGTCGGAAGGAGCGCTAGAGCCAGGATCGGATGAATTACATGTCATATCCTTGTATTTAAAAAATGAAGGACCCTAAGAGCCTTCATCAGGAACTCAGTGGAGATGTGGTGGACAATACTAGAGGCCAACTTCAAGCCCATAGCACAAGTCACCATCAGGTGCGGGATCTACCAAGGGGATTCTCTGCCCCCACTACTGTTCTGCATAGGCCTAGACCCCCTCAATGAGATCATTGACAAGACTGGCTAAAGATACCGACTACGGAGATCTCTGTCCATAACAGTGCAGTCCTAGGAACAGCTAAGATACTGCGCAGGACCCTCAAGCTCCCAGGCTGCTAGACCCCCTGCAGGGCAATTTACACACATATATATATTGTATATATACAATTTCCAGATGGAAAAGGGAATAGTGAAGGGCAGCAGCAATGGTGTCTGATGGGACCTATTGGGTCGGTAGACATACTGCAGGGGATCCAGAGTGTCTGGAATGTTAGTGTCTGGAATAGGCCAGTACCACTCTGTAGCACCTGACAGTACTGTGTGACGCGGTCCAGCAGATCCAGAAGCGTGTGCTCATGATGACTCCTCCGACTACAACGGTGCACTTGGATAGGCCAAACCGGTCCCCCATTGTTATGCCAAAGGTTGTAAAGGTATTGCTGTACAATGGAGACCGAACACTGGAGACTCTTGCAATACTAGATGATGGCTCAGAATGAAGCATCATTTTACCACAAGCTGTTCAACGCTTGAACCCCTCAGTCTGAGACACTTACCGTGCAGACTGTCCACCAAGAGGTAGTGTAGCTTCGCAGTGCCTCAGTTTCCTTCCAAGTATCCTCCCCCGACAAATCTGGGGAGAAGTATCATATACACAAGGCATTCACCGCTGATGCTCTTGGTCTCTCAGAACATTCGCATCCAGTGAAGATTCTCCAGCGTCACTATAAACTACCTCTGCCTTTGGTAGACCATGTTCAACCTCTGCTGCTTATCGGCGCTGACATGCCTCATCTCCTGACACCCACAGAACCAGTTCATTTGGGTCCAACAGGGGGACCCATTGCTGTCTATACCAAGCTTGGTTGGTTGCTCCAAGGTCCTACCAGCATTGACCAGACCCCTGCATCCGAGCAGCAGTGCCTGTTCACAACAACAGTGCCAACCTGCGAGCCTTTCAGAAATGTTGAGCATCTTTGGCAGATTGATATGCTGCCTTATGTGAGCGAGAAGCAGGTAACTCAATCGACGCAAGATCAGCAAGCTCTAAAACCTACTCCAACACCAACCATCTGGGTCACTGTTGATGGGATACAGAGGTATGCCACACCACTGCTTTGTTGCGCCAACTCCACCACGCTTCAAATACAGACATCGACACACTGAGGAATGTCTACAAAACACTCACCTGTCAGTACGATTGTCTAGGTTATACAGTATAGTGCCATTCACCACACAAGCCAAGATTCTGTTACAGGATCTTTGGAAGGAACAGCTCGGCTGGGATGACCCAATCCAGCCACCCAGCCTTCGTGACAGATGGCTTGCCTGGGAACAGGAGATTCCTGATCTTATCCAGATGGAAATCCCTAGATGTTATGCACCAGTGTCTGCTGATTCATCTGCTTCAAGCAGAGATCAAAAGAAGTCTATGTTGCCTTTTTACTGGCTAGATCAGAAACAAAGAAACACATGAGGAGGAAACAGCAGGAGCTGTGTGAGGCTACTAAAGGCAGGGCTATAACATTTTTCTGTCATCATTTTATTATAGATAAAGTGCTGGAGTTGTTAGGTGTGGATAATTAAATTATAGTTTATTGCAATAGCAAGTTGTGCCTTGTTCTCAGATAGACAGCAAGTGGAGAGTGATATATGAAATGATGGGATGGAAGGAAGAAGAGAAGCAAAGAGCGAATCACAGGCAGAGCCTAAATTATTTCTCAGTTTTTTGTGTCCTTATGGTTCCAAGCGCTGTCACCAATCTTTGCATTTTGTTATTATCTCATGATACTTGTTTAATCAGCTACCATCTCTCCTATGGACTTTTTAATGTCTACAGTCTCAGATCAACACAGCCCTGCCCTCCAGCACTATTCACAGCAACCCCTCAACAGCAACATTGTACTGTGGCTGTAGCTCAGAGCTACGTCAGAGCAGGTCAGCCACTAATCAGAAGGTCGGTGGTTCGATCCCAGGCTGCCTCCTGGCTGCATGCCAAATATCCTTGGGCAAGATACTAACCCCATGTTTGCCTACTGGTGGTGGTCAGAGGGCCCAGTGGCGCCAGTGTCTGGCAGCCTCGCCTCTGTCAGTGCGCCCCAGGGCAGCTGTGGCTACAATGTAGCTTGCTATCGCCAGTGTGTGTGAATGGGTGAATGACTGAATGTAGTGTAAAGCACTTTGGGGTCCTTAAGGACTAGAAAAGCGCTATACAAATGCAGGCCATTTACCATGTACCCATCAGGTAAAACATCGGCTACGTTTGCTTTGCCGTGTTGCCCATATTAGATTCTTGATGAATGTGTGTTGTTGTTATTCAGCCTGGTTCAATATGCCCCTTTTTAACTTTGAGCACCCGCCCCTTTAAACCTCTCTGCACGGCCCTGTGCTATATCATAAACTATGATATAAATAGGGAGGTCCTATTAACATGTTTAGTTTTAAAGGACACCTTCCTGCCTTTAGTCTCCTTCATGAGCAGTATTAGTTTTCTTCTAACATCCAGAAGTCTGCACGATGTGTTTCATAGTTTGTAACAAACATTTGACAGGTAAACATAACATGACCAGCTGTGGCTACAACTGTAGCTTGCCTCCACCAGTGTGTGAATGTGAGAGTGAATGAATAGTGGCATTGTAAAGCGCTTTGGGTGCCTTGAAAAGCGCTATATAAATCCAATCCATTATTATTATTATTATGACCGAAAAAGCAAAAAAAAAAAGAGAGAGAGAGAGAGTGTGTTGACATAAGAAGAGAAAATGCTCTCAATTATGGAGACAGGCAAATGGTTCATTTATGTTTGATGTGTGTTTATTCCTCCCTAAATATCGTCGGTGAAGTTTGCCATGCACGTCAGATTTTCCTGCGCATTTTTATACCTCTGCCAACAGAGAGAGAAAAAAATCACATTCTAACAGACAGCTGGTGCTTAGAATACAGTTGAATAACTATTAAAAAACAGATGATATAATATTTCTGTCCAGGTTGCAGACTTCATGATGAGCATGCTGTTGCAAACTCTGCTCCTCTCGGTGGAAATGCGCCTTCTCTTTCCTCTTTGTATAAAAACATTTTAAAAGTCAGTTTAATCTCAAAATTCACTGTTAAATCCAAAACACACCAGATAAAGAAAAGCGAATAGTTCAGTCTAACACATGTGCCAGTGAACCATTAAACGTCTGTGAAACTATGCAGTTATGAAACGTAACTTTAACCTCAGCCAAACCGATTTGCTCAGTTGTAAATAAAACAGCGAAGTAAACGTGACCCGACAGACAGAACCTGAGTGAATGAAGTCCAGCGTTTAACCACTGAGAGCTAAAACTCAGCTGAGGTTTGAAAGCTGTGTGCTGGTGATTGGACATCAGCCGCTGATGAAGCTGTTCGCCTATAAAGTGCTCTGTAAGGAAACAAGCTCCAGCAGCTCTGCGCTCGGGGAAAACACTACATTTAATTATCTTGTGCAGAAAAATGCGCTGACATTGCTTTATATCGAGCACCGGTTGCCCAGTTAAACTGTGACTATCACCAGGTAACGTAGGCGTGTTTCTTGAATTAGCAGCAGGTGTTAAACAGCTGACAGATGAGGAGGATGCAGCATGCAGGTAAACTGAGGGTCTGTTGAGCTGATCGCTGGTTTCGTGAGAAAAATGTCAGCTCGTTCTTTATGTTACAGAAGCACAGAGACACAAGACCAGGCGGAAAGAGACGATCATTCGGTGAAAATGAGAATCTGCGAATGCAACATGTGGAACACGGAGAGTGGAATATGTAAACAAACCGGTTAACGTAACCCCCTGGGTGCACTCTGCATGCTAATTGTTAGCAGAGCTAGTGAAATCTCTGAAAACATCTGAGCACTTTTGCAAACATGTTCTATGTTGACAACCTGACCAGACGTATGGCGCGACATTCGCGGCTAAAACACTGTTAAAAGTGTAGTTGGTGACAGAAAAATGGGGTATTTTAAAACTACACCACCACCATTGCTGCCTGTGATTTGATCTGCATTCTGGGATACCTGGCTGCACAAGCCTACACAAGCAATCGATTATCTAGGATCGACCTGTTTTGACGTACTTTGCACGGCAACCAATCAAATGTTAGAGAAGCTGCATGGGCAGCGTTAACCCCGCCCCCTGAGTTTGATGGGTGAGGCTGACAGATAAAATTATTTCAAGATGAGAGCCAGGGAAAAGGGTAACACCACCTGGGTCTGGGTGCAGTTCCCCCCTCCAGGGGCAAGGGTACCTAGACCCGGTTTGTAGAGTACGCTTGGGGAGTGTGATCGTGTGTACAACGTCTCTTTATGTCTGTCTCCACGTTGGTTGAGTGTGGAGTAAGTGCATATGAGAGCATGAGGGTGGGAATGGATGTTTGTGTCTGTGTGTGCCTGTATGTCTGTGTCTATATGTCAGGTTGGGTATCAGACGCCACCTCGCTGGGGACATCTCAGGCCCTCCAAGGTTTGGAGGCCTATCTCCACCCACCACCACTTCCCCTGCCAGTGGCGGACTCCCTCAGGCGTCGGTGCGTTGGTGGTTCTTTGTGTCTGGGGGTGGGCGTCCGGGTACACACCAGCTCACTCCTTGGCGGCCACTTATCGGGGCCTGGAGCCTGGGGCTCGCTCGGGCCACTTCGGGGGTGGGGTGCCCCCGTCTCTCGGCCTGGGGCTCGGTCACTCAGGCACGGCTGGCTGCCGGCGGAGCTCCCCTGGCTTCTGCTCCGCGGCTGCTGAGTGAGCCCTCATCTGGGACTCTCCTCAGCTCTTACTGGGACAGTGGCGCGGCTGCCCCTCTGTTGGTCTTCCTTGGTCTCTTGTGTTCTGGGGGCCTCTAGATGTCTGGAGTTTTGATCTCCTCCATACCTGCTTCATACCCTGGAGGACGGGGCTGTGGCTCCCCACACTCCCTAGCAGATCGTTACATGGAGAAACCTTTGGAATGCAAGCATGCTGATCCACACAGGTATGCACACAGGTGTACACACGGGTATTCACAGACGTGGACTACAGCTTTCTTGGCTGCTGCCTCAAAGCACATTGTGCGCTGTCTATCTTGCGTGCTGCACAATATCGTTTATTATTTAGTATCTACTGATATCTACTGCTAGCTAGTTTATTGTGATGGTGCTGTTTTTTTTTTTATTATGTTGCTCTTTGTTGTTTGCTTTCTCTTCTGTTTTTTTTTCTCCATACAGGTGACCCAGGTGTTTTTTTTTCTTCCCCCCCTTCTCACCGTCTCTTCTCCCCTTTGGTTTTCTTTCTCTCCCTCTCTTTCTTTCATTCTTTCTCCCTGTCCTATCCCCCAGTCATGTCTGTCCCGTTTGTAGCAACTGTAAATAAAATAAATTCATAATTATAATAAAGGTCAATCAAATGGACCAATATGGCAAGGCCATGATGATCCACTTGGTAAAATAAATCCGCTTGGCATCTTTCTTGGCCTTAAGACAACAATTCTGATGGCTAAAGATCCAAACGGGACACAAAAAAAAAGATGAGAGCCAGGCCGAAATGAAATAAATAAATATATCATTAAATAATTAATTAAATGTGTCAATAATTAATTAAATGTGTCAATAATTAATTAAAATGTGAAATACATAAATAATTAATTAAATGTGTCAATAATTAATTGATTACATGTGTCATAACTATTTATTTAATTAATTAATTTCAATTTTAATTAATTATTGACACATTTAATTAATTATTTAATGGTGTATTTAATTAATTCATTATGGCAGTCCTGGCGTTCCATACTGATGTTGATTGCGATTTTAGTTCAATTATTGTCATTATTAAGCCTGTTTTTTGTGAGATGTTATAAGTGTGTAGTATGTGTGTATCCTAAATGTGTTTCAGGCGCCATAAATGCTAACATGAATATATACACCTTGCTAGCTTGGAAGTTGTGGTGGGTTGAGCTAACCCTCTTCCCCACTGTTTGTATTTGGTCATAGGAGCACTGTAAACCCGAATGTTCAAAGTAATTAAACAGATTAAGTAGTGTATACTCAAAGTCTTTAAAAGGTTCTGTTAACTTAAATATGTCAAGTTCGTATAACATGTTCTTCTTTTTGAGTAAATGAAACTAATAATATTTGATTGAATTGAACTATTTCTATATTAAGTAAGCATCACTTAAAATCATAACTTAAGCACAACGTAACACAGTTAAGTTAGGACATATAAGAATGGTAAAGTCCTGTTATTTTTGTTGTTTCAAGTAGGATTTAATAATAAACTTAATTTATGTAGCACATGCTAAAATACAATAAAATCTCAAAGTGTTTCACCAAATAAGTAAAATCAAATTGTCTTAAATGCATTAGTGGAAGACAAAATGTATTTATTTTAATATTCATTGTTTTATCAATGTGTCCTACATATATATTTTTAATTTTTTCCGTAAGTGTTGAGCAGCTGCAGGAATCAATTTTTATTCCGAGTTAATCTCTGATTCACCCTCCGAAGCGGAAGGCGGCGCTAATGAGCATTAATAGGAAACACAGAAGAAGTGAAGGTATATGGGCGGGAACAGCACCAAAGAGGCAACACGGACGACTGGAGAAAGTTGGACCTAAGGGCAGCAACTAGCATCACTGGACTTACAGTAAGTTTTCAATGTTGATATTAGTTTATTGTTAAAATACGAATATTTAGTTGTATTTTGGGTGCGTGTCGAAAAGAATAGCAGAAATGTCGGTCCGTGTTTTTTATGTGCTTTGCTGCTCTCCCCGAAGGAAACTTTGCGCTTGCAGAGCTAGCATTAAGTTGTTGTAATGAGGGTCGCAGGCTGTTTAAAAAGTTAGATACTACTTGTTCTAGAGGTGGCGCCTGGTCGCCTAGTATAAAACAAAGTATTTTAATCTCTCTAAATTTTTAAACCCCCTCTCATGACTCAGAATAGTTGGGTCCAAACAAGCCCGTTGTCCCTGCAGTTACACAACGGAGATGCCTGTCTGCAGTGAGAGTGCTTTCAAGCAGTTTTCTTGTTAGAAACGCTATATTTTAAACTATATGTTCAGGGTTAGGGTTGTGAAGGAGCTCTTGGACCTCTGGCCTGCTCTAAAAATGGAGTCTGAGGTAATATGGATCAGCTCTCTTTAAAATGAAAATTGTAATTCTTACTCATGTGGCAGCTTTTTGCTGCTTTATAAAGATGTGCGAGATTCTTCAAATTGAACTGTATTGTTCTTCTGCTGTAGTTGTTAGTGATGGGATTTCCGGCTCTTTTTAGAGATCCGGCTCTTTCGGTTCGCCTCACTAAAAAGAGCCGGCTCTTTCGGCTCCGAACCGGCTCTTCAGGTTGTTTTGTTGCTTTAATTAATTTATTATTAACAATAATATAAAATTATGCACAAAAGGAATTACTAACGTAAAAACAAGTGGTTTTATTTATATATGTTTATATATAAATATATGCGGTGGCCCCTAGAGACAAAACACGTACAAACTCCAAAACACATTTCTAGCATGAACTGAACTTCCAAAGCAGAGCTACTAGATCACTTAAATTACACAATTGAAAGCATGTGTGTATTGTTTGTATATTTATACACAGGCACTCATATATATATTCAAATAATTTAAAAAAAAGTTCATTTACCTGTTATTACCACACACCAAATCCGGTCGTTGGTACTTGCTGGCTTGTGTAGCCACAAGATAACAAAGGCTCAACACTGCGCCCAGCATCCTGGAGCACTTCTGTTGTCTTTTGTACGTGTTTTGAGTTTTTATGTGCTTCTGAGTTTTTATATGCTTCTGAGTTTTTACGTGCTTCGGAGTTTGTACGTGTTTTTACGTGTTTTTGGAGTTTTTACGTGTTTTGGAGTTTGTACGTGTTTGTACGTGTTTTGGAGTTTGTACATGCTTCAGAGTTCGTACGTGATTTGAAGTTTGTATGTGCTTTGTCTCTAGGGGCCACCGTAAATATACTTTTATTTATTCACTCCACATAAAATGTAATAAATAAATCATATAATACAAAAATCAACTATTCACATTTCAAGTTTTAACTATTTAAATTTTCAGCTTTTTCCTTTCACAAATTTAAAGTGAAAAGAACACAAAACACTGCAAACCACAACACAATTAAATATAAATTATAATATGAAAACTAAAAGAACATGCATATTCTCTGTCATATGGACCTGCATGAATAAACTTTCTCAATCCTTTATCATCTGCAACCGAAAATAGTTGTGGATGATTACTATACCTTTCTAATGTTGTTGTCCCTGCCTCTCTTTCTCTCTCTCTGGCTCTGTTCCTGTGCTACTGAGTGTAACTACCGCCCCTCCCCCCTCTGCCCAGCGTAAAGCACAAGGCTCGCGTGCAGAGTGAAGCGGAAAAAAGTGCGAGAGAGAGGCTGAGAGAAAGAAAAAAAAAAAAAAAAACCCACGTGACGGCTCGCGATAAGGAGCCGGCTCGCGTCGTTCACGTCAAAGAGCCGGCTCTAAGAGCCATTTCGTTCGCGAACGACCCATCACTAGTAGTTGTATGCAGAGTTTCAGCGGATTACAAATCAGAACCTGCCCAATACATTCTACGCTGAACTTGACCGCCATCTTCCTCGACTGATGACCTTATTCAGCCAGGGCATCAAAAACTGGGAAGACAGCAGATGCCCTGGCTGAAATTCTAAGAATTCACAATGAACAGGTAATAATAGATTGTTACACATTTCATAGGTTGAACCAGTGGAACATTGGACAGGTTCAATGATTTAAATGAGCTTTTTGAATTTTGCTATTACTCCACTTTGTGTTTGCTATTTGTCTGACTGTATTAAAGATGTGAACAGGTTATTTGTGGACATATGTTCTGATTTGACTGTTGTTTTTGTTGTTGTTCAGTAAACTCACCAGTATATACAATTCTGTTTTTATCTGGAAATAGGAAATCCATGATATCCACACCAAGCGCACTACCGTTCTCCACGCCCTTCCTGTCTATCTGCGTGAGGATGTCTCTGGATTTTTCAGAACCTGCACTGTGAGTGTCCTTAAGTATCTAACAGATACTACTGTGTATATAAACAGTGCATCAAAGTACAAACATGTATTTTGATGCACTGTTTGGACTTATCTTTGTTTAGTCTACCCATAAGGTTTCCATGTATGGTCTTTTCTGTCTCCTCACTACGAATGAACTGAATTGGTGTTTTGTTGAAAGTGATAAGATGTTTAGTAAAACATTTTCCTGTGTATTTCCTTTAGCTTAGTTTCAGTCTATCTCACACCACTTGATTCTCTGGTGAATTAGCTGATTTATGTGTGCAGAACATGGATCTTCTGTTTTTCACCTCTTACAGTGAGACTCAGGTCTCCCTTGTAAAAGAGGTATTTGATCTCAGTGGGAGTTGGTAAAATGAGAAATTATATGTCGTCTGTTGTATTTCTTGGGTTAGATTGTGATTAGTATCTCTTTTTCATTAATTCAGGACGAATCTGATGAGTTGGAGCTTGATGGTGTTGAAGTGGCCCTCTTCACTGTCATCAGTGACCATGACACAACAAGTCCAGTTCACTACCAACCTGTGAAAATCTCTGTCGTCATTGTAAGTGATGCCGTGTTCAGTCTCCCCAGATTTGGTGAAGCCTTCCTGGTAATGTTTGGACTGATCTATGCACTTCACCTCAGCTACCCCAAAGGCCTGACCAACACTTTAGAATTTACTCAAAAGATTTTATTTGGTCTAGAAAGTGGTAAACTGTCACCCAGGTTACAGACCCTCAAGAATGACTTGGTTATTGTAGGAACTCATCTGAAAGAAGGATGCAGGGTGAAGCATTATAAAAGGCTAGTTCAAAGTTCTCTCCTTTCATCTAAATAATGCCTCAAAACATTATTGCATTACTCTACAGGTGTTCAGCCAATAGGTCCAAACTATACAATGTGCCTTTGTTCTCATTAACATAATGCAAAGCAACACTAATGTTTTGTATGTTTTAATGTTTTTCGTAATACTATTTCCAAAACATTGTGGGCTGTGCAAGATGACCTAAATTTCACTGTTTGATACTAGTTAATGTAAAACAAATAGCATTGTAATTCACTCAAATTGCTGCCTTGTTGTCTTATTCAGATATTAGCCAGAGAGCCAAAAGCACATTTTGATATTATTAATTATTATTTGGCATTATTTTTCATTACTCTGACAGTTTTCCTGACTAAACAATTTTTGGTCTACTTATTTTAATTTATAAATGTTTTTGTTAATTATTTTTAATTAATTTAATTTTTTTTTTTTAATGTATTTAATTTCAACATAGTGCTAAAAGGGAGCAGGCAAGATACTGTTCAATGGCAGATGTTTATGACTTTTGCATATTAAGTTACCGATACTCAGTGTAATTGAGGCAATCAATTGCCTCAAAAATTTTAAGTTTTGGGTCACATGTTTTTAAGTATCAAGTAGTCAACATATTTGACTAACGTGTACTTAAAATAATGACAACACAAACTAATAAACATTTGAGTTTTGTTAACATAAAAATGTTGTGGTTGTGTACTTATTTTTTATAAGTTCTGTGAACTTATTTCTTTGAATTTGTAAACTTGAAACTTTAAGTCATATTAACTGCAAATATTTGAGTTGACCGTTCTCAAAAGATACAAGTACCATGTAATCTAAACTTTTATGTTCTGGAAAAATTTGACTTTTGAGTTGATCAACTCAAAAAAATTGAGGCAATCGATTGCCTCAATTTTTTTGAGTTCTGGTAACTTATTCGGGTTTACAGTGAGCTGGAGTGGGCAAATTATGTACTTGGAGGTCTTTCTTTCTTTTACCTTTTTTATCAGGTATGTCGGATTTCATGTTGTTGTTTTTGTTTTATCTTATGTCAAATATGTTACGTGTAAATGCATACTTTATGTTTAATGTAAAAATAAATGCCAGTCCTTTTCTACAATTCCCCTTTGGGAGAGGAGCTGGAGTGGGCAAATTATTTACTTGGAGGTCTTTCTTTCTTTTACCTTTTTTAACAGACACAACGCAGAATCACACAGGTTACACTTGTGTATAAATACACAAACAATACACATATGCTTTCAATTGTGTAATTTAAGTGATCTAGGTAGCTCTGTTTTCGAAGATCAGTTAACGCTAGCAATGTGTTTTAGTTTGTACGTGCTTCAGAGTTTGTAAGTGCTTTGGAGTTTGCACGTGCTTTTTGGAGTTTGTATGTGTTTTGGAGTTTGTACGTGCTTTGTCTCTAGGGGCCACCGTATATATTTATATATAAACATATATAAATAAAACCACGTTTATTTTACATTAGAAATTCCTTTTGTGCATAATTTTATATTGTTGTTGATAATACATTAATTAACCCTTTAAAGGCGGTCCGTTTTCCCTAACTATTTTTAAATTCCGGTAGCACTGCAACCACGTAAGCTGGCGCAATACTTTTTTGGCATATGAAACCGGAGGAGTTGTACTTACATGCTATGCCATCAGCTTGCCCTAGGTCCCGGTTTCCTTCCACATATTGCTTTGCCAAAATTGCATAAAAAGCGCTTGCAGCAACAAAAACATAATATTCCAGAAACACGCTTTGCCAAACTGATCAGCTATTCATAACACTTCCTACGTTGGAATAGATTTTTTTCTTTCTTTTTTTTAAAATAAACTTTATTTAACAAACAATGAGTATACAACATACGAACAGATGAAGTATACAAAACAACAGAACATGAACACACAAAGCCAGGGGTAAAAGAAAAAGGTAACAATTATAAGAATACACGCAAAAATTCACATACATAAATTGTTTTGAGAGCCTTTTTGTTGGTGGAGTCTGATATTGATTGTATGTACATTTCCACATCCTTAAAATAATGACAGAAATATGGTGTTTTGTTAGTAAACTTACATTTATGGATAAAAAATTTAGCTAAAAGTATTAACAAATTTATCATATAAAAACATTTATCATACTTCTTGAGGAACATAAAGAAACAGAATAAAACATTTTCCCATCGTAAAGAAAACTCCCTTAAAATATGGACAATAACAAACCTGCTAAATTCCTTCCAGAATCTCTGTGTAAAAGAACAGTACCAAAAAAGATGTGTCACAGTTTCTGGATGATCCCCACAGAAAGTACAATTAGTATTTATGTCCCTTTTAAATTTTACCATGTAGTGACTGGCTGGATAACATTTATGTAGAATTTTAAATGAGACTTCTTTTACCTTATTTACAATCAAATATTTATGGGGGACCATCCAGACTGTCTTCCACTTGATATCTGGAACAAATCGGTTCCAATAAGATATTATATATGGGAGAGAGACGATATCTTCTTGGAATAAACTACGTATTCTTTTATTGCTATTACCAAGTTCCTGTGAAAAGCAGATTTTTCCTATTGGTGACTCAGCTGGATCAGAGAGAGTGACTGAGGTAGAGATCGAGCTGTCAGTGTTTTTATATAACATTAAAGTCCCTGAGGGTATGGCACCAAGCACCATTGAGAATTCCTGAACACTGATTGGAAAATTATATAGTGCAATAAAGTCGTCGTATGTAAGTAGTTGTCCCTCTTTACTAACCAGCTGAGCCACCAATAGGATCCCATTTTGGATCCAAGTTTCCAGGAAAAGTGATTTATTTTTATATAAAATATCTCTCTTGTTCCAGATAAGGTATTTGTGAGGTGAGAAGTTGTGTTTATAAATGAGGGTCCACGCTAAGAGGACCTGCTTATGGAAGGATGAAAGCTTTACAGGGAGTTTCTCAACATTGTAATTACAATTTAAAATAAAATTAAAGCCACCAAAACGAGAGAAAATATGATATGGTATAAAGTTCCAGATAGAGGTAGGGTTTTTAAGAAAATGTTTAGCCCAATTAATTTTGAAAGTGTTATTTAAAGTACGTTGGAATAGATGTCAGCGCGAACTATCACATGTCCGCCATTACCTGCCCGAAACCGGAAGTGACGTCATTTTCGCGGAAATGTAGTTTTTTTTTACCATCAGTGCCTTGTAAGCCTATAGTGGTGTTTTTAAAAGTTATGTTTGACTTTATGACTTTCTGTGTCGTTTCTGGGATGCTTAGAAGTCAAATTGAACCGCTGAAAATAGTTAATTTTGATGCATATGCTGTTTTTTTTTTTGCAAATTTGCATTATAATATTTATTTTCGTTTTTCCTGCAGTATATACAAATTGGTGTATTTCAAAAATAAAACTATGAAGACACTCAAAATAAATTTCCTGTGGTGGGAAACTATTTTGTACAACTTTTTTGTATTTACAGTTTTGAGGGACAAGCCTCTTAAATTTCTCTAACTAGAAATATATGTTAAAAAAACAAAAAGATTTTCAATTTTTTTATAGTTTATTGCACTTTGTGACAATTTATGTAATTACTATGCACTTAATGCATACATATTATTAAAATTTGGGCTATAATCGTTGTATTGATGTATAGCAACTTGAAATGCTCCCAAAAATGGCACTACAGCATGTAAAAATATAATATAAGCTCTGGCAGACTTGGTTCTGTAGTAGGTCTTAAAGAGTTAAAGCAACAAAACAATCTGAAGATCCGGTTGGGAGCCGAAAGAGACGACTCTTTTTAGTGAGTCGAGCCGAAAGATACGGTTCTCTAAAAAGATCCGTAATTCCCATCACTACCAGTTACTGAATCAGTCACGTGGTACGAACGTCACTGCATACGTAATCAAAGCAAGCCTCGATACGCGCTTCACAAAAACACCCCCGAGATTACCCGACACACTTCGACACATCACTACTGTTACGTTCATTAAAAATATTGAAGTTTAAATCTGAGGAAGATGCAGGATGATGCACGTTATCTCAAACGGTCAGTCATAACGTGAGTTTATTATTCTAAGAGTAATGTGTTTGCTAGATATGGTCACCAATTTAAGTAATATATGGTGTCCATACTATCACGTTAGCTTTACTGTGAACGTCTAACCAACACTTAGAAGATAAGAGGAAGCGTTTTTTAAATTGAAATTCTTGCTAATTAGCTTGCCCTGATCCATGGCATTTCTCTATATAGTGCGATGTTTAATTACCTTTCCAATTTGGGAAATTTCCTGTTTTCTTGCTCGGTGCAGAATGCGAGCATATAATTGTTTATGTTTTAAATAAATAACGACAACGGTCAGTTTGGCGTACATGCAGTTGACAGAAAGGTCACTTAAAATCTCTCACCATTTAAATCAGCCTTCATGGTTGTATTCACATCCCCTTCGTTAGCACAGTTACCCAATTATTTCTAAAAGGAGCCTACTGTGCATGACAACTTATAAACAAATAACGACTGATTTTACGTTTTCCACTGACTTATAAATCCGCCAATAAAAGGAAACATTTTTTAACCTTCCCTACCTGAAGGAAGGGGGATTGGAAATCTGAATTGGAGCTAACATAGCTAGCAAGCTTCCGTGCTAAACTGTGGTGGATAATCGCTAGCTAATTGCACGTAGTGTTGAATTTATTTGCAATCAGGGATTTGCACCGAGTTTAGCTCGTGTTTGTCATGCTTTAACTCTCTGTGGAATCGTGTTTTATTGTTAGCCGGTTAGTAATATTATGCTATTGTCTGGGCGTGTCTTCCTATGTGTTATTGTTATGGGCGGCGGATATTTTACTGGCTTGGCAATTAACGACCTATTTTCTGTAGTAAAATTTAAAGTCATTTTGTTGTGAAATTAACTTGCTAGCTGATTTGCGTCCGATGCAGTTATTATATGGTATGATGTAAATTAAATAACTGGAGTTTTATGTCTTTACTGTATTTTGTACTGCCTGTTCTTGATCGCTCAAAGCAAAGTGACTGTGGGCGGTTTGGACGTCCATCCCACACAGAAGGCCCTTGTAGTCCACTATGAGGTGGAGGCATCTATCCTTGGAGAGAGTGGAGGACATATGCTTGGAGAACGCAAGGAGGGACAAAAAATGTAAGTAAGCGCATCTGTCTTTAGGTTTTACATCACAACAGGACCTCACAAACAAACTAGTGGGTGACATCATGACAGTGTCTTTTGCATTAGGTGTGTGAAAAGAGGACTATTCTGCCTGTGGAAAGGATTAAAAAAGTAAAAAAAAAATGTGTTATTTATGCCAGAAAAAAAAGGCTATTGGGCCACAGTTTTACAATCAGTATATTTATTTTGAATTTAATGAAACCTGCTAGCTTCTGCTTTCTCTTCTGCTCTTTTTTTCATGCTCCAGTATCCGCATGAAAAGTCTTTCTCCTAGTACAGATGTGGGAGCTTTGGCAAAGAAAGTGCTGGAGGAGTGTAAGATGATCCCTGCTTCCCGTCTGCCCCAGGTGGAGCAGCTCCTGTACTACTTGCAGAACAGAAAATCATCCCCGGTGGAGAGCAACGGTTAGTCATACCGCCGTCATTGCACCTGTGCTCTGGAGCCCAAAATCTTTACTGTCCAATTCCAACTTTGGCTAACTTCAGTCCCACATGTAGATTGGCAGCTTGTTAGTCCAGCATGTACTGTAAACATTCTAGAAATATTAAGACATGTAAGGAGGTTGTGTAATGGCAGACCTAAAGTATGCACTGTGATGCTAATAAAAGAAAATGTAAACTAATGCAATTAAAGTTTCAAGTTTGGAATTAATGCTGATGTGCTTTGTTTTGGCTGTTTATGTATGTGTGTGTTTTGTCACCAGTGGAAAAAAAAGGAAAAAGAACAGTCAAGCCCAAAGAATTGACACCATTTGAAGGCATAGAGGTAACCATTTGTTCCACTGTAGTTTGATCTCACACAGCAGTAAGCACATGTTCTGTCTTCATTAAAGCAACAACCCGAAGTTGCTCAAATGTGTTGTTTAAATAGTTTGGCTGGTGAAAGAATGCATTTGTTATCAGTCAACAACTTTGTGTGTTTGTTTGTGTTTGTAGTTAAATGAGGAGGCCAGTATAACTAGAGTGGATGAGTATATTGAACTGCTCTATGAAGGGATTCCAGAGAAGATCAGAGGCTCAGCTCTCATCCTGCAGCTTGCCCGTAACCCTGATAACCTGGAGGAGCTACTGCACAATGGTACACTTTTATTCTCCATCTTAATTCTGATGGTTAACAGAGTCGTACCTACAGCAGTTTCCTGACATTCCTGGATAGTTTAAGTGTGTCATCTCTTAAAACTATTTTATATGGTTTGACTCAAACCATTTAATGAAGTTAGTGTAACATCATTGGTACAAACGCACCCTGAGAGCTCATCGTTGTTTACTACCTTTTTTGATTGATTTTTATTTAGCTATATTTTTCTGCATACAGAAAGAACATTTGATTCTCTAATTGTCTAATAATTAAAGGCAGCATGCTTTACTTGTGCTCTATATAATTGTCATTTTCTCCAGAGCAGTAGCAAGTTCTTAGCATATTTTTCCATTTTTTCCTGCACTACAAAATAACTGAACCTAACCAGTGCTCAGTATCGACTCGAAGGTTGTCTCTTTGGGTTATTGTTAGAATACTTCCATTTTGACATCTGTGTTATGATGGTATTTGATGCTAGATATATTGTGTGGACTAAAGTATTGGGCTACCCTTTTGAATTCAGGTGTTTTCATTCTCATTGCCATAAGTGTATAAAATCGAACACCTAGCCATGCAGTCTGCTTTACAAACATTAGTGAAAGAGTGGGTCACTCTAAACCTGTGTTTCCCAACCTTTTGGAGCCATGGCACTTATTTCACATTAGGAAAATCACACAGAACACCACCAAACAAAAATGTCACAAAAAGCATATTGATAATTTTCCCCGTGCACCAGGTATGGCAAAATTGGCTCAGTTTCTTATATCAATGTTATTAATTTTAACTGTCATAAACAGGATGTGACAAGTGATGATAATAATAACAACTGTACTGCATTAAAACATTCACAGCAGGTGGGATATCCAATTTTTAAGTGATGACATATGAACTCTACTTCTGGGTCAAAACTACTCTGCGTTTATCAAGGCTGTTGTGTTTTTAACATGTTTTAATGTTTTGTATCTTGTTCTATTTAATCTGAAAAAGCCCCTAAAAAAGGCAGTGATCACCTTCAGCTACTCTCGGTTTTTATTACCACTGTTCATTTTAAAGCTTTATGCCATGCAGCAGTATATTAATGACTAACCTCGTATTGTGGATGGATTATCTCAGTTGTTTTCCTGACTGAAGTTTAGTCCATTTACAGCATCCTGCCACGCAGTTGCGTTTGTCCCTAACCATCAGGAATAGGTCTGGGTATCGTCACTGATTTCTAGAATCTATTCGATTCCAATTCACAAGGTCCCAAATCGATTCGATTTGATTCAAATATTATAATTCTGATCACGTATCAGTACATATCCATGTTTTTATTTTTGTAAAAAGAAAGCTGACACTTTCGAGACTTTATTGAAGGCGTAAGCATCACAGAAGATGCCTTTGTGTCAAAGTAACTGAGGATAAAACAGAAAAACATGAAGGCGATTTTCCTGGCCTGGGATTTTATAGCAGATGGCCTTAAAAATATTCTGCAGACTGGTGGCTAATAAGCGAGCGAATAATGCAGTAAAGTAAGAGGGAATTCATGACGATGTTTATGTGAAGCGTAGTTTGGATCTTCTTTTGCTGCTGGTTCAGTCAATATTGTTTGGAGATGTCTGTGAAGGTTCTCAGTCATCCAGGTCATCGTAGTCAAAGGAGCTTGCAAAGAAAAGCGTCTGGACTTCTTTAAGTTGCTTGAAGACGTTTCACCTCTCATCCGAGAAGCTTCTTCAGTTCTAAGGTCAAATGGTGGAGAGTCCCAGATATAAACCTAGTGGGAGTAACCCCCCACAGAGGGACAAAAGGACCCCCTGATGATCCTCTAATCGCCTGAGCCAAGGTGTGAAACTGGGTGTGGGTCCCAATCAGCCAGAGTTTCGGGTGTGTTCATTGTGAAACCTGGCCCCACCTTATCTAACATGCGAATTCCTGAGGTCAGATGGCCCAGGATGTGAGTGGGCGTTAAGGCGTCTGGGAAGGGATCTCAAAACTGGATTATAGATGGCAGACAGTTGGTGTCGTAAACCCCCGCCTCTGTTCAAAGATGGTCGCTCACAGTGGACATAGATGGCTTCTTTCACTCCTCTTTCAAACCATCTGTCCTCTCTGTCCAAAATGTGAACATTGGCATCCTCGAAAGAGTGTCCTTTATCCTTAAGATGCAGATGGACTGCTGAGTCTTGTCCTGTGGAGGTGGCTCTTCTGTGTTGTGCCATGCGCTTGGGAAGTGGCTGTTTGGTCTCTCCAATGTAGAGGTCTGAGCATTCCTCGCTGCACTGTACAGCATACACCACATTGTTAAGTTTGTGTTTTGGCGTTTTGTCTTTTGGGTGAACCAGTTCCTGTCTGAGCGTGTTGCTGGGTCTGAAATACACTGGGATGTCATGCTTGGAGAAAACTCTCCTGAGTTTCTCTGATACACCGGCTACATAGGAGATGACAATGTTGTTGCATCTGTCCTTCTTATCCTCCCTCGCTGGTGTCTGGTCTTCTTTTCTGTGCCTCTTTGCTGACTTTAAGAACGCCCATTTAGGATAGCCGCACGTTTTGAGTGCTTCCTTTACATGTGTGTGTTCCTTCTTTTTTCCTTCAGGCTTAGAGGGAACATGTTCTGCCCGGTGGTGTAGGGTCCTAATTACTCCAAGTTTGTGTTCCAAAGGGTGATGGGAGTCAAAGAGGAGGTACTGGTCCGTGTGTGTGGGCTTCCGGTAAACTTCGATGTTGAGTTTGCCGTTCTCTTCAATGTGCACGGCGCAGTCCAGGAAAGGCAAACAGTTGTCCCTTGTGTCTTCCCTGGCGAACTTGATGTTTTTATCCACAGCGTTAATGTGCGCAGTGAAGGATTCCACTTCTTGTGTCTTGATTTTGACCCAGGTGTCGTCCACACATCTGTACCAGTGGCTGGTTACAGATATGTCTCTCTGTTTGGAGAGAAATAAAACCTGCAGCTTCAGACTCTAGTGCAAAAAGGACGTAAACACAAAGCATGGACCCACTGAAACATCAGAATCAGTGAGCTGTCTGCTTTCAGCCCTGACCGTGTCTGTGTCTGTGCCGCTGGGTGAGAAAGGCGACATCTCACTGATTGTGATGCGTCGGCGGGTCCACGCTTTGTGTTTACGTCTTTGTGCAGAATCCGTGTACCTGCTCCCATTTACTGTTTTAGCTCTTTGGTGGTTGTTGAAATCTTGTAAGGTTTAACCTGAGATTCTGGCGTTTCGGGCAAAATAAATTTATATTTAAAATCAATTCAGGATTTTAATGAAATGTCTGTCCTAGATATTCCACGATAAACTGTAAGTGGGCGCAGGCTAGCTGCTCTCAGCCGCATGGCATGTGGTCGTCCGCTCAACGCACTGAGCTAACAGGCACCCCATAAAATGGCAAATATGAGACAGAAAATAAAGTTATGGGCTACACAGACTATATGACTAAGGATTAAGGATTTTGAACTGCGAAACATGTAAAGCTACTTTAAGACTCAAAGACCAAAAATCTGCTCCTGGAAATGGGCTCAATAGGTTCTCTATTGCCCCAAGTATCTTTTTCTAACTGAAAATTTGTTAGATGGCACATGTTATATCACAATATATTATTGTGCCGTTATCTGCTGTACTTATGATGTGAAAACTTCCCTTGTCTTTCCTAATAGAGACAGCTCTTGGTGCTTTGGCCAGAGTACTAAGGGAGGATTGGAAGCAGAGTGTAGACCTAGCCACCATCATCATTTATATATTCTTCTGCTTCTCCAGGTAACACACACACTTACATAGCAGCTCACTTCCATCACATTTATTCTTACTGTTGTGTTTAATCCTCTTACCTTTCCTCCTCCAGTTTCTCCCAGTTTCACGGGGTGGTGAGTCATTATAAAATAGGCGCCCTGTGTATGAGTGTGGTCGAACATGAATTGAAGAGATACGACGCATGGCGTGAGGAGCTACGCAAGAAAAACAAGGCCTATATCCTTTTTATTGGTGTTTTTTGCTTACTTTTCTGCTCTCTCCCTTTATAGTTTTGCTGACTTAATGAGAATGTACTCATTAAGTCAGCAAAAATAATGTTTTCCTTAATGTTCTTTTGCGCACGTGAGTCTGCACCAGAGAATGGCTCCCTGAGACGAGACCAGGACAAGGCTCTCAGAAAATACCATGGCCTTTTGGCTAAGCAGGAACAGCTGCTCAGAGGTAGGCTTTGTTTTTGTTTTTTTTTTTGTTTTTTTAATCTCCTCATTCAGAACTTTTGTTGATCAGATGTAACTGAAATTACTATATCATCTCTAATTTTCTGTTTCTCCTCCTCACTTCTGCTGGCCTGTTTTTCTCTGGTTCTTAGTGTCTCTTTACCTCTTGCTGAACCTTGCTGAGGATACGAGGACAGAACTGAAGATGAGGAATAAAAACATTGTTGGCTTGTTGGTCAAAGTTCTTGAACGTGATGATGAGGAGCTGCTTGTCCTGGTGGTTTCTTTCCTTAAAAAACTCTCCATCTTTCTTGAGAATAAGAATGACATGGTGGGTGGTAGAAACAAGACTTTCAGATTCGATAACGCTTGCCAGGAGCATAGGAGAAACAGTCCTGATGATCATTTTTATGTTACAGAGATCTGTTGTTAACCAAGTCAACTTCATTTATTTTTATTCTACATCCTTTGTTTAAAAATAGGGGGGGGGGGGACCCGGTTTGCATTGTTTTTGCATTGTTATTCCTTCTTCCTCTGGTAATGATTGTGGGGAAATATTCTGTAAGTCAGTTGTCTTCCAGTATTGTAAGTCTTCTGTAGTGCAGAGGTTAGGTTGGTTTTTTTTTTGGGGAGGGGGCTGTAAATGGTAGTGTCTTATTGACAAGCTCCACATAATATGTAGCTATTAGCTTCTAATATTGGAAAGTAGGTAAACAGTAGAATAATAGTAATCCTTGCTTTGGATTTCTGAATTTGTCTTTTTTCGTTTATTGTGATGCCCTTGATGTTCATTCAGCTCTTGTCGGTGGCATAAATTATTTTCTGCTGAATTTACCATCATTAGATTTGCTATAATCTGTGTTTGTCTCTGATTTGTAGGCTGAGGTGGATACAGTGGAGCGGTTGGCTCGCCTGGTTCCCTGTAAACATGAAGACTTATTAAACTTGACTCTACGTTTGCTGCTCAACCTCTCCTTTGACTCTGGACTTAGAGCCAAGATGGTAGAAGTTGGCCTGTTACCTAAACTCACTGTCCTGTTAGGTAATGATGCACGCTAGTTTAATAGCATGCAGCACATAGCGATCCATTCACAGTACTTTTAGCAAAGTGACTGCTGGGAACAAACGTGTAGCTTACAGCTTTTTAAGTATTGCTGATAAGTCGACACACAATCAACACTGTGGATTGTTACATCCTGAATAAAAATTGTTCACATTCTCCTGGTGTTATAAAAGCACTTCATGCTTATGTTGAAAATCTCCTCTTCAGCTGTGATCAAACTGAAAAATGCAACCCAAACGATAAACGGAGATTGTTGCCCGGGAGATCTCTGTTCAGTCTCCATTCAGTCCATCAAATGATCTCTGTTTTTCCCTTTTTGGTTGCACCTTTTCCACCTTTCACTGCAGCTTTGCAAGTAAATGGTAGGTGTGTGCAGACAAGTTGCGTCTTCAAACTACGGGTGACTGCAGGAATCTGCTGTTGACCAAAGAAAGTTCAGTTCAAGCAATTCTGACAAGTTGGAATGAATTAGTAGGGTACAGAGATTCACTTGTTGTTTGAGTAGAACAAAGAAAGGAATAATTGGAATGGAATTTAAAACTAAATTAATGACAACCAAACTAGAAAAAAAAGCCACAGGTAGCTTTAAAATAAAGGGTTAAACTCACCTACTTCAAACTGTGTCCTGTTTACAGCCTGCTTTTAAAGCTACTGTATATTTGAGATTCTTTGGATTCAACTGCCTCTTCAGTCAACTTCTTGCCACTTAATTCAGTTAGGGAACTTCTTTAATGAACACAAAAACCTTGGTTTAAATCTTGCACTAGCTTAGCACCAGATGAAAGATGCTCTTTATATATCCCAGATTTGGGAAATGCATTTATCTCTGCGTTTTGCTTTTATAGTTAATAGCCTTGCAGTGTAGCTGTTGTGAACCCTTGGCATTTTATGCAAAACTGTAACATGGTAATGGTATCATCGTTATTGTGTGTGTTTTCAGGGGATGAGAACAACAGACAGATGGCAATGCGTATCCTGTACCACATCAGCATGGATGACCGGTTCAAGGGCATGTTTGTTTATACTGACTGCATACCACAGGTACAAAATGTACACTGAGCTGAACACTCATAGTGCCTGAGTTCTAAAGTCTTAGGTACAATTTTGTGTGTTTGTGTGTAGCTAATGCAAATGCTGTACGAGCATGGTGAGGAGGAAATTGAAACTGAGCTCATCTCCATCTGCATCAACCTGGCTGCAAACAAGAAGAATGCACAACTCATGTGTGAAGGTATTTTACTTTTTGCACAAGTTAGACCATTGCCTCACCATCACAGGTACCAGATGTCTGTATGGCTTTTGGAAGAGATTATTCTGAGTGTCTCTCCATTCCTAGGAGATGGATTGAAGATGCTTATGAAAAGAGCTCTGAAGATGAAAGACTGCCTCCTCATGAAGATGATCAGAAACATCTCACAACATGATGGCCAAATCAAATCACTGTTCATAGTGAGTTATATGCAATAAAGAAAACGTTACAAACTAAAATTA
Source organism: Aulonocara sp. 'chitande type north' Nkhata Bay (assembly GCF_057382095.1). NCBI lineage: Eukaryota > Metazoa > Chordata > Actinopteri > Cichliformes > Cichlidae > Aulonocara > Aulonocara sp. 'chitande type north' Nkhata Bay. The sequence continues at coordinate 35,855,979 of NC_141361.1, forward strand.
TCATTATTATCAGTCATTATTTAATAATCATTGTGTACGGAAATTGCTGTGATCAGTATTGACCTAAACATCAGCCTTGTTTTCAGGATGGTTGAGGTGGGGTGTTTTTGTTTTTTGTTTGTTTGTTTGTTTTGTTTTTTGATTGTTTGTTTTTAATTGTGTAAATTCTCTTCTTGCTTTGTCAGGACTATGTTGGTGACCTGGCAGCGGAGATTAAAGAAGAGGAAGAAGAGGATTGGGTTCTGGAGTGTCTGGGGACTCTAGCCAACCTCACCATCCCTGACCTGGACTGGGAGTTGGTGCTGAAGGAGTATAATCTAGTACCTTACCTTAAAGACAGACTTAAACCAGGTGCCTTCACATAATTTTTCATTTCATCTCTTTTAATATAGTGGAATTTGTGCACTTGTTGGGACAGAGAGTACTAGGAAACTTGCTATGGTTTGGCCATAGTTCTTTTCACAGAAAAAACTAACTGTTACTCCCCTCGAGTCTTAATAAAGCTCAACTTGTTCTTTGCGTTTTAACTGACATTTATTTCAGACAGGAGGATTCTTCGACATGTCTTAACATGTAATGATGTCCAACCACAGCCGATACAATGCCGTCAGAACTAAAAAGAAATACAAACTTAGATGAATATTCTTAAGCATTATATATGACGAAACATTCCAAAAAAAGGATCAATAAAGTACACATTACAGCTCTCACTGCGGTAATTGCACTGGAATATCACGCAACACTCGCGTATTTACATACAACGATAAGAAACAAAATAAAACATTTACCTCATTGGCCTCACTCAAAGGGAATAAAACTTTCATCTTTACATTGTGGGGAGATCCAACTCTTTTATAACTTTCTGTAGATGTGCAAA